>NC_080162.1:49932388-50232388 GCF_950295315.1 Erinaceus europaeus | reverse complement strand
TTCTTAAATTTTTTCATTTATTTATTGACACAGGAGAGAGAGAGAGAGAGAATATCAGAGTATCATTCTGGCATATGAGATGTTGGAAATCGAACTCTGGACCTCATGCTTCCAAGTTCAGTGCCCTACTCACTGAATCGCCTCCCAGGCCTATTTCCTGTAATATTATAATGACACCTCATCTCTTCGAAGGATTTTTTTTGGCCACGGTGCCAGTACTATGAATCCACTGCTCCCAGTTGCCTGGTTTTATTATTTTATTTTATTTTATTTTGACAGAACAGAAAGAAATTGAACAGGAGGGAGACAAAGAGGGAGAGAGAAAGAAAAGAGACACCCGTGGATCTACTTCACCACTTGTGAAGTGTTCCTTTTGCAGGTGGTGTGCGGGGGCTAGAACTGGGTCTTGATCATGGTGGTATGTGCACTTAACTGAGTGCACCACCACCTGGCCTCCTCTTTAAAGGTTTTAAATCTAATATCATCCTCCTCTTTAAAGGTTTTAAATCTAATATCATATCTGCTGACATTCCAGAGTCTAATTGAGCTAATGCTTGGACCATTAGCTCCCAGCTGAAGGAGGATTGTTTCTGTGTGGTGTGGTTTCCGTTTGTCCCTGGCCACATTTCCTGCCCTTGCATTTGCACTTCAACTTCAGACCCTTGTTTTCTAAGACTCATGACAACCCCCTCTTTGGGCAGCCATGGTATCAGTTCACACTTACTGGTCTGCTTTTCAGTTCTATTTTTGGTTTCTGGCATTTGGGGATTCCCCTGCTTTTCTTGTGAACTCATTTGAAATTTTTGTTAGTTGTCTTTTACCCAGAATTTTCAAATGTTTTTGTAGTGGGATTAGGGTGTTTCAGGTTACCTAAATCTGTTCTGTTGCTCGGAATGAACTGCCTTCACTTTTCTTTCTTTCTTTTTTTTTTGTGAATTCTTTTTTTTTTTTTAAATTTTTTATTTAAGAAAGGATTAGTGAACAAAAACATAAGGTAGGAGGGGTACAACTCCACACAATTCCCACCACCCAATCCCCATAACCCACCCCCTCCCATGGTAGCTTTCCCATTCTCTAGCCCTCTGGGAGCATGGACCCAGGGTCATTGAGGGTTGCAGAAGGTAGAAGGTCTGGCTTCTGTAATTGCTTCCCCGCTGAACATGGGCGTTGACTGGTCGGTCCATACTCCCAGTCTGCCTCTCTCTTTCCCTAGTAAGGTGTGTCTCTGGGGAAGCTGAGCTCCAGGACACATTGGTGGGGTCTTCAATCCAGGGAAGCCTAGCCAGCATCCTGGTGGCATCTGGAACCTGGTGATTGAAAAGAGAGTTAACATATGAGGCCAAACAATTTGTTGAGCAATCATGGATCCCAAGCTTGGAATAGTGGAGAGGAAGTGTTAGGGAGGTACTCACTGCAAACTCTAGTGTACTTCTGCTTTCAGGTATATATTTTGCAGTAGTTTATGGATACGTGTGCACATAAGCTCTCTCTCACAGAAACTGGTGTATATCTAGATTATGGGACTTTGTTAGAAAGTGAACTACCTGAGATGAAATTAGAGTGTACTATAAAAGGAAAGGTCTCACCCGAGTAATGAAGTTGAAGGGTTGTCATTCCACACGTGAAGTCTCTGGATACAGTCTGAGGTGAAGCATGTTGAGGTGGCAATCGTTGCTTTGGTTAGGTTGTGATCGGCGGATGCAATATTATTTGGTTTGGATTGGGAGATGCATACGGGAAAGTGGGCCCTATCCAAGGGTTCCAGGACTGGGGGAAGTAGGGGCTCTATAGTGGAGATGTGAGGTTCCTGCTGTCTTAGGGTTCAAAAAGACAATCGATAGTTAATATTATCATCACATTATTTGTTAATTGGGTTAACTTTGAAAAGTCCCTTTGTTATGGTTTGCTGTACAGTACCCAGTTTCTTGTATATAGCTGTGCTATTTTCTTTCTTTTTTTTAAGTGACATTTTTTCTATCTTCTAGCTCTGGATGTTCAATTTCAGGTCTTTTGGGTCCACCTTTTTTGCTTCAAATCCTTTTACTAACTGATTCACTAGACAGTTTCTAATTTAAATTCACCTCAAAAGGAAATCTGACAAGTTAATTTGGCTTCTTTTGGGGGACTGATGCCCATATCTGGTTCAGTCAGCCATGGTGTGAGCAGACATGACCAGTCACATGAACCAATGACAATGACTTCTTGTCTGTTTTAGATGGTGGGGCAGACATCATGCTTGATGCATATAGTGATTTAACTTTAACAGCTCTGCAGTTCAGTTGATTGATCATAGCCAGAGGGTGATTTTTTTCTTCTTCTTCCTCCTCCCCCCCCTCCTCCTCCTCTTCTTTTTCTTCTTCTCCTCCTCCTCCTCCTCCTTCTTTTTCTTCTTCTTCTTTTCTTTTCTTTCTAGAATCTTAATTTGGCTTATACATACGTTCATCCATGGCATAAATATTGTTTTCATGCCCTAGCACATCTACTTCTCTGATGTTCTTAGCCTATAATTACTAAATTATTAGAAGAGGGTTTGCTCTTTTTTTTTTTTTTTGCCTCCAGAGTTATTGCTGGGGCTCAGTGCCTGCACCATGAATCCACTGCTCCTGGAGGCCATTTCCCCCCCTTTTGTTGCCCTTGTTGTTGTAGCCTTGTTGTGGTTATTATTGTCGTTGATGCTGATGTCCTTAGTTGTTGGATAGGACAGAGAGAAGTTGAGAGAGGAGGGGAAGACAGAGAGGAGGAGAGAAAGAGAGACACCTGCAGAGTTGCTTCACCGCCTGTGAAGCGACTCCCCTGCAAGTGGGGAGCCGGGGGCTCAAACCAGGATCTTTACAATGATCCTTGTGCTTTGCACCATATCCACTTAACCTGCTACGCTACCACCCGACCCCCTGGGTTTGCTCTTTTATTTTTATTTTTTTATTTTTTTTTAAATTTTTTTATTTAAGAAAGGATTAATTAACAAAACCATAGGGTAGGAGGGGTACAACTCCACACAATTCCCACCACCCAATCTCCATATCCCACCCCCTCCCCCGATAGCTTTCCCATTCTCTATCCCTCTGGGAGCATGGACCCAGGGTCATTGAGGGTTGCAGAAGGTAGAAGGTCTGGCTTCTGTAATTGCTTCCCCGCTGAACATGGGCGTTGACTGGTCGGTCCATACTCCCAGTCTGCCTCTCTCTTTCCCTAGTAGGGTGGGTCTCTGGGGAAGCTGAGCTCCAGGACACATTGGTGGTGTCTTCAATCCAGGGAAGTCTGGCCGGCATCCTGATGACACCTGGAACCTGGTGACTGAAAAGAGAGTTAACATACAAAGCCAAACAAATTGTTGAGCAATCATGGACCCAAAGCTTGGAAAAGTGGAGAGGAAGTATTAGGGAGGTACTCACTGCAAACTCTAGTGTACTTCTGCTTTCTTACTTTGGTGCCATACTCCAAACTCAGTCAATTTCTGCTTTGCATTTCTACTTCTTTTTTTTTTTTTTACATGCATAACATTCCCCAGGTTCCCATTTAACAATACAACCCCCACTATTTCATTCATCATTTTTCATGGACCTGTATTCTCTTTTAAATAAGCTCACTGTCATCACTTTAAAGTGCAACTTAATTAGAAAGAAAAGAAGAAAGAAAGAGAGAAAGAAAGAAATTGTAAATCCAGGTCTGCAGTCAGCCAACCTTTCAAAGCCTGGAGATACCACACAATGAAATGCCATGCAGTCAGTAAACTATAATAAACCTGTTAAATATGTGCCAGTAGGAGATCTCCCAGATACCATACATGAAAAAACAAAACAAACTCAGGGGCAAAGCCTTTAATATGTCATTGTTTGTGTTCCAAAATTTATACATGTGTTATTTGTAAATGCATCTTTTTTTTTTTTTAAAGACTTACTTATTCGAGAGAGAGGGAAGCAAAGAAAACCAGAGACAGTGTCACTCTGGCACATACAATCATACAATGCTGGGGATCAAACTTGGGACCTCAAGTCCATGACTCCAAAACTTTATTTACACACCCCCTCTTGAGCTGCATGAGTACGTCTCCTAACACCTAAGAAGTTGGTAAGGCAGGTGGGCAGGTGGTACACATCTGGTTAAGAGTGCATATTACCATGCACAGGGACTGGAGTCCTCACTTCCCACCTGCAGGGGGAACTTTTCATGAGTGGTGAAGCAAGTCAGCAGGTGTCTATCTTCCTCTTCCCCTCTCTATGTCTCCTTCCCTCTCAATTTCTCTCTGTTCTGTCAAAAATAGAAAGAAAGAAAGAAAAAAAAAGAAAGTGGGGAGAATGGCCTCTGGGAATGGTGGGAATGGTGGATTCTTCCTAGTGCAGGCACAGAGCCGTGATAACCCTGGTGGGGAAAAAAAAAATGTTGACGGTGGTTGTCTTTGAGAGGGGACTTTACCTTGCATCTCCTTTATAGAATTTTGAAAGAAAGAAAAAACAAAGGAAGGATGAAAAAGGAGAGAAAAGGAAGGAAATATAAGAAAGTGCCTCCTAAACCAAGGTGGGGAGATTTTGCTGAAAAGGAGTTTATCCCCAGATGGCTTATTCTATGAGATAAAGGGGGAAGATTAGTTCCTCAAAGCTGCCATCTTTTAAACAATGATGGCAGCACAATTCATTTGAATTTGTACTTGAGGGGGAGGAGAGCATTCACAGCTCAATTTACTAAGATTTAAAGTTATGATAAGAGATGTGGAAGCCTAAAAGTCACCTTCATGGGTCAACATAAGCATCTGACCATGAATCAGAGACAAATATATTTTACAATGTGATTCATTATTATTCACACTTATACTTCTATATGTACTTGAGATTAAAAAATAAGTAACAATACAAACTATGTATGATGCATTCTGATATTTGGTAAAATTCCATTATAGTCTTTTTCTCTTTTTTTAGTTTTATTTATTCCCTTTTGTTCCCCTTGTTGTTTTATTGTTGTAGTTATTATTGTTGTTGTTATTGATGTTGTTGGATAGGACAGAGAGAAATGGAAAGAGGAGGGGAAGACAGAGAAGGAGAGAGAAAGATAGACACCTGCAGACCTGCTTCACTGCCTGTGAAGCAACTCCCCTGCAGCTGGGGAGCCAGGGACTGGAACCAGGATCCTTTGCGCCACGTGGGCTTAACCTGCTGTTAACCCGACTCCTTCCATTATAGTTTTTAAAAAGCTATCAGTAACTCCTGTGATGGTATCTAAACTCTTGAATGGAACTTGATCTACTATCTGGGAAACAGGACATCATTTCATAAAGCCAACTCCAGTATTTCTTGGAGACACTAATTATGGATGTCCTCTCACATCTGAACCAAAAGCACTAGCCACGATGATTCTCACATTTGGAGACTTCAGACTGCTATAAAAAGTACTGCTATTGGTAGAGAACTTCTAGTCTCCTTCCACTGACCACTGTCTGCTGGTGCTATAAGACCTTAAGTTTGACACCACTGAACTAATTTGACAAGAGTTCATTAGTGAGATCCCTACTCACTCCCCCAACCCCATGTCGCTCTGGGTTACCACTGGGGTTCAATGCCTGCATGGCTCCACCGTTCCAGGCAGACTTTTTTCCCCCTTCTTTCATTTGATAGAGGTAGAGACAGGAAGTGAGAGCGGAAGAGGGGGGAGGGGAGAGAGAGGGAGAGAGAGAGAGACCTATGGTTCTGGTCCACTGCTCATAGAGGCTTGGACTTGGCTCTTCTTGCCTGATAGTAAGTGTGTTTTACCAGGTGAGTCATCTCCAGGCCCCTCTGCTCCATTCTTTACATTTTGTGATGCGTATTTCCTGCAAAAATGTTGCTTTTAAAAGAGCCATGTGGGAGTCGGGCAGTAGTGCAGTGGGCTAAGCGCAGGTGGTGCAAAGCACAAAGACCGGCATAAGGATCCCGGTTCGAACCCCGGCTCCCCACCTGCAGGGGAGTCGCTTCACAGGCGGTGAAGCAGGTCTGCAGGTGTCTATCTTTCTCTCCTCCTCTCTGTCTTCCCCTCCCTCTCTCCATTTCTCTCTGTCCTATCCAACAACAACATCAACAATAATACAACAAGGGCAACAAAAGGGAAAAAATAAATAAAATAAATATAAAAAAAAAACACCTTAAAAAAATAAAAAAAAAATAAAAGAGTCATGTAAGGAAATCCACTGTAACAGTAAAAGAAAGGAAATAATCTGCATGTTTACTAATAAAATCCACATACTTATAACAGTGGCTATAAAGTACAGGCTATTTCTTTTTAAAAAAATATTTTATTTATTTATTAATGAGAAAGATAAGAGGAGAGAGAGAAAGAAGCAGACATCACTCTGGTACATGTGCTGCCGGGGATTAAACTCTGGACCTCATGCTTGAGTGTCCAGTGCTACCTCTTGAGCTACTTTATTTTATTTTATTTTATTTTATTTTTTTACCAGAGCACTGCTCAGCTCTGGCTTATAGTGGTATGGGGAATTGAACCTGGGACCTCAGAGCCTCAGGCGTGAGAATCTGTTTGCATAACCATTATGCTATCTCCCCTGCTCCCCGGGCTATTTCTTTTCTTTTTTTTTTTTTTTAATTTTTTTTTAATTTATTGATTCATAAGAAATGATAGGAGAGAGAGAGAAAGAACCAGACCATCACTCTGGTACATGTGCTGCCGGGGATTGAACTCAGGACCTCACGCTTGAGAGTCCAGTGCTTTATCCACTGCGCCACCTCTTAGACCACAGCTTTTTTGTTTTCTGCTAGGGATTGAACTTGGGCCTTTACACTTGCAATCCTGCACTCTGTCCAAGTTTTTTTTTTTTTTTTTCTGGGGAAGCTGAGCTCCAGGACACATTGGTGGTGTCTTCAATCCAGGGAAGTCTGGCCGGCATCCTGATGATACCTGGAACCTGGTGACTGAAAAGAGAGTTAACATACAAAGCCAAACAAATTGTTGAGCAATCATGGACCCAAAGCTTGGAAAAGTGGAGAGGAAGTATTAGGGAGGTACTCACTGCAAACTCTAGTATACTTCTGCTTTCTTACTTTGGTGCCATACTCCAAACTCAGTCAATTTCTGCTTTGCGTTTCTACTTCTTTTTTTTTTTTTTTTTACATGCATAACATTCCCCAGATTCCCATTTAGCAATACAACCCCCACTATTTCATTCATCATTTTTCATGGACCTGTATTCTCCCCACCCACCCACCCACCCCAGAGTCTTTTACTTTGGTGTAATACTCCAATTCCATTTCAGGTTCGACTTGTGTTTTCTTTTCTAATCTTGTTTTTCAACTTCGGCCTGAGAGTGAGATCATCCCATATTCATCCTTCTGTTTCTGACTTATTTCACTCAACATGATTTTTTCAAGGTCCATCCAAGATCGGCTGAAAACGGTGAAGTCACCATTTTTTACAGCTGAGTAGTATTCCATTGTGTATATATACCACAACTTGCTCTGAATGACTCTGAAAATGTCCAATAGTTCTAGGTTATCTATCTCTTCATTTAGCTCCCTTATGTCTTTACTGATTTTCTTCCTGGATGATCTGTCAAGTTGAGATAGTGGGGTGTTGAAGTCCCCTACTATGATTGTGTTACTGTTAATATATTGCTGTAGCTCTTTCAGTAGAAGTTTGATGTATTTAGATGGCTTCTCATTGGGTGCATAGATATTAATAATTGTTAAGTCCTCTTGATTGACTGATCCTCTGAGCATTAAGTAGTGTCCATTCCTATCTTTTTTAATCTTTTCTATTTTAAAGTCTATCATGTCAGATATGAGAATAGCTGTTCCTGCCCTTTTTTGTGGGCCATTGGCTTGAATGATAGTTTTCCATCCTTTCACTTTAAGTCTGTGTTTGTCTTGTTGCGTTAGGTGAGTTTCCTGTAGACAACATATTGTTGGGTTGTGTTTTCTGATCCATCTTCCTACTCTGTGTCTTTTAATAGGTGAATTCAGGCCATTCACATTTATTGATATCAAAGATTGAAGATATTTGAACGCCATTCTTGTAGAGTTTTAGAGTGTTTTGATATATGTTCTATTTGTGGTGGTCTGGTTGTTTATAGGAAACCTTTCAGAACTTCTTTCAAGGCAGGCTTGGTGATGGTTGCTTCCTTCAACTGTTGCTTGTCTGAGAAGGTTTTGATGCTTCCATCTAGTCTGAATGACAGTCTAGCAGGATATAGTATTCTTGGCTGAAAGCCTTTCTCATTGAGCACTCGATAGATATCTTGCCATTCTCTTCTGGCCTGTAGTGTTTGTATGGAGAAGTCTGCTGCTAATCTTATGGGTTTTCCTTTGCAGGTGACTCTTTGTTTTTCTCTTGCAGCCTTGAGGATCCTTTCTTTATCCTTATTCCTTTCCAATCTAAGTATGACATGTCTTGGTGTCTTTAGGTCTGGGTTAATTCTGTTTGGGACCCTCTGGGCTTCTTGAATCTTTATGTCTTTGGTGTTGTCTAGACTAGAGAAATTTTCAGCTATTATGGCCTGGAGAACGCTTTCTTCCTCCCCTTCTCTTTCTTCCTCTGGTAAGCCAATAATGCGTATGTTGTTTCTTTTGAAGTCATCCCATAGGACTCTGTTGTTGTTTTCAGCATCTCTTAATCTCTTTTTGAGATCTCTTACTTCTTCTTTAGTTGTCTCTAATTCATCCTCAATCTTGCTAATTCTGTCTTCAGCCTCATTGATTCTATTCTCTCTGCCCTCTACTGTTTTCTGGAGTGCATCTATTTTGTTGCCCTGCTCTGATACTGTTTTAGCTTGTTCAGCTAGTTGCCTTCTTAGCTCAGCAATTTCAGCTTTCAGCTCTCTAATAACCATGAGATAATTAGAATTTTCTTCCATATTCTCATTTGTTGTTCCTGCAGTTCTGATTACAATTTTTTCAAATTCTTTACTCACTCCTGTTATTATTTCCTTAGCTAATGTTTGGATGTTGAACTCGTTGTTTTGTGCTTTGCCCTCTGGAGGATTTTTAGCTGGACTCTTGTCCTGGTTCGAGTCTCCATTATTTTTTCTTGTTGTTTTAACCATTTTATATAAGTTAAGAGTTTTTTCAATCCCTGAGTTGGAGTTCAGTGGTGTAAAAGCCTTTTTTTTTTTCCCCTGTAGGCTATGGTAGCCTGAGGGCTTTTAAACTATCAATAGAGGGAGTCGGGCTGTAGCGCAGCGGGTTAAGCGCAGGTGGCGCAAAGCACAAGGACCGGCATAGGGATCCCGGTTCGAACCCCGGCTCCCTACCTGCAGGGGAGTCGCTTCACAGGCAGTGAAGCAGGTCTGCAGGTGTCTATCTTTCTCTCCTCCTCTCTGTCTTCCCCTCCTCTCTCCATTTCTCTCTGTCCTATCCAACAACGACAACAACAATAAAAAAAAAGGGCAACAAAAGGGAATAAATAAATTAATATTAAACTATCAATAGGCTTCTTGGCTTAATCAATGACTCCTGACCAAGAGATAAAGCAGGGTGTGGCAGAGATAATCCAGTGGTTATGCAAAGAGACTTTCACAGCCCTTCAGCTATGCCACCGAGGTATAGGTCTTCTCCTGAGTTTCCCGGTTAGATCTCTGTGCCCTGGTGTCCCTCCCTGTTGCTGCTCCAGATTCTGAGGGTAGTAGCAATGGAGACTCAGAGTTGTACTTGGTGAGTCTCTGGGGAGTCCTTTCCTCCCTTCAGTTGTCCCCTTGTTGGTGGAGCAGACTGGAGGTGGTGTCTCCACTGACAAACTGTCGAACTGTTAGCAGTCACTTAATCTCTCCTTAGGCCCCTCTCTCCTCTCTGTCACCAGCCACGCGTGTTTGTACTCACGGGTGATTTACTGGGTTTCTGTGGTCATTCTAGTCCTGTCTTGTTTCGGTCCGGGTGGTCTCCTTTGGTATTCCTAGTTGATCCGGGAGAGGAGAGGAGCGGAGAGAAAGCGATCTGCTCCGGGCTATTTCTTGTACTATGTGCACTTAACCCAGTGTGCCACCCCTGGCCCCCAGGCTAGTGCTTTATATACTTCATCATAAGATCCCATGGGACAATTTCCATGATATAATACAAAGGAGACAAAATGTACTAGGTGGTATGCTCTGTTTGCTTAAGAAACAGCACACACAAGGACTGGCAAAATAGCTCACCTGGGGAGTATGCTGCAAGGAGAATATACTATACAGAATATACTAATATACCTAATATACCTTTTGTTTTGATAGATTTATTTATTCTAGGCATTTCATACAAACAGAATCATATGTGCCAAGCTGTTATAATTAGCAGATGTTTTCATTGTTCACCCATATTATAGCATGTAGCAGCACTTCACTCCTGTTACTGCATGATGCTATTCCATTCTATGGATAGACCATTTCTGTGTAATAATTTTCCAGTTGACAGTCATATGCATTGTTTCCACTTTTTGTTTGCCCATGATGAATAATTTTGTTTTGAACATTTTTGAATCATCTCTATACTTAGCATTTTATTTCATATTTAAATTTATTTTACTTTTTATCAGAGCCCTGCTCAGCTCTGGTTTATGGAGGTGTGAGGAATTGAACCTGGGACCTCCGAGCCTCAGGCATGAGAATCTCTTTGTATAACCTTTATGCTACCACCCACCTCTCGTCACCTCCTGTTTCTTTCTTTTTCTTTTTTCAAAAAATATATTTTATTTATTTTATTTTGTTTACCAGAGCACTGCTCACCTCTGGATTATGGTGGTGCAGAGGACTGAACATGGAATTTTGAAGTTTTTTTTTCTTAGAGTCAGGACCATCTTTTTCATCTGGTAGAGAGACAGAGCCATCATAGTACTGGTACTTCCATGGTGTCATAGTCCTCTCAACTGGTGCCAGGATTTGAACCTGGGCTACAGGCATGACAGGACACACGCTCTACCCAGTGATCTGTCCCTTCAGTCTTATTTAACACTTTGGAAACACTGCCAAGCTGTATTCCAAAATGACTACACAATGTTATCGTCCTACCAGAGATGGTGATACAACTGTCTAATTTCTCTTTATTTTCTTAAGTGTGGAAAACAAAGTAAGGCCAACTAGATAACTCATGTGGATAGTACACTTGCTTTCTCATACACATGACCCAGGTTTAAGCCTGTCCTCCACCACACTGAAGGAAGCTCCAGTGCTGTCTGTGTGTGTGTGTGGGGGGGAAGTAGTCCTTCTAAAACAAGCACTTAATAAGGCATTTGACAGATATAGTCCAGGTCCCCTGAGAGAGAGTATAGGTTCACACGTGCCCATAAACTAGGGGAAAAATATATACCTGAAAGCAGAAGTACACAAGAGCATGCAGGGAATACCCCCCAACACTTCATCTGCACTATTCCAGTCTTTGGGTCCATGATTGTTCAACAATTTGTTTGGCTTTGTATGTTAACTCTCTTTTCAGCTACCAGGTTCCGGATGCCAGCAAGATGCTGACCAGACTTCCCTGGACAGATGACCCCATCAATGTGTACTGGAGCTCTGCTTCCTCAGAGCCCCACTGTACTAGGGAAAGAGAGAGGCAGACTGGGAGTATGGATCGACCAGTCAACACCCATGTTCAGCGGGGAAGCAATTACAGAAGCCAGAACTTCCACCATCTGCAACCTACAACGACCCTGGATCCATACTCCCAGAGAGATATAGAATGGGAAGGCTATCAGGGGAGGGGATGGGATATGGAGATCGGGTTATGGGAATTGTGCAGAATTGTACCCCTCTTATTCTATGGTTTTGTTAATGTCTCCTTTCTTAAATAATAAAAAAAATGTAAAATAAATAAATAAAAATAAAGCATTTGATAGCAGATGATTTTTTCCCCCAAAACAAACACATCAATAAATAAGTCTCAGAAGTTAAAAGATGAGCTGGGCTCAAAAGTCATATGCAAGTTTTGGGAAGGGTTAAATCTGCTTTAGCAAGCCCAGTTGCCAGCTTCAACTGTTTCATATGCCACCTTGGGCACAAAAATCACAGTTCACCAACCACTGATTTAGGTTTAAAGCAAGAAGTATTTATTTATTTATTTATTTATTTATTTATTTATTTCCATGACCACCACAACCACCACCACCACCATCACCACCACTTTCATCATCAGAGCACTGTTCTGTTTTGGCTTATGGTGGTGCTGGGAAATGAACCTGGGACCTGGGAGCCTCAGACATGAAAGTCTGTTGTGTAATTGCTCTGTTGTCTCCTTGGCCCTAAAGCAAGAGGTTTAAAGCAAAAAATCTAAAGCAAAATCACTCTGGGTTAAAAAGCTTAGCTGGGGAGTCGGGTGGTAGCACAGCGGGTTAAGTGCACGTGGCACAAAGTGCAATGACCAGAGGAAGGATTCCCACCTGCAGAGCAGTCGCTTCACAGGCGGTGAAAGCTGGCCTGCAGGTATCTTTCTCTCCCCCTCTCTGTCTTCCCTTCCTCTCTCCATTTCTCTCTGACCTATCCAACAACGACAACATCAACAACAACAACAATAAAAAAAAAGGGCAACAAAAGGGAAAATAAATAAATATTTAAGAGTCTCATGCTCTACCGACTGAGCTAGCTGGGCACTAAAATATATATATAAAGCTTAGGCTGCTCTTTACTACTAAAATGTTGCCTTAAAATGTCCTGTCATGCCTGGGCTACATCCTTTGCTGATGCTTTTCTCCACTTGTAAGCAAAACAACGAACATTCGAATATTTGTTGGTTTTAAATCTCTTTCTTCGGTCTGTCTAACTCACTCTCAGCTTTGTTTTCCAGTTAGAGTGGAGTAGTTCAGAGTACAGTCTAGGGGTGGAGCCTGGACCAGTGCCAGCTCATTTTCAGATTAGGCATTTTGAAACAGAGTTGTAGGCATATGCAGGATTTAGGTATTCACCCAAACAATCTATTTTCACTTGCAGGGAAATTTTAGACTGTAATAACTATAATGAAGCAAAATAGGGGAAAAAGAGGAAATCATTACTAACCCTTAGATATTAATCCCTTCGAACCCCACATTTGGAACTGCCACATGTAATTATTATTAGCATTTATTGAAGGTGCACCTTGTGCTTGACACTGTTCTTAGGGCTTTCACCGTGTTGTTTTTATTTAATACCGACCATGACCCTATAAAATAGGTATTATTATTGTGGTTCCCACTTTAGGAAATGGAGACATAGAAAGCTGAAGTAGTAACCAGCCATTATTCCACAGGCTTACAAGTAGCAGAACCAGCTGAGCAACTCACTCAGTGAATGCCAAAGCCCATAGTCTTAACCCACTAGGCTACATTGTCACACAGTAAAAGAGTAAAAGTAAAAATTTCTCCTTGCAGTAAAATTCGCAGAGGAATTTCAAAGAAGTGTGTGGTAGAGTTCTTGGGCTTGACCACACATCTGGGAAGCAATCACTTATGTCAGTCATTTAAAGTCCATGGCTAAAATAGCAGATGCTTGAGTTCCCAGACTGCTCTGCAGCTAGAGAGGGCCATGTGGTCTAGTTCTCCACTGCAATGAAACGTAAAGGGACATTTGCTTCTTGGGATGGAAGAGATGGGGTTGTGGTCTCAGGAGAGGGGAAATTTTGGGAGTTTCATATCTATGTCACTGGGACTCCGTTGCTCCAAGCCAACCATCTTTTTTTCTCTTCTTTTCTTTTCTTTTCTTTTCTTTTCTTTTCTTTTCTTTTCTTTTCTTTTCTTTTCTTTTCTTTTCTTTCTTTCTTTTTTACCAGAGCACTGATCAGCTCAGGTTTACGGTGGTGCAGGGGATTGAACCTGGCACTTCAAAGCCTCAGGCATGACAGTCTGTTTGCATAACCATTATGCTATCTACCCCTGGCCTTTTTTTTTTTTTTTTTTTTAAAGATTGACTTATTTTTAGTAGAGTACACGTTACAATGCATAAGGACCCTGCCTGGTTCAAGCCCCCAGTTCCCACCTGCAGGGAGGAAGCTACACAAGTGATGAAGCAGTGCTGCAGGCAATCTCTCTCTTTCTTTCTCTCTCTGTCTCTTTTTCCCTCCCAATTTCTTTGTCTCTGTACAAAATAAATAAATAAAATTTTTAAAAAGATAGACACATTTATCAATGAGGGAGAGACAGAGTGAGAGGAGAGAGAGCACCATTGAACTACCTATGAAGTCCCCCTGGTGTGATCCATGACACTCTCATGGGATGCTGAGACTCATGAATAGTAAAGCTTTACTGAATAAGCTACGGCCCTGCCACAAAGTCTTAACTTTTTGTCCTTAGTCTGTTGCCTCACATACACAAAATGGCTGCCACTGCTGACACAACACACTGAATCCAAAAACAGGAAGCTTATGAGTGAATAAGTATTGGGTAGGGGCAGGTGGTGGCCCACCTGGCTGAACACACATGCTATAATGCACAAGGACCCAGGTTCGAGCCCCAATCCCCCCTGCAGGGGTAAAGCTTTGCAGGTGGTAAAGCAGTTTTGCAGGTGTTGCTCTGTCTCTCTCCCTTTCTACCACTCCTTTCTCTGCCAATTTCTGGCTGTCCTTATTAGATAAAGATAAAACAAAATTAAAAAAAATATTATCTTAATTTTATTTATTGGATAGAAACAGCTAGAAATCAAGAGGGAAGGGGGTGATAGAAAGGGGGAGATATAGAGAGACACCTGCAGCACTGCTTTACCACTCGCAAAGCTTTCCCTCTGCAGGTGAGGACTGGGGGCTCGAACCCTGGTCCTTGCACATTGCAACATGTGTGCTCAACCAGGTGTGCCACCACCCAGTCCCACAAAAAAAATAAATAAGTATTGGGCTGGTAAGATATTGAATAGCTCACTTGGATAATGTGCTTGTTTTATCATGTGCATGACCCATGTTTGAATCTGGTGCCCACCACAGTAAGGGAAGCTTTGATGCTGTACTACTATCTTTCTCCTCTCCCCCTCCCCTCCCAAAAGCATAGAAAATCATGTTGGGAAGCTGCTAACAGTATTCAAGGTCCTGGATTCAGTCTGATTCCCTAACTTTCTTTTTTACTGTTACATTTTATTTATTTATTTTGTTTATTGGACAGAGAGCAACTGAGAGGGAAAAGGGATATAAAGAGGGAGAGAGAAAGAGACATTTGTAATACTGCTTCACTGCTCCCAAAATTTTCTCCTTGCAGTTGGGCACTGGGGGCTTGAATCCAGGTCTTTGTACACTGTAACCTGTGCACTCAACCAGGTGCAACTCCAGCCCTCCCCAATTTTATTTTTATTTTATTTTTACTGCTAAGGACTAAAACAAGGGCCTTGAATGTAGCTAGTAAATAATCTCTATAGATGTTGCCAATGCTGTAGATTTTTCTGTCACAAGTCCCCCCAAAAACAACAACAACAATAACAACTTTTTATTACGGAAAAATTTGAATCTACAGAAAATTTCAGCAAACACCTATGAATACTGAGCCTCAGTTTCCTAATTGAGCAAATTTTACCATATTATTTCTTGTGTGCTCTCTGTATGTTTTCTCCTGAATCATTAAGAGTAAGTTATGGGAGTCAGGCGGTAGCGCAGTGGGTAAAGTGCAAGTGGCGCAAGGTGCAAGGACTGACGTATATTCCTTTAATACTGTAAGTTCCTTTGCTTTATTTGACAATATTCAGTGTCTATTACTGTTGCTTCAGTCCAGGCAACTTGATGGAGACAGCTGCCTTTGAGGAAGAGAGTACCCATCTGAGAGTATGCAGGCAGAGATGTGTGACTGGAAAGGTAGACATCATCTCTTCATCGTTTGTGTATATTTGAACATATGGCTTTCTTTTTTCTTTTTCTTTTTTTTAAAGATAATTATATATATAGCCTCCAGCCCCCCCCTTTGTTTTATCGTTGTTGTGGTTACTGATGTCGTTGTTGTTAGAACAGGGAGAAATGGAGAGAGGAGAGGTAGACAGAGAGGAGAGAAAGATAGACACCTGCAGACCTGCTTCACCACCTGTGAAGCGACTCCCCATGTAGGTGGGGAGCCAGAGGGCCCAAACTGGGATCCTTATGCTGGTCCTTGCGCTTTGCACCTTGTGCGCTTAATCTGCTGTGCTACTGCCTGACCCCAAACATATATATGACTTTCTAATCTTATCCTCACAGAGTTTATGTTTTTGTGTCTACCTGGCTAAATTATGCTAGAGGTAACTTCATAATTTGAAACTATTCTTTCTGCCTATTGAAAGTTCTCAAAAGAAGTTCACTCACACTTGTAGAGTTTTTCATATATATATATATATATATATATATATATATATATATTTTTTTTTTTTTTTTTTTTTTGCATTCAAAAGCACTGTAGTGGTCTGGGAGGTGGCACAGTGAGTAGAGAGAGCAGTGCTAAATTTGTGTGTATGAGGTTCTGAGTTTTATCCCTGGCTCCTGGTGGCCATTTCCGCCACTTTATTGGATAGGACAGAGAGGCGGGGAAGATAGAGAGGGGGAAAGAAAGATAGATACTTGCAGTCCTGCTTCGATAATTGTGAAGTGATCCCCCCACCCCCAGAACAGGGGCCTTGAACCTAGATCCTTGCACGGGCCCTGTGCTTCGTACTATGTGCTCTTAACCTGGATTGCTACCACCTGCCCCCCTTTGCTTCTTTCTCTCTTCCTTTCTCATAAGTAAATAAATATATAAAATAAATAAACCAATAAGTGTCACCGCAATCCATGAGGCAGAACAGTGTATCTAAAGCATTGGATTCTTGAGTATGAGGCCCTGAGTTCAGTTCCCGACTTTGTATGTACCTGAGTGCTTGCTCTGGCCTCCTCCTCTTCCTCCTCCTCCTCCTCCTCTTTATCTCTCATTAATTAATAAATATAACCTGGGGCTGTGTGGTAGCACAACTGGTAACGTGCACACATAACCAAGTCCCTCGCTCCCTCCTGAAGAAGGATGGCTTCATTAATGGTGGAGCAGGCTTCAGGTGTTTCTCTTTCTCTTTCCTATCCCTCTACACATATCTCTCTGTCTCTATCGGAATTTAAAATAAAATCAAGGAGGTTGGGTGGTGGTGCACCTACTTTAGCACACATGTTACCATTCACAAGGATCTGGGTTCAAGCTCCTGCTCCCCACCAAGAGGAAATCTTCATTAGAGGTGAAGCAGTTTGGCAGGTGTCCTTCTTTCCCTCTCTTTCTCCTGTGCTATCTCCCCCATCCCTTTCAATTTCTTTCTGTCCTATCCAATTAAAAAAAGAATGAAAAAAAAAGGAGGAAAAAAAAAAAGCTGCTGGGAGTGGTAGATTTGTAGTTCGAGCACCAAGCGCCAGTGATAACTCTTGGGCAGGAAAATAAATAAATAAAATAAAATATAACTCAAAAATTAAAGAGTTTAAAATAAATAACATCCTAAAAACAGAATACAGCATAATGGTTATGCAAAAAAACTTTCATGCCTGAGACATCAAGGGTCCCAGATTCAATCCCCAGCACCACCATAAGCCAGAGATGAATAGTACTCTGATCTTTCTCCCTGTCTGTGCCTATTTCTCTGTCTCTTTGTCATTGCAGTAAACAAAAAATATATTAAAAAATACTAAGATCAAATGTTTCACAGAAAAACCATTTTATTATTGCTGGTAATATCACAGGATAATAATGGACCTCAGAAGTTGTTTCTTCTGTTCAGGATCTTGCTAGTGGGGGCTGTAGTCACCTGAGGCCTACAGTGAATAGAGGTCAGGACACAGCAAGAAGATTGACTCATGTGGCTGGCAGTTGCTTCTTACTCTTGATCTTAACTAGGGCTGTCAACTGGAGTGTCTCAACTTTTCTTCAGTGGCCTCTCTTTGCAGCTTGAACTTTCTTTCTTTTTTTTTTTTTAATATTTTTATATTTATTTATTCCCTTTTGTTGCCCTTATTATTTTATTGTTCTAGTCGTTGTTGGATAAGACAGAGAGAAATGGAAAGAGGAGGGGAAGACAGAGAGGGGGAGAGAAAGACAGACACCTGCAGACCTGCTTCACCGCCTGTGAAGCAACTCCCTTGCAGGTGGGGAGCCAGGGGCTCGAACCGGGATCCTTAAGTTGGTCCTTGCACTTTGTGCCACGTGCACTTAACCCGCTGCGCTACCGCCCGACTCCCCAGCTTGAACTTTCTTTGTTTTTCTTTTTAAAGATTCATTTTATTTTATTTTTTATTTGTATAATTAAAATTTTTTATTAGTGATTCAATAATGATTAACAAGATGGTAAGCTAACAAGGATATAATTCCATACATTTCCCACCACCAGAGTTCCGTGTCCCATCCCCTCCATTGGAAGCTTCCCTATTCTTTCTCCTTCTCTGAGAGTATGGACCAAAATTCTGTTTGAGGCACAGATGGTGGGAGGTCTGGCTTCTGTAATTGCTTCTTTACTGGACATGGACAGTGGCAGCTCGATTCATACCCCCAGCCTGTTTCTTTTCTTTTTAAAAAATTTTATTAGTGATTTAATATTGATTTACAAAATTACATGTCATCAGGGGTATAAGTTCATTCCATTCCCACCACCAGGGTTCTGAATCTTCAGTCGTATAGTGGCCCACTGCAAGCCACCATATGGGCCAGCCATTGTCTCTATAACTCTCTACCTACATTTATAAATAATTGCCCCATTTTTCTTCCTGATCCAACCTTCTCTTCCCTTCCAAGTCACTCAAGACAACATTACTACCTCCACATGTCCCTCTCCTTTCCCCCCTTTCCCTCTGGGTGCTGATGAAGCTGGAGTTCAGAGCCCTTTTATCTTCCTCCTGTTACTTCTCCTCTTCTGGGAGTATGGATCAAGGTTGTTTTGGGGGTGCAGAAGGTAAGAGTTCTGGCTTCTATAATAGCTTCTCTGCTGGGTGGGTGTTGGCAGGTTGATCCATACCCCCAGCCTGTTTCTATCTTTCCCCAGTGGACCAGAGCTCTGAAGAAGCAAGGTTCCAGGACACACTGGTGAGATCATCTGCCAAAAGAATTCAGGATGCATCTGCAAATTGGTGTCTAGAAGGTGGCAGGACAGAAGCTGAGATACAATGGTTAATGAATAGGAACCAAAAAGTAGGAACAGAGCAAATGAGATTAGGAACCTTAGGGTAGAAGAAAGCTAAGTCCATCTTAGGTGTGTTCCTGAGGGCACACAGTTATGATAGTTTTGCTTGAGTTTGATAGCTAGCCTGAAGTTGGATAAGAATATTATCTGATAGGCTGGGAGTATGGATCGAGTATGCCCATGTTTAGTGGGGAAGCAATTACAGAAGCCAGAACTTCTACCTTCTGCACCCCATAATGGTCCTGGGGTCCATACTCCCAAAGGGATAAAGAATAGGGAAGCTATCAAAGAAGGGGATGGGATACAGAGCTCTGGGAGTGAGCATTTTATGGAAGTGTACCCCTCTTATCCTATGGTCTTGTCAATATTTCCATTTGATAAATAAAAATATATAAACTTAAAAAAAGAATGTTGTCTGAGAAAATGGTGTCAGAGTAATGAAAAGGGCTAGAAAGTTGGATTAGGGCAGTGAGTAACTCCCATTCTTGAAAAAAAATTCTGTGGATACAATTGACAAATTTTCGCCATCCACCTGACCCAGGATATATATATATAGCACCAGAGCCTGTGTAACTTCTGAGCCCCTATTGGTCTGAGCTCTTAGCTCATGGTCACATCTGGGAACATTGTGGCTATACTCATTTCAGGACCAGTCTTCCTGTGGCAGGGCAGGATACCCCCAGTCTCCCTTTGAGACTGGGGCTATCCCTACTGTCGTTACGTTATGGTGAGGGAAACTTGACCTTTCAAGTTAGCATGACCGTTGGGTTCTAAGAGAAAGAAGTGGAGAGAAGCATCATTTTGCAGTATAGGTTTAAAATTCCTACCACACAACTTGCTTCATTTCCACTAGTCAGTTGCAAAGCAACTCCAATTCAAGACCAGGAAATACATTCTACTCTGGATGGAGCAGTGGCATGTGCAAACAGGTAGGAAAGACAGAGGGCAGGCATTTTTTATAGACAATTTAATAGAGTAAGGCACTCACTTGGCTTAGATTTTAAGTGTAGAGTGGTACTTAACAGATGTCACTCATGTATAAATTCCATCAAAACCCTGCCAAAGTTAGTAAGGAAGTTATTTCTTCCTGGAAGCCTTTTCTGACACCCCTTGAGTTAGAAGTCTGTCCTTGGGGACTCATATATATGCATGTATATGTATATATGTGATTAAATAGCATGCATATGTATTTAGTGTATATATATATATATATATATGAATTAACAGATTAACTTTATTATCTCTTGACTTTGCTTTTTCATTCTTTTTAACCTCCTTTTCTCCTTCCATTACTTCTTCTTCCTTTTCTTCTTGCAAATATTTATTAAGGTCTTCTATAGATCAGACACTAATCTAGGTGCTGTAGTAACCAAAACAAATTACATACCCTTCTCTAGGAGTTTATAGTCTAGAGACAGAAATGGACAGTGTTGGTCATTATGAAGAAAAAAAAAAGCAAGGTGGCATGATCCTGTGTGTATGGTGTGTGTGCATAACATTTTAGAAAAGCTAACCTATTAAATAAATAAATTAAAAGAAAGATCTATGCAAGGAGAAGACATTTTACCAGAGATCTGAAAGACAATAAAGTGCAAGTCAAGAAAGAAAGTTCCAGACAGTAAAGGGAAGAGCAAATAATAGGCACTGTGACAGGAGTATGCTTGGTATGTTCAGGAAACATCAGGGATGTTAAAGTCTGGCATGGGATAAGAAACGGAGAGATATGCAACTTAAGATCACAGGAGGAAGCAAAAACCCAGTCAATTAGGTCCAGGGTTTTATCCCAGATGCAATGGGATGCTACTGGAACACATTCAAGTTAGAAGTGACATGATTTAATGTATTTTTTTTCTTTTGCAAAGATCTCTGTCTATTGTGTGTGGGAGTGGCTTATAGGATGATTGATGGGAGAAGCAAAGAGAACCCCTGGGGGCCCAGTCACAGCTGTTCAGGTAACAGATCATTTAAGGTCTAACTATTGCATTGGATTCTCAATCTCTAACATTGTATTTTTTATCTGGTGTCTGATGAGGGTGTGAATTCATCCATGCAGCACATATTGACTGAGCACACACTATCACTAACCTCTATGGTTTGTCCTGAGAATATGACAGAGGACAAGAGATAAAAGTCCTACCTTCATGCAACTTTTGTTCCAGTGAGAAAGAGAGATAGAAATCTGGGAGGTGGTGCCATGGCTAGAGAATTGAAGTTAAAAGCATGAGTTCCTGAGTTTGATCCCTGGCATCAAGAATGTTTTCGTGATGCTCTCTCTCTCTCTCTCCCTCTCTCTCTCATTAATAAATAAATCTTTAAACTCAGAAGTAAATCCCATACATAAACAAAAGTATGTGGTATTTCCAAATGATTAAAAAAAGTGTTTAGAAGAGCCACAAAGCAGGGAAACTGGGATCGGATTGTGTGGGAATAAGTTCTCACTGAGGAAATGAGTCTGGATAATGACAGTGGCTATGAGGGAGATGAGAAAGTGAGCTGTTCAGATTCTCTGTTAAAAATAAGCTAGTTAGAGGAAAGTGAAAGGTCTCTGAGACTGCATGTGCTAGGTAAGTTGAAGGACTCTAAGGAACCCAAGTGTATTTGCTGTACATTTGAGTGGATAAGAAGTGAGGCAAGAAAAAGAGGGAGATACAGGCTGTGGGGCTTTTTAGATTACTGCACAGATTTTGGAGGACAAAGGACATAAAGTGACTTGATCCCTCAGGCTTCTATGTTGAGAATTGATTCCAGGGGAAAAGGGCAAAAAGAAGCAGGATAAATTGTGAGAAAGAAATAATTCAGGTGGTTATCTATGTTATTATTTTTCCCACTCAAGACATTTAATACTGATTCAATATTTTATTTATTTATTAGTGAGAGAGAACCATAACACTACTGTGGCATATTCAATACTGGGAACTGAATTAAATGTAATACTTGAAAGTACAGTGCTTTATCCATTGTGTTACCTCACAAGCCACAATACTGATTCAATATTACCCTATAAATATAGAGATGTTACTACTACCCCTGCCCTAGTGTTGGGACACAGAACTTTGGTGGTGGTTGTGGTATAGAACTATACACTGTAATCTTACAAACTACTTGTTATTCTCTCTCTCTCTCTTTTGCCAGAGCACTGCCCAGCTCTGGTTTATGGTGGTGCAGGGGATTGAACCTGGGACTTTAGAGCCTCAGGCATGAGAGGCTCTTTGCATAACCATTATGCTATCTACCCCCCCCACAAACTACTTGTAATCCACTGTTAATCACAAATAAAAACTGGAAAAAAAAAAAAAAAACCTCCCCCAAAGGACCTTTATACATTATAAATTGAAATCTTGAACAATAGTCTTGTAAAGCCAGTCCTGGGGCCTATGGTGGTGTACTAGGTTGAATGCATTTATTATCATGCTCAAGGAATCAGATTCAAACCTCTGGTCCCCACCTGCAGTGGGGAAGCTTCATGGGAAGCAGTGTTGCAAGCGTCTATCTTTCTCTCCCTCTCTCCCTCCCCTTCCCTGTCAATTTTCCTCTGTCCTATCTAATAAAAGAAAGAAAAGAAGAAACCCTAAAAACAAACAACAACAAAACAAACCGATTCCAGTCAAGGCTCACTTAGAGCATTTGGGTCCTACCTTTTTCATGCTTTGATGTGTTCATAGACAAGGAGTTTTGTGACATGTATTACATTCTGCTTTTGTGCTTTAGTAGTTAAGGTTCAGGTTAGCTATTTGAGGGGTGGGCGGACAAGAACACTACAGAGGTGGTATCATGCTTTCTCTTCGCAACACATAATTTGTAGCTTGACACATTGTTACTGGTACTAAATTCAATAACTTGGTAAAGATCTTAGTGTCTGCCAGAAACTCTTCTTTGTAAATCAAAGCTCTTCTGGGTTGTCAATGCTAAGAACTCCGTGGGCTGATACTTGGGGGCTGAATATTTTATGAATAAACTATTGCCCAGTAATCTTTCACCCAGTGATGTCCTTTAGCATCTACAAAGCAATCTCGTAGTTTCTGACCTTCTGACCTTGTGCCTAGTCGGTTCAGGTTAACAAAGAGGATAATAGTGGTCCCTAAAGGATGCTTGTTTCCAGGATCTGGGATTGACATACAATAAATACTCCATAAATATGACAAGACGGAGGCAAGCATGAAAAAAACGAAGAGCACGGTGCCAAAACCATAGCCGCTCCTAGGTGGCAAGGGAAGGAACTGGACCCAGAGCTCCCACACTGCCACGCCACGCCACGCCCTCGCGCCGCGGAAGCCCGGCGCCGCCTGGGATTCCATCTCCCGGGACGCGCAAGGCCCCCTGGGACCGGTAGTGCTGGGCGTGGCCGCGGGACTACATATCCCGGCGCCCCCAGCGCCGAAGCTCCAGCCGCTGCCGCCTCAGCTCCTGCACAACGACGGCGGCGGCCGCGGCGGCTGAGTCGGTGGCTGCGGCGGCTGGTGCGGGCTGAGCGGCGAGTTTCCGATTTAAAGCTGAGCTGCGAGGAAAATGGCGGCGGGCGGTGAGTGGAGATAAAGGAGGAGTGGCGGCGGTGGAGAGGGTGAAGTGCGCGGCGTGCGAGGCGGAGGACGGAGGGCGAGTTCCCCGGGGCTGCCGCGAGCCCGGCAGCTTCAGCTCCGCGGAGGCGCTGAGGGGCGCGCCGAGCGGTGTGTGTGTGGGGGTGCACTGATATAGTTTCGGGGTGTCGGGGCCGTGCCGCTTCCCCGGGGCCGGGGGCACGGGAACGCAGCTGGAGGAGGGGGGTCGAAGCTAGGCGGTCGCTGACTCGGGGGTCCCCGGCTGGGAGGGTTCACCTCGAGGAGTTTGGGGGGGCACTTCGTTCGGGGGGCCCACTTTCCCCTCCTGTTTCTAAAGTTCTGTCTCCCCTAGTCTTTGGGGGACGGGGGGCGCTGCTTTTGAAAGCTCCCCGCGCCCCCTTCGTCCCGCTGCCCTCGGCTTCGCGGTTAATCGGAAGAATTAGGGGGCGCGGGGTGGGGGGGGGGCGCACACACACCCCAGCTTGCTTCCGAGTCAGAACCCGGTTGGATGTTTTTTTTTTTTTTTTTTTTTTCCCCTGTCCCTGCGTTTCTCTCCGCACTTGGGCATTTAAAAATACTGGAAGCTAAATTATCCGCGAAATTTCCATTTCGGGCAAGGGTAGGGTCTCAGCAGTTTTCTCAGAAAGAAAAAAAATGTAAAAGAAAAAGAAAAGCAAAGAAGAAAGGCATCTTGCTACCTACCATCTCGGGCTTGTGAAGCCTGGGGAATGGCAAGTGGGAAGTTGGTGGGTTGTCTTTGGGGTTTGGCTGTCTTCATCATCATCTTCTTCATCATCATCATCATCATCCATACCCACCTTCCTCTCTCCCTCCTTTTTTTTTTTTCCCCTCCCGAATCTTTGATTCAGTTTGCGAGGATTTAAACGAACTGTCTTGGCAACACCCGCCTGAGCTAAAGAAACCATCCGTGAGTCTTGGGGAGGGTTTGGTTGCTGCTTGGGCCGTCGGAAGGGCACCCCAGGGTGCAGGAGAAGTTCACCCAAAGAGCAGTTGCGAGGTGGAGACGACGAGAGCGGCGTCCCCAAACCTCACTGGCGGGGAGCTCGGGATTCCCTCATGGAGTGACAGCGAAGGTCCAGGAGAAGCTGGTGGAAAACTTTCCCCCCCTTCTCCCCGGTGTGAAGCCTTCCTTTTTGCAGCATCGAGCAGCAGCGCTTAAAAGCCAACCTGTTTTTGTTATTAAGTCTGTGCCGTCAAGAAACAGGAAGGCGAGGAGGACCAGCTGTGCTGCTGCAGTGGTTTGAAATGGAATTGAACATGATGAGTGAGAGTGGTAGTGGTAGCAGAGAATAAGAAGGTTGCTGCATCTCCGAGATCCAGAGGCCGGTCTTGAGATCTACCTAACAGGTCCCTGGCTGCACGGAAGCTTCAGTATTTTGTTGTAGCAGGTTGTTTAAGGGGAGGCTTGGGTGGGGGGAGGTTGGAGGTGGAAATCAGGAACAACCCCCCCCCCCAAAAAAAAAATCAAACAACAAAAAAAAATAGGTCTTTAGCAAATGTAGCTTGAACTAAAATGTTAACCGGAAATCTCTTTTAAGTTCCTGAACTGTTTGTTCTTGAAAATAAAATTAAATGACTTGTTTATTTAAGAGTAGGTTATGTTAGATAAGATGCTCAACTGGAAAGCTACAAAAAAAATCCTGAAACGAGTCTCCTACACTAAACCCTCCAGTACACCCCCCCCAAAAAAAAAAAAAAAAGACTAGTTACTAGGTTTCTAGAGTATCCTTGGTTTGGGGAATTATTTTAAGAATTTTTAAAAATTTTCATTTGAAGCACACCCTTTTTGGATAACCAAATGCAGGAGAACAAAAATGCACAGAAGAAAGAGACAATGTGCTGGGAATACTGCTTTAGTTTTATTGTCTGAGAAATATTGATAGCTATTCGAAAAGCTCTTCTGAACTTAATGCTTATTATTTTGACTTACTTAATATTTCCCTACTAATAATCTGGGAGGCTTTAGGATACAGAACCCTGCCAAGGTTCATTGTATGTAAAATGAAGCCTCTGTACATGTAAAATGATATTGAACACTATAGCTGCTGTCACTGGAGGTTGCTTCAGGTTCTGCATTTAAATGAGCAGTAATCTAGATTGCCTGTGATCTTAAATTATAGGGGTATTTTATGTATTGATAGAAACGACTTAATTGTTCAATCACCGTTAAAAAAGATGCATGTGCAAGTTCTGGCGTTAGAGAACATTTTGGACATTCGGACTATGGATTAAATGGCAAGCTATAACGCTTCTAGAGCATTTAATGGGAATTGCTTTTGCCATAAATTCCGTAGCTGAAGACTTTGAAAATGCAAAAACCAAAGCAAAACACCTCAGAAGCAAAAGCAACCAGACCTAGCATAATTAATGGGATGTCTATTTTGAGTTATTTAGAATGGTTATTTTAAATTTAACAATTTACTTTAAAAATCAGTGATTTTTAAGAGTCTAGGACAATAGGATGATGTTAAATAATTTTACTGTATTTGGAAAGTGGGAACAGTGTGCTATTTTCCCCTGGTATAAGTTATTTTTGGGACTGGAAGATTTTCTTTCTTTCTTCCTTCCTTCCTTTCTCTCTCTCTCTCTCTCTTTTTTTTTTTTTACAGAAATTGAGAGGGAAAAGACACCTGCAGCGTTTTTACAGCTCACAAAGCCCCCGCCCCCTACCCCCCCACCACAGGTGGGGACCATATGCTTGAGCCCAGGTCCATGCACATGGTAAAGTGTGCACCTGATCAGATGTACCACTGCCTGGTTCCAAAACTCCTCTGTTTGAGAGCAGCAATGTGTGCTCAAGGCTGCAGAGACCATGGCTTCAAGTCTTCAGCACCACTTTATGCTAGAGCTGAGCAGTGCTTTGGTCTTATTTCCTCCTCCCTCCTCCCCACTTCTACTCTATCTCGTGATAGACAAGTTAATTTTTTTCCCCCCTATAACTTACCCTCATTTCCCAAGCAAATAAGTTGTAATTCATCCAATAAAGACTGATTGTAACTTTTGGATCTTGGACTCTTTTTCTAGGAGCCTTGTAAATAAAGTCATTCTTGAAATGTTTACTTACTAATGCTTTCTTGAATGGCTTTTTGAAAGCAATTTCTTTACTGTGTCTCTGACAT
The DNA here is from genome assembly GCF_950295315.1 of Erinaceus europaeus. NCBI lineage: Eukaryota > Metazoa > Chordata > Mammalia > Eulipotyphla > Erinaceidae > Erinaceus > Erinaceus europaeus. Next base: position 50,205,740 of record NC_080162.1, on the reverse strand, counting down.
AATAAAAAACTTAGAAATATTTTAGTTTTGTAAAATATTTTATTTACTAATTGTTTACTGGGTAGAGACAGAGAGAAAGTTATAGGGAATAGGGAGATAGAGAGAAAGATACTAGGGCTGGGTAGTAGCACACCTGGTTGAACATACATATTACAATGCACAAGGACCCAGGTTTGAGTCCCTGGGCCCCACCTCCAGGGGGAAAGCTTCACAAGTGGTGAAGCGGTGCTGCAGGTGTCTCTCTGTCTCTCTCCCTGTCTCTTCCTTCTCTATAGATTTCTGGCTGTCTCTATCCAATAAATAAAAGATAATGAAAATAAATAAAAAATATTAAAAAAAAGATAAGACACCTGTAGACCTAAGCTCTCCCCCTGCAGGTGGGGACTGGAGTCTTGAACCTGCGTCCTTGTGCATTGTAACATGTATACTCAACCAGGTGGGCCTCCACTAGGTCCATATTTCAGTTTTTTTGTGCATTACTATGATTGTATTTATTTTTTTTGCCACTGGTGTTATTGCTGGGGACTTGGTACCAACACTGTAAATCCACTATTTCTGGCAGCCAAGTTTCCTTTTTTTTTTTTTTTTTGCCATCCTCCTCTTTATGGTTTTTTTATTAGGTAGCACAAAAAGAAATTGAGAAGGGAGGGGGAGATTGGAGGAGACACCTTCAGATCTGCTTCACAGCTCATAGCCCCTGCTTCCTCCCCCACATAGGTAGTGAACAGAGACTGGAACCTGGGTCTTTGAGCATGATGACTTGGTTCCTACATTCGTGTGGCTCTAGAACAGTTCCTTTTAACTGTGGATTACTGTGTTTTTGAGAAAACTTTTAAAAGATAACTGAAAATATTTTAGGTAGTGGAGTGAGAGTAAAAAAACAGTGGCCAGGTGGTGGGCCACCCAGTACAGTGTATTCCTTTACTTTTTTAAAAAAATTATCTTTATGGGGTTTTGGGGGTTTGGGGGCGGGGTGGGGGGACAAAAAAATTATCTTTATTTATTTATTGGATAGAGACAACCAAAAATCGAGAGGGAAGGGAGTTGTAGAGAAGGGAGAGAGACAGACATCTGCAACACTGCTTCACCACTTGCAAAGCTTTCCCCCTGCGGGTGGCGACTAGGGGCTTGGGCTTGAACCCAGGTCCTTGCGCATTGTAGCATATGTACCCAACCAGATGTGCCACGATCTAGCCCCCGGTGTATTCCTTTAGCAATGTGTGAACGTCAGCGCTCCAGCTCCTGTCCCCATCTTGGGTGGGCGGTGCTTTATGAGTGCTGGAGCAGTGCTGCAGCTATCTTTCCTTTTCGCTCTGCCTCTCACCCTCTGTTAAAAAACAAGCCGGTGGGGATAGTGAAGTTATTCAGGCACCAAATCTCAGTGGCAAAAACCTGGTGGCAAAAAACAAGCAAACAAATGAAAATCAGAAATAAAACCCCAAATTACTTTTTTCCTTCCTATCCCTTGCCTGGGTGCTAAATTAAAATGGCTTTTGGGTTTCTTTGTGCATTTTTTTTTTTAGACTGTATAATTTCAAGTGATTGTCAGAGGATTTAGACTACTTTTGAAAACTTGTAATTTGTTGCAAGTTTGGCACAAATTTAGCTTGCAGTGGATGTTTGTCTGCCCTGCTAAGGGAAACCACAATTTAGTACAATTGTTACTCTATTAATCTACCCAGGACTGGAAAAGTAAGAGTAGTAATTGCAGTTACTATAGTTTCTCATAGATTAGTTCGTGGGGTATCTGTTCCAGTTTGGTTTGCATTTACTGTATTCCAGAGTGCATAATATCCCACTTGGTATTACTGAGTTGTTAATCAGAATGTTAATATTGGAGGGGTTGGGAGATTGCTCAACCAGTGGGGTCCACCTGACCAAGTGTAAGGCTCAGGATTTGAGCCCAGCATAACATGGGAGCATTGTGGATGCCACTGGTTATGTGTGGGGGAGTTCCATGGATCAGAGCTGGTGCTTTGGTGCCTCTTCTCTGTCTTCCTCTGAAAAAACAAAAAATAACAAACAAAAAACCCAGAAGAGTAGAACAAATGGCTCCAGGGAAGACTGCTGAGAGGTTAGGGTACTTTTACTGGAGGTCCCAGCACCACATAAGGAAAGGAAGGAAGGGCTCTTCCCCTTTGCAGCCATCGCTGGAGCTCTAGCCACCAAAATGAAGTTCAGTCCCTTGGTGACTTCTGACAAGCATTTCAATGCACCTTCCCCCATTTGCAGAAAGATTGCTTTTCTCTCTTTACTAATAGTTGAGACAGAAGTATAAAGTTCGATCCATGCCCATACGAAAGGATGATGATGTCCAGGTTGTTTGAGGGCACTACAAAGGACAGTAGAGTGGCAAAGTAGTCTCCAAGTGTACAGGAAGGAATACATCATCTGCACAGAGTGCGGCGAGAGAAGGCAAATGCACAACCGGCCATGGAGGCATTCACCCCAGAAAGGTGGTTATCATTAGACTATAAAACTGGACAAAGACCACAAGAAGCTTCTTGAATGCAAAGCCAAGTCTCACCAAGTAGGAAAGGAAAAGGGCAAATGTAAGGAAGAAACCATTGAAAAGATGCAGGAATGAAATCATTTTATATGCAACTGTCATTAAAAACTGCTATATGAAAAAAGAGAGAAAGAAGGAAGTAAGTAAAATTAGGGCAGAAGAGAGAGTTCAGTGTTAGAGAAGCATAGGACATGAATGCCTAAGGCCCCAGGTACAGTCTCCAGCACGGCCCACTTTAGAATTGAGTGGTGGTGATCTGTATTCTCATGAAAATGTGTGTTAAAAAAAAAAAAATCAATGTTGGGAATGTAAACTTTTTCCCCTTACAATTTAACAGATTTAAGGATAAAGTTATACTGATCAGCTATTGATTTATGATACTGTGTAAGTCTCAGAAGCATAGCTAGTTTCCAGTCTTAGTGATTGTACTGAGACTGAGTTATACAGTAGAGCTGTAGTTATTTGCTGTGTGCCACCCAGCTTTGAGCCCACCCCCGCCCCCCCGGGGGTGCTTTGGTGCTGTGGTGTCTTTGTCTCTGCCTCTCTCTTTCCATCTGAAATAGTCCACCTATAGTGGGGGAAAAAATGTAGGCGTTTTCTTTCATTTTATGACTATTTTGGGGATGGGTGAAGGGACTGCAAAAATAGAGCACAATTGAAGTGGAAGGCACTGTCATAATGAGACTTTTTGCTGTCCACTTGTTAATGTTTGCTCAGTAAATAAAGTTGACCCATTTTGAGTTAAGGATGTAATTTATACAGAGTTTAATATCATTTTCAGTTTCCTAACAAATGGTGAATTTGGCTTGAATTTAATTGCCTTTCCCTTTCCTACCTTCTGGTGGAGAGGTGTTAAATGAACAGGAAAATGGCCAGAAGATACACAGCAGGAGTAGAAAGGAAGACCTGCAGTATGTAGACGACAAATTTGTCCACAAACTGGATAATCTTCTGAGACTGTGTACTGCCAGTTCCCAACTTTGTCAGCTTGACTCATTTGCTAGATGTGCTACCCAGGTCATTTTATAGGAGACCAGTCATAAAAGTTTATTTAAATAACTGTGTAGTAAACTTTGTGGCTTAGAGGGAAAGGAGACTGACTTAATTGATCTGTTTCAAAGAATATCCGAAAAGCAAATGGTCTTTTCTACTTTTCTTTCATGCAGTGCTGGGGAATTAACCCAGTGCCTTATGTATGCATGATACCACTGCTGGGTGACTGACCTCCTTGGACCAATTTTTTATTCATTCTGTCAGGGAGAGAGGAAGGGAAAGAGAGGAAAAAGAGAAGGAGTGGCTAAGAGGAGAAGAAGGAGTAGGGAGGGAGAGACAGAGAAGAGACACTACAGCAATACCCCCATTATCCATAGTGCTCTATGTGGTGCAGGGGTTTGTATCCAGGCCTCAGACATGGGGTGTGTTTGCTGTACTGAGTGAGCTTTATCTCAGCTCAACCCCTCTTTTTTTTTTTTTTTTTTCTTTTAAAATCTCCAGAGTTATGTCTAGGGCTGGGTACCTGCACTACGAATCCATTGCTCCTGGCATACATTTCCATTTTATGGGATAGGACAGAGAGAAATTGAGAGAGGAAGAGGTGATAGAGAGGGTGAGAGAAAGGTAGTCAGACACCTGCAGACCCGCTTTGCTGCTGCTGAAGTTTCTTCCTACAGGTGGGGAGCCAGGGATCAAACCCGGATCCTTGCTGGGTCCTTATATTTTGTACTGTGTGCACTTATCCTGGTGCTTCATAGCCTGCCCCCCCCCCCCACCTCTCTCTCTCTCTCTCATGAGCATATATGTTCTATTTTTTCTTCCTTTTTTGTTAAATATTTTATTGATAGATGATAGAAAAGTGTGACTTTTATGCCTCTTGTTCCTATGATGGTATTTGAAATGTTTTATTTTTTTTAATTACAGACTGTGGGTGATGGTTGATTCACACTTTGGATGCTAGGCTGACTAGATTACTAAATTTAACTCTTGATCATCCACATAATGATGTGTAAAGGATATATTGGCCTAAGTATCAGGCAGTCATGGATGATCTACTGCTCCCTGGGGTTTTGCTTTTGGTCGCTATGGCAGCTGAATTTCAGTGGTAGACAGATAGATGGGAAAGGATAGCAGAAGTCAGCATAATCCTCAATTAGGATAAGCCTCATGGTTAATCGAATGTTGAGTGTACAGGTTAAATCCCATTATAACAAACTCCAGGGGACTAGGTAAATTATTTTGTTGTATTGGAATGAGCTTTATTGAATATATTTTAAAATGAATTAACCTTTTTTATTTTAGTTAAGAGTGTTTGAAAAATTTTATTTATTGTAACAATTTGACAAGTTATTCATGAACCATTGTGTTTAGCCTTCATCTTTAATGCTTTTGTCATTTAAAAGGAAATATCCCATGTTGAACTGGGCAGATTTATCCTCTCCACCCACTTCATCTTGGTCTCCATTGGTTTATCAAAACAATCAAATACACTTATTATTGCCTCCATCAAACTGTGGCCACAGTAAATGAGAAATTCCCCCAGGCTCCCAGGTGATTGCTGCTGTTAATTTTTTCTGTCTGTGATTTCTTTTTTAAATAAAGGAATATATTTGGTTACAGTGTGAACTTTTCTTTAAGGGAGTAATAATGTAGCCATTTTCTATTATTTGAACATGTAGAATCTCTGTTTTTGAACATGTAAAGTCTATCCTTTTTTTAAAGTGATGATAATGTGGCTTTTTAAATACGGATTTTTTTTCAGAAACAGGATTAATGTATGTGAGAAAATATTATATTTATCCTTGACTCCCCCCCATATTCTGTATTTTAAAATTAGTATTTGCCAAGCTTTAAGCATCTATATCCTATCTTCATATTAAAGAGGCTAGCATTTTTAGCTTGTTCAGAGTTTTGATTGGGTACAGCAAGAAATTTTGAAGTCATTCTTTTGAATAGAGTTCCATGAAGGAGGGAAAAGGCTGAAAGAGGGAATTTCAAAGCAACCCAGGCTGTGTTTTGAAAGTTCTCAAGTCTTAAGAATAATGACTGACTAGTAGGCAGGAAGCCTGCAGTTGTATTGTGGTATTGTTCCTCCATCTTATGCATTTGAGAACTTCAGTACAAAAGAAGAAAAAGCATGGGGAGGGGGAAGAAAAGATCTTTAAAAAAAAAAACTGGGCTAGTCTTTTAGAGTAAATGCTCTTTGCTCTTCTGTTTAAGTGAAATCTAAAACCCAGTTATTTTTACTTTGAGAGGAAATGTTGGATTATCATAATCTAAATATCCTAAATAGACACTTTCATAAAGTTCATTGTTAGCGGTTTTAAAAAAAGGAGTTGTGATCCTATACTCAGCTTTTAAAACAACTTCAGTTGTAAAAATGTACACATGAAAATACTTTCTTTTTGCTATTTTACTGATATAAATTGTTAGCTTGTTACTTTGAAAAGAGAACTAATCAGAGAAGAGTTGAGAATAATTTGTAAGTATGGATGGAAAGTTGTGCACATTAATCTCGGTCTATTTTTGACTTATGAAATAAAGGAGGGGAGCAGGTGGTGGTGTTAAGCACCACACACATTACAGTTAAGCACACACACACATTACAGTGTGCAAGAACTTGGTCCCCTGCAGGGGGAAAGCTTCACAAGTGGTAAGAAGGGCTGCAGGTGTCTGTCTCTTTCTCTCTCTATCTCCTCCTCCCCTCTCAATTTCTCGGTCTCGTCCAATAATAAATAAACAAAAATATAATTAAAAAACAATAAAATATATATAAAAGGGTGTGCCTGAAGTCCCAGGTTCAATTCCCAGCACCACCATAATCAGAGCAGAGCAGTTCTCTGTTATCTCCCTTATTAAAATAAAATAAATGAAACAAAGAGATGAATCATATGATCTCCCAAGGTTCTTGTATTAGAAAATTAATCTTAAAGCATCATATAAATATGTAGAATGACCTTTTATTCACACTTTGTTGTTCAGGCACTAAGTAGACTACTATATAATGGTGTGAAGATTAAAACCAGTTTATGTTTAAAAAATTTAAGATAAGGATGGGGTTAGATAGTATAGTGGCTCTGCAAAGAGACTCTCATGCCAGAGTCCCAGGTTCAATCCCCCTGCTCCACTTTAAGCTAGAGCTGAGCAGTGCTCTGGTAAACAAAATAAAATAAATAAAACATATATTTAAAAAAAAACTTAAAAATAGTCGTTTTTTTAAAATTCTCGGTAAAACTCTTGTCAGTGAAATGGATTACTGAATTAAGTTACTGGGTTAGAGTAGTTATATCAGTTGGATTTTGTTTACAGATTGAAATTTGGTAACTTTGAAAATGTTTTTAAGGATTACCCACTATTCTTTTTACTGAGTTGTTTGGTCTACACACCCTCTTCTCTATCTAAGCTCATCTCTTTTACCTGCGATTTTTATTTATTTAATTTTATTTATTTATTACTGGATAGAGACAGAGAGAAATTGAGAAGGGAGGGGGAAATAGAGAGGGAAAGAAACAGAGACACTTGCACCTTGCTTCACCACTTGTAAAGTTTTCTCCCTGCAGGTGGGGACCAGGGGCTTGATCCCTGGTCCTTGTGCATTGTGATGTGTGCACTTAACCAGGTATGCCACCTCCTTGCCCCCAACAATTTTTTTAAATTTTATTAAAAAAAAAATTTTTTTTTTAAATTTTATTTTTGGGAGAGATGCAGAGAGAGGCACATACACACACACACACACTGAAACACCAGAACACTGCTCAGCTCTGGCTTATGGTGGGTGGGGGATTGAACCTGGGACTTAGGAGCCTCAGGCATGAGACTCTGTTTGCATAACCATTGTGCTGTCTCCCCCGCCCCTCTCCCCTGTTCTTTTAAAAAAATATTTATTTATTCACTTTTGTTGCCTTTGTTGTTTTATTGTTGTAGTTATTGTTATTGTTATTGATGTTGTCATCATCGTTGGATAGGACAGAGAGAAATGGAGAGAGGAGGGGAAGACAGAGAGGGGGAGAGGAAGATAGACACCTGCAGACCTGCTTCATTACCTGTGAAGCGACTCCCCTGCAGGTGGGGAGCTGAGGGCTTGGAATTGGGAACCTTATGCTGATCCTTGCACTTTGCATCATGTGCGCTTAACCTGGTGCTACCGCCGGACTCCCTTTTCCCCTCTTCTTAATGTGGCAATTGTTTTATGACACATTCCAGCTAGGGATTTGGTTCTATTACTGTCATAACAAGTATTTGACTTACTTTCGCTAGGAAAATCTAGATTCACCAATGAGAAAAAAAAAAAAGAACAAATTGGAGGGCTTGTGGTATCTTCTTTAAAAATCTTTGGCTGGAGGGAAGGAGACAGGATAATTCCTGTATTACATTTTAAAAATAATTTTATTAGCCATGAGTAAAATGAGGTTCAAGAAACTGCTTTCAAAGTGGATAACTTTATGTAGAATGGGGGAAGAAGCCTTAAGTGTATGGATCCCAAATAGGTGAACCTGAAATTATGAACTTGGTCTGTAACGTCCAATCTTCCTTCTCTTCCCCTAAAGTTTTTAACAAAGTAACTCCCACATATGGCTTTTTAAAACTGTTCATCCCATCATTCTATGATCATTCATGAGACCTCAGCTTCACTCATTTTTAATTTGCTACTATTTGGCTATTGCCCACTCCTCCATATGTATACATACTTAATCAGTGTTTATTAAGCTTTCACTGTTTAAGGCCCTGTGAAAGTTAAAAAGACTTTGACCTCTAAGTGCTCACAATCAATTAGGTACTCACATCGCTTCAATACAAGGCAGTGGCTAGTACAGATAGCAGGAAAGTTCAGCGGAGGGAAAGGCCTACCACTGACAAGGTGATTAGGATGGTTGAAAAACTTTGAAGAATATGTATGACTTTTATGTGGCTCCTGTTGTTGGGAAATCATGAGCAAGAGCACCGAAAAGTCAGTGAGTGCTAAGTGAATGATGGCATTGGATTAACTATTCCCTCCCCCCTCAGTCCTTTTGATATAGTTTTCTTAATTGTAATTTCACTCTAATTCCCAAAACTAGTTCAGAACTTTTATTTCCAGGATCTTGTAATAAGTTTCAAATTAATCTCTACCCTTTTCCTAGTCCTCTAAATAATTCTGCCAGCTTGATCTTATTAAATATTTCAATCTGATATTTTTATTTAAAAGACCTGCAGAGTACAGTTCAGACTCCTTAATCAAATATTCAAGTAACACAGTTACTTTTTAAGAAAACTAATCTTTCAGAATTCTGTTGCCCTTTCAGACATGCTAATTTTTTTCCCTTCTCTCTTTTTTCATGCTAATTTTCTTCTATACCTTTTTCCTTGCTATTTAGTTGAGTTATTAAAGTCAGGCTCAGACCCTATCTTATTTAAGTAAATTTCCAGACCACCATACTGAAAATATTGTTCTTAATTCTTGATATAAGTCTTAACTGTCCAGATCCAGTCAAGCTGTCTATTCTTTGAGGTGGGCACCATTTCCTTTATAAACCTTTATAATCTGCTTCACCTTTCTCCCCAGTTATATTCATTTTAGGTTCCCACAAATGCATAGTGTTTCTAGAGTTGAGAGTCAGATCTTTTTCATCTAAATTAAGGTGAAATTAAGGGCCCTAGGGCTTTGCTTGGGACCTGTTTCCCATAGAGTTGTCCCAGATAAGTCATGTCCAGGTCTTAGGATACACTCATATTTCTCTTTTGCCCCATGGATGGATAGTCCTACAAGTTGTTTAAATAAGTATAATTGAAAAAACATAGTTACAGCAACACAAGTAAGTGGTTCAGAGGAAGAAAGGTCATTTTTTTTTTTCCCCTCCAGGGTTATTGCTGGGCTCGGTGCCTGCACCATGAATCCACCGCTCCTGGAGGCCATTTTTTTTTCTCCCCCTTTTGTTGCCCTTGTTGTAGCTTTGCTGTGGTCATCATAATTGCCATTGTTGATGTTGTTCGTTTTTGGATAGGACAGAGAGAAATGGAGAGAGGAGGGCAAGACAGAGAGAGAGGGGGAGAGAAAGATAGAAACCTGCAGACCTGCTTCACCGCCTGTGAAGCGACTCCCCTGCAGGTGGAGAGCAGGTGCTCCAACCCGGATTCTTACGCCGGTCCTTGGCGCTTTGCGTCACATGCGCTTAACCCGCTGCGCTACAGCCCGACCCCCAGAAAGGTCATTTTTAACTGGGGCTGTTGGGGGAAAACTTCATGGAGGAGATGAAATAAATCTAAAGGGAATTAGTTCTTCTAATCTTTTCTTTCCCACATGTTTTATTCTGCAGTGCTTAGTTATAATAAAAACCTAAATTGATGTATTTTATTTTTAAAATTGTAAAGATTATTAGTGAGAAACAGAAAGAGAACCAGAGCATTTATTACTTTGGCACATAAGAGCTTGTGGGATTGAATTTGAGACTTTGTGCTTACAAATAGGATGCTCTCCCAGGAGTGTAACTTCTTGGGCTGCTAAGTCAGTGGTTTGTTTTTTTTTTCCTTTACCAAGTAGAAGGTCTTAACATGATTGTGTCAAAACAGTACAAAAAGGTAGGCCTTGGGAGTCGGGCTGTAGCACAGCGGGTTAAGCGCAGGTGGCGCAAAGCACAAGGACCGGCATAAGGATCCCGGTTCGAACCCCGGCTCCCCACCTGCAGGGGAGTCGCTTCACAGGCGGTGAAGCAGGTCTGCAGGTGTCTATCTTTCTCTCCTCCTCTCTGTCTTCCCCTCCTCTCTCCATTTCTCTCTGTCCTATCCAACAACGACAACAACAATAATAACTACAACAATAAAACAACAAGGGTAACAAAATAAATATTATTTTTTTAAAAAGGTAGGCCTATGTATATTAAATGCAGGCCTCAACTTCCTAGGTTTTTTGATATTCACAGCCACCTCTTGCAAAGGTTACTGCTGTTAGGATGATATTCTATATCTGTGATTATAAATGTCTGTTTCTTGGTTTTCTTTTTTCTGTGTTCTCATCTCTCTTCCTCCTTATTTTTAATTGACAAATGGGAGCACAGTGTGCTCCTACCCTCTTATTTAACAAATGGATTTGAGAGCTTTCTGTATGTGTTTTTTTTTTTTTTGCCTCCAGGGTTATCACTTGGGCTTGGTGTCTACACTATGAATCCACTGCTGCTGGAGGCCATTTTCTCCATTTTGTTGCCCTTGTTGTTGTTATTGTTGCCATTGCTGCTGCTGTTGTTGGGTAGAACAGAGAGAAATCGAGAGGAGGGGAAGACAGAGGGGGAGAAAAACACAGACACCTGCAGACCTGCTTCACTGCCTGTGAAGCAACCCCCTTGCAGGTGGAAAACCTGGGGCTCAAACTGGAATCCTTATGCTGGTCCTTGCGCTTTGCGCCATGTGCGCTTAATCTGCTGCACTACCACCTGGCCAGCTTGTACCTAGTGTTTTTAAAAGGCAGAACAGTCATTACAGATGGTTTTGATGTGACTTATTTTTACCCATTCTTCATTACTGGTTACAGTTTTTTTTTTTCTTTATTGAATGATGTTACAAGTAAATTATATATAGATCTACATGTTGGCTGGCCCTAGTATATCTTAATTAAAAAATATTGCAGGTGACATTTATTTTTTTATACTGTAATTTTTATTTATTGGATAGAGAGCCAGAAATTGAGAAGGTTGGGAGAGATGGAGAGGGAGAGGGAGAGAGACAGAAAGATACCTGCAGCACTGCTTCATCACTTGCAAAGCTTTCCCCCTACAGGTGGGGACCGAGCTTGAACCCTAGTCCTTGCACATTGTAACATGTGGTACACTTCCACCCTGCCGCTTTTCTGAATCAAAGGAAATAAACATTCTAAAGATTCAGCTGCTTCTGAAGAGATTATATATTAATGTTATGTGCTCATCTGTTGATGATGAAGAATGCCCATTTCTCCTTTTTTTATTCTTTTTATTTATTGATATTTATTTTTACCAGGGCAGTGCTCAGCTGTGGCTTGTGGTGCAGGAGACTGAACCTGAGACTTTGGAGCCTCATATGCGAGAGTTTCTTTATATGACCATTATGCTACCTCCCTCACACTCATTTTCCTTTCTTATTTATCTTTTTAAAGCTTATCCTTTTGTGGTCTGGGAGGTAGTTCAGTGATTAGGTATTTGAGCTTGAAGTCATGAAGTCCAGAGTTCAAACGCTGGCATTGCATGTGCCAGAGTGGTGCTTTGGGTCTCTCTTTCGTCCTCTGCCTCTCCCTCCTCTCTTCCCTGCCCTCCCTCCCTCATGTAAATAAATAATTAAATCTTAAAATGAATGTGCTCTTTCATGATGGTTGACTATTCAAAGGCACGAAGTCTGTTGCTCATTGTCTTAAGAGTTTGACATGCAACACTTCATTTGGAATTCCCAAAGTTTTTCCTAATTTGACTCTAATTCACATTTCAACCATCTTTTTAGCTGTATGTATACATTTTACTTATTTTAATATTTGTTTTAAAAATATTGATGAGAGGAAAAGAATTAGAGCATTGCTTTGGCATATATGGCGCTGGGGATGCACTTAGGACCTCAGGCTTGCAAAGTCAGGCTCTACCCAAGGTTCCACCTCCCAGGCCACCATCAAAATATATTTTCTTTTCACCATCAACACATTTTATACTTCATTTGCTATTAAGGTTCACTTGCTCTGCCTTACACCTTCTTATCCCAATGAAGTTCTTTCTTGTCCCCCAACTCACATTCTTAGATAAATTATAAAAGGTACTTTAAACTGTGTGTGCCTAGAAATTGTGTGAGATGTGCACCATCTCATTTAATAGTCTGAGTTTTTGCTAAAGACTCCTTTTCTCCTAAGTGAGTCTTAGACAAAAGCTTATTCTAATTAGAAAAAGTAACTCTAAAATTTATTTCATGTTGAAATTTACACTTTACTACTGGGACAGGTGTTGATAATGAAATGTTATTATGATAAAAAATAAGAAATTGGTGGGGTCGAAAGAAAGCTCTTCTGGGAGATAGCTCACCCGGAATACCATATTACCATGGTTTCAGGGCCTGGCACCACATGGGAATGCAGAGATGGCATCTGGGGTGTTTCATGGTTGGAATAGTGCTGTGATGTCTATATCTCTTTTATATCCAAGTATTAACCAGGCCTGATTTTGTTTTGCTTCTGAGATCAGGTGTTTTCAGCATGCTATAAACTGTAGATTTCTCTCTGTTAAAATCGGTCAAATAGCCCGTAGTGCTGGGGAGGCTGCTCAGTGATGCTCTGCATGTATGAGGCCCTGAGTTACCTGCGTACTTCATTAAAAAAAAAGTGCTGAGAGATTGATGAACCATTATGGATCTAAACCCATCTCTGCCTCTTTCTTTCTTTCTTTCTTTCTTTCTTTCTTTCTTTCTTTCTTTCTTTCTTTCTTTCTTTCTTTCCCTCCAGGGTTATTGCTGGGTCTTGGTGCCTACACTATGAATCCACTGCTCCTGGAGGCCATTTTCCCCATTTTGTTGTCCTTGTTGTCATTATTATTGTTGTCATTGTTGCTGTTGTTGGATAGGAGAGAGAGAAATCGAGAGAGGAGGGGAGACAGGGGAAGAGAAAGATAGACACCTGCAGATCTGCTTCACCGCCCGTGAAGCGACCCTCCTGCAGGTGGAGAGCTGGGGGCTCAAACTGGAATCCTTGCCCCAGTCTTTGCACTTTGCACCATGTACACTTAACCCGCTGCACTACTGTCCGACCCCTTCTAGTTTATTTGTTTTAAAACATTTATTTTTTCATTCATGAGAGAAGGAAAAAAAGAGAACAGAGTGTCACTATGGCACATAACAATAATAGGAATTGAACTGGGGACCTCATGTTTGAGAGTGCAATGCTTTATCCATTGTGCCACCTTCTGGTCCAGAACTATTGAATTTTTCCAACATTATTTTTTTTAAAGGTTACTTATTCCCCCCAATGAAGTGAATTTACACCACTGTTGAAAATGAATTAACTAAATTTGTCCAAGCTTATCTTTGGACTCTCTTCATTAATATCTGCCTGGTGACCTAGGAGGTTAGTGGTTAGTGTTGGAGATTTTCAAACATGAGGTTCTAAATTTAATTCCCTGCATCACATGTGCCATAGTGATGCTCAGGTGTTTCCTCTCTCTCATTAATAAATAATAAAATAGAGGAGGTTGGGCGGTAGTGCAGTGGGTTAAGTGCACATGGTGCAAAGCGCAAGAATCCCGGTTCAAGCCCTCAGCTCCCTACCTGCAGGGGGATCACTTCACAGGAGGTGAAGCAGGTCTGCAGGTGTCTTTCTCTTCCCCTCTCTGTCTTCCCTTCCTCTCTTCATTTCTCTCTTTTCTGTTCGGCAACAATAACAATAACAATAACCACAACAATGTTAAAAACAAGGGCAACAAAAAGGGAAATAAATAATTAAAAATATTAAAAAATAATAATAAAATAGAATTTTTTAAAAAAAGTATGTCTAATTCACCCATTTATTCTGTCATCTTTACACCAGTTTTCTTTTCCCACCAGGGTTATCAATAGGGCTTGTTGCTCTCATAATGAATCTACTGCTCCTGGTGGCCACTCACCCCCCCATTTCTCTCTCCCTCTTCCTTCCTTCCTTCCTTTCTACCTTTCTTTTCTTTTCTTTTCTTTTCTTTTCTTTTCTTTTCTTTTCTTTTCTTTTCTTTTCTTTTCTTTTCTTTTCTTTTCTTTTTTCTTTTCTTTTCTTTTCTTTTTTCTTTTCTTTTCTTTCTCTCTCTCTTTCTTTCTTTCTTTCTTTACTTCTTTCTTTCTTTCCTTCTTTCTTTCCTCCCTCCCTCCCTTCCTTCCTTCCTTTTTTCTTTCTAATTGATAAGACAGAGAAATTGAGAGGGAAAGGGGAGATAGAGGGAGAGAGAAAGACACTTGTAGCATTGTTTCACTGCTCTTGAAGCTTCTTCCATTACAGGTAGGGGCTGGGGGTTTGAATCTGGGTCTTTGTGCATGGTAACATGTATGCTCAACCATGTGCACTACCACCTAGCTCCTTGATTTTATATTTTTTTATACCAGAGTACTGCTCAGCTCTGTTTTATGTGGTGGTGGAGGATTGAACCTGGGACCTTGGAACCTCCCACATGAAAGTCTTGTATAACTACTGTGCTCTCTCCAGCCCTCTCTGCACCTTTTTGAAATAAGATAGCATACATCCTCCACTTTGCTTTTTTTTTTTTTTTAATTTTTATATATAAAAAGGAAACACTGACAAAAACTATAGGATAAGAGGGGTACAATTCCACACAATTCCTACCACCAGAACTCCGTATCCTATCCCCTCCCCTGATAGCTTTCCTATTCTTTATCCCTCTGGAAGTATGGACCCAGGGTCATAATGGGGTGCAGAAGTTGGAAGGCCTGGCTTCTGTAATTGCTTCCCCACTGAACATGGGAGTTGACTGGTCGATCCATACTCCCAGTCTGCCTCTCTCTTTCCCTAGTAGGGTGGGACTCTAGGGAAGCGGGGCTCCAGGACACATTGGTGGGATCGTCTGTCCAGGGAAGTCCGGTGGCATCATGCTAGCATCTGGAGCCTGGTGGCTGAAAGAAGAGCTAACATAAAGCCAAACAAATTGTTGACTGATCATGAACCTAAAGGCTGGAATAGTGCAGATGAAGATTTGGGGGACTCTTATGTAGATAGTTGGCCTATTTTAGTTGTATTCCAAAGGGTCCATGACTATACTAGTTTTTTCTTTTTTCTGAGTCAGACATCTGATATGCAGGTGGACCCAAGTTATTGTCTGTATAGATGATGTCATGGCTGGAAACAGGACCAGAAAGCTGGATCAGGGAAGAGAGTAGCTAGCTCCCAAATACGGGAACGGTGTATGAATATTGTTGACTGTAAACTCCCATCGATTTGATTTGGGGCCCATATTCTGCTTAGGAGTCTATGTGACCTTCCCTGTAGATCTGAGCTTGCATTCTGTGGTCATGAGTAGAAACATTCCAAGCTGCCCCAATATCAGGACCCATCTTCCTCAGGTGGAAGAAAGAGTATGTTGTCCAGCCTCCCTTTGGTGGAGGAACATTCTCTACCATTGTTGATCCACATTGAGGGCAAGGTCCTATGGGGGCCCACAAAGGGGTCTATTGCGTTGTTCCTGATGGAGATGACTGGCAACAATGGAGAGAGAGATCTGTTCGAGGTCTAGGCCCATCATGTCTGTTTGGGAATCTCAGGACTCCCCGACTATCCCCAGCTGATGGGGTGGCCTGATAGTGACTAAAGAGTCATCATTAAAGTATGCCAGTCTCTTGCCCTTATTCAGCTTTTGCAGTCCTTACTTTGATAGGGTTACCTTTGGACTCCACTTTGCTTTTTCAAATTGTTTTAGCTATTCCAAATTCCTGCATTCCTATAAAATTGTTAGGATCTACTTGATGTCTGTAAACTCTATATTGGTGATTTTGATTGTGATTATATTAAATGTATTGGTGATTCAGAGAGAAATAATTTTTTAAAAATATGGTGTCTTCTGTCAGATCCTTTATCTCCTGACCTCCTTACCCCAGGTCCTTTTGTGGGGATGTACTTAGGCTTCCTCTTACTCTAAATTTCCGCTTTCACTTTCTATATATATTCAATAAACTGCTTTAAAACTGAAAAATAAAAATGTGTCTTCTTAAAAAAAGAACTACGCACTGGAGTCCCCTTCATTTATGTAGGTCTTTACAAAATTACAAACACTTCTTTCAGCAGTGCTTTGTAATTATTGGTGCCTAGATCTCAGGTTTTTTTGGTTAAATTTATCGCTAAGTTTTATAGTTTAAAATACTGTAAGTTACATTGTTTAATCTTTTACTTTTTCATTCTTTCAGAGTGCTGGTTAGCTTTGGCTTATCCTCTTACTGGGGATTGAACTTGGGACCTGGTATGAAAAACTTGTACTATCTCCTGACTCCTTATTACAACATTTATTTCTTTACTTATTTTTATGAAACTTGCTTTAAAAATATTTATTGGTTTTCATGAAAATCAGAGAAAGAGAAAGGCCCGAGCATTGCTGCTGAGCAATACTCTGGTGCTGGTACACTTTGGTGCCAGAGTTTAAACTTGGGGCCTCTGAGACCTCAGGCATGAAAGTGTTGCACAACTGGTGTGCGATTTCTTGGGCCCAGTATTTATTTTTTCCTAGGCTCAGTATTGATTTTTTTTTTTAAATGTTCCTTTTTCTCCTTTTCCCCTTCCTCTTTTTTCCTTTTACTTTCTTTCTCTGTCCCTCTTTCCCTTCATTATCTTCTTTCTCTTTTTCTTCCATAGTTATCCTGGAGTTCAGTGCCTACACTGCTTCACAGCTCCTGGTGTCGGTTTGCTGTTGTTTTTTGCTGCCAGGGTTTTCTCTAGGGCTTTGTACCAGCATAGTTCTACACAGTTTCAGTGGTGTGTTTATCTGTCTCTCTTTGAAAGAGGATGAGAGAGAAGAATGAACTAGAGAGGGAGAGAAAGAGGAAGAAAGAGAGGGAGGGGGTCGGGTGGTGGCGCAGCGGGGTAAGCCATGTGGCGCAAAGCGCAAGGACTGGGTAAGGATCCCGGTTTGAGCCCCCGGCTCCCCACCTGCAGGGGAGTCGCTTCACAGGCGGTGAAGCAGGTCTGCAGGTGTCTGTCTTTCTCTCTCCCTCTCTGTCTTCCCCTCCTCTCTCCATTTCTCTCTGTCCTATCCAACAACGAACAACATCAACAGTGGTAATAATAATAACCACAATGAGGCTACAACAACAAGGGCAACAAAAGGGGGAAAAATGGCCTCTAGGAGTGGTGGATTCATGGTGCAGGCACTGAGTACAGCAATAATCCTGGAGGAAAAAAAAATAAAGAGGGGGAGAAAGAGAGAGGCAGCACTGCTTCATTACTAGTAAAGTTCCCCCTACACAGGTGCTCTCGTGGTAGTTTGGGGCTTGAACGTGGGTTCTTGTGTTTACTCTCTGGTGAGCTATCTGTTGCCCCTTGGTATAGATCTTTATTTATTTTTAAATTTTTAAATATTTAATTAATTTATTTTCTTTTTGTTGCCCTTGTTTTTATCGTAGTTGTGGTTATTATTATTATTGTTGTTACCAGATAGGACAGAGTGAAATGGAGAAAGGAAGGGAAGACAGATGGGGAGAGAAAGACACCTGCAGACCTGCTTTACGCTTGTGAAGTGATTCCCCTGCAAGTGGGGAGCTGGGGGCGCGAACCGGAAATTCTTACACCGGCCCTCCAGTTTCACACCATGTGCGCTTAACCCATTGCGCTACAGCCTGACCCCAATTTTTAAAAATATTTATTTATGGGGGTCGGGCGGTGGCGCAGTGGGTTAAGCGCACGTGGCGCAAAGCGCAGGGACCGGCGTAAGGATCCTGGTTCGAGCCCCCGGCTCCCCACCTGCAGGGGAGTCGCTTCACGGGCGGTGAAGCAGGTCTGCAGGTGTCTATCTTTCTCTCCCCCTCTCTCTCTGTCTTCCCCTCCTCTTCATTTCTCTCTGTCCTATCCAACAACAAAGCAACGTCAACAATGGCAATAATAACTGCAACGTGGGGAAAAATGGCCTCCAGGAGCGGTGGATTCATGGTGCAGGCACCGAGCTCAGCAATAACCCTGGAGGAAAAAAAAAAAAAGAAAAAAAAAGAGAAAAAAAAATTTATTTATTCCCTTTTGTTACCCTTGTTGTTTTATTGTTGTAGTTATTATTGTCACCGATGTTGGATTGGACAGAGAGAAATGGAGAGTGGAGGGAAAGACAGAGCGGGAGAGAAAGATGCCTGCAGACCTGCTTCTCCACTTGTGAAGTGACTCCCTGCAGGTGGGAAGCCGGGTTTTCGAACCGGGATCCTTATGCTGGGTCCTTGCGCTTTGCGCTACCTTTAATTATTTATTTTTAAAAAAACACTTTATTGGGGGGATTAATGGATGATTACAATACAGCTGTTGTTGACATATGGGTACAATTTCTCATCTTCTTGTGTTAACTGCCTGCAAAACACTCACCCACAAAAATGAAAGTCCTTTTGCACCATCATTCATCAGGCCCAAAGCCCTTTCCCTTCTCCATCTTCTGCCTAATCCCATGCTTTAGTGCAATATACCAAACTCAGTCCAAGTTTTACTTTGTGTTTTCCCTTTCTTTCCTTGTTTCTTAAATTCCAGCTATGAATGAGATAATCTGGTATTCATACTTCTCATTTTAGCTTATTTTACTTAACATGATTTCTTCAGACTCCATCCAAGATGAAGCAAAGGAGATGACTTTATTATTTTTAACAGCTGAGTTATATATGTGTGTGTGTGTGTGTGTGTGTGTGTGTGTGTGTGTGTGTGTGTGTGTGTGTGTATGTGTATCATAATTTTCTTAGCCACTTAACTGTTGTTAGGCATCTGGGTTGCTTCCAAGTTTGGACTGTTTCAAATTATGCTGCTGTGAGCATAAGTATACTTAGATCTCTTTTGATGGGTGAATTTGCTTTCTTTGAATATATCCCCAAGAGAGGAATTGCCAGGTCATAGGGTAGGTCCATTTTTAATGTTCCAAGAAGTCTCCAGACAAGTTGGAGATAATTTGGTATAGATCTTTACTGGTGAACAGTGATATAGCTCTTTGTATTATAATGCTCAAGCTCTTGGTCATATGTGTATTTTGGGAGTAGTGAGTGTTGGAAAGTTAAAGCTTGAATACTTATTATGCAGACATATAATACTCATTCTTTCATTTGTATAAATAGGAGGGAAAACTAAAATTGTTATTCTGAAACACACAAATTTTTAAACACAGTGAGCTATTTTCTATAGTATTTTACTGTTAGTAGGCATATTTCAACTGATCTAAACTTGATTTTTCTCTTTAATAAAAATGAATCAATAAATTCTTATCTATTTCCTCATTATTACACATTAAGATTAAAATGTCAAATATACGGTCTGATATAATACCAATGAAAAAGTGCTAAATGTGATTTTAAAAAACTTGATTATTACCTGTGAGATTGTTTTCTATTTAATCTTTACTGAAAAATCCAGTTTTTATGGCTTATGTTGAATAGTATAGAAGGTATTCTTTCTAATCAAGCTTTTTGTATGTTCTTTTTTATAGACATTCTATGCCTGTTGGGTTGTGTTAGCTTTTGAATGCCTCTGCTACAACTTAGTGAGGAAATATCAGCTTCACAAGGTGCTGTTCATTATATTTAGTATTTATATAAAATTATTGTAACCTCACATCTTTCTTTTCTTTTTTTTTTTTTTTTTTTAAATTTTTGTTTATAAAATGGAAACACTGACAAGACTATAGGATAAGAGGGGTACAATTCCATACAATCCCCACCACCAGAACTCCATATCCCATCCCCTCCCCTGATAGCTTTCTTATTCTTTTTTTTTTAAATTTTTTAAAAATTTACTTTCCCATTTGTTGCCCTTGTTTTTTTTAATCATTGCTGTAGTTATTATTGTTGTTGTTATTGATGTCGTCATTGTTAGACAGGACAGAGAGAAATGGAGAGAGAAGGGAAAACAGAGGTGGAGACAAAGATAGACACCTGCAGACCTGCTTCACTGCCTGCGAAGGACTCCCCTGCAGATGGGGAGCCAGGGGCTTGAACCGGGATCCTTACACCCGTCCTTGCGCTTGGTGCCACAGTGCACTTAACTTGCTGTGCTACTACCCGACTCCCAGCTTTCCTATTCTTTAACCCTCTGGGAGCATGGACCCAGGGTCATTATGGGATGCAGAAGGTAGAAGGTCTGGTTTCTATAATTGCTTCACCACTGAACATGGGTGTTGATAGGTCAGTCATACTCCCAGCATCTCTCTCTCTTTCCCTAGTGGGACAGAGCTCTGGGGAAGCGGGGCTGCAGGACACATTGGTGGGGTTGTCTGCCCTGGGAAGTCTGGTTGGCATCATGGTAGCATCTGGAACCTGGTGGCTGGAAAGGAGTTAAGATAGAAAGCAGAGCAAATTGTTGATTAATCATGAACCTAAAGGCTGGAATATTGTGGATGAAGATTTGGGGTCTCGTTTTGGAAAAAGCCATTAGGTTTATTTTAGGTATATTCGAAGGGGCCCATGGCCCAACTAGTTTTTTTCTGCGCCTGACATCTAATATGCAGGTGACCTAAGCTATTGTCTGGGAGGATGGTGTCATGGTTGGAAAAAGGACCAGAAAGCTGAATCAGGGAAGAGAGTAGCTCCCAGATATGGGAAAAATATATAAATATTGTTAACTGTAAACCCCATTGATTTGATCTAGGACCCATAGTCAGCACAGGAGCCTATGTAACCTCTGCATCCCTGTAGGTCTGAGCTCACATTCTGTGGTCACGGCTTGGAACATTCCAGACTGTGCCAATTTCAGGACCCATCATCCTCTGGTGATAGGCAGAGTATGCTGTCTAACCTCCCTTTGAAGAATGGAACAGTCCCTACCATTGTTGATCCACATTGAGGGCCAGATCCGATAGGGGCCCACAGAGGGATACATTATTTTGTTCTTGATGACCAGTGACAGTAGTGAGAGAGAACTCACATCTTTCTAAGTTAAAGTATCTTCCTGGGAATTTTTTTAAAATTAACTTTATTTATTTATTGGATAGAGACAGCCAGAAATCAAGTGGGAAGGGGGAGGTAGAGAGGGAGAGAGAAACACCTGCAGCCCTGCTTCACTGCTCGAAAAGCTTTCCCTCTGCAGGTGGGGCCCGAGGGCTCGAACCTGGGTCCTTGCACTTTGTAACAAGTGTACTCAACCAGGTGCACCCCTTTTTTATTTGAAAAGAGTGAAATATTTTACCATAATATGCCCAATTTGAAGATGTATATTGTAATTATTTTCTGTCTGAATTATTCTGTCATTCTGGAAGTTTGGAATTATTTTCAAATTTTATTTAGGAAAGTTAGTTAAAAAAAACAGTGGAAATTTTCAGCTTAAAAAAACTTCAGCTGTTGGCCTAATAACTACTTTGCAGGAAGAAAGAAATATGAAAAGAACCGCAGACATTCTGGATGTCAGCCTGTGAAATTTTCCACTATTTCCCTTAATAACATGCAGGCATGCTTATACTCCTGGATTCAGTGCAACTGAAGTTGCACTCTGAGTGGAATTTGAAACTACTCTATCAATGATAAAATGGCATCTGGCCAGCTTCTAGTGAGCAGTGCATAATTTCACACATCTAAGGTTTTGTGTCAGTGTATTCCTTTCATCTTTCCCTAATTGTGTAACCACAGCATAGAACTTGTACAAGTATTTAGGTATTTTCTGATTTCAAATTCCTAACTGCTTTAAGTGAATTTTTATTTTAAAAGAAACCTGAAATTTATCAAGTCTGAGAGTATAGCCGTGTAAAGCATTCCTTCAGTTAAATGTTGTGTAAATAAATTTTGGTAGTCTTTATACTGTGTTGAAGAATGCTCAGAAAATTGAAAGACAGCTTAGAAGAGATTCGCATAAGCTCTGTATTCATTTGGTGTGTTTCAGGAAACGTTTTAACCTCTATTTCAGGTTTCTGTTAATCTTTCAAAAGGTCAGTTGACTTTATATTAAAAATGATTATTACGCTTTTGTTGGCCTGTTTCAGATTTAAAAGCAATCACTGTTACACTGTTTGGCTAATGATGGAAGTCTGGGTTGCTGTTTGTAGCTGGCAGAGCAGAGCTGACTACACATATTTTCTATCAGGGCTGAAGAAATAGCGTAATGGTCATGCAAAAGACTTTTATGTCTGAGTTTCAGTTCCCAGCTCCACCATAAACTAGAGCTGAACAGTGCTCTGGTAAACAGAATCTCAGATATTATGACTCTCCTTATTTTCTCTTTTTTACATCTCCTGCCCACTTCATCTTAAAAAAATAAAAAGGGAGTTGGGTGGTAGTGAAGCGGGTTAAGCGCAGGTGGTGCAAAGCGCAAGGACTGATGTAAGAATCCCTGTTCAACCCCCCCCCCCCCCCCCCCGGCTCCTTACCTGCAGGCCTGCAGGTGTCTATCTTTCTCTCCCCCCTCTGTCTTCCCCTCCTCTTTCCATTTCTCTCTGTCCTATCCAACAACGATGACAACAATAAAACAACAAGGGCAACAAAAGGGAAGAAAGAAAGAAAGAAAGAAAGAAGGAAAGAAAGAATTCTCTCTGACATGTTAAAAAAAGTTTTGGTGTATTACACCAAAGTAAAAGATGGGAGGGGGGGTTCAGGTCCTGGAACATGATGACAGAGGAGAACCTAGTGGGGGCTGTATTGTTTTGTGGAAATGTTATGCATGTACAAACTATTATATTTCACTGTCGATTGTAAACCATTAATCCCCCAATAAAGAAATTAAAAAATTAATTAGTGCTTTAATAGTGTTTTATAAGAGTATAAAATGATAGGGGTATAATATACCAAACCTACGACCTAAGTTATGGCCTCCACCCTCATAACCACTTTAGTTCTTAGATTTGTTTATTTGAGGTAAGGAGAGAAAGGGAGAACCAGGGATTTCACTCAGACACAGTTGATGCCAGGGATTGAACTCAGGACCTTGTTATAGAGACTCTAGTATTTTATTCACTTGGATAAAATCTCCTGTGCTCATCATCTCTTACAACAAGTGCCTGTCAGTGGTCTGAAGGAATGAAATTGAGATATCTGTATTGTGTGAATTACTGACTTCTTATACCTTCATTCTTTCTTTTTATTTTTATGTTTTTCTTTTGCTATTTTGGGTCTCGGTGCCTACATGATGAATCCACTGCTCCCAATGGCCAGCTTTTTATTTTTCTCCCTTTTTGATAGAGACAATTGAGAAGGCTAGAGAATGACACCTGCAGCACTGCCCCACCGCTTGTGAAGATTTTTTCTCATATATATAGGTGGGGGCCGGGGCTTAAACCTGGGTCTTCCCACTTGGTAATGTGTGCACTCTACTGGGTACACTACCACCTGGCCCCTCTTATTTCTGTGATGAAGATGACCTATGTATCTTGGTTTATCCTAATGCATAAAGTTCACTTCCATTTTGGAAATGAAGGCATTTTATTATGTAAAGTTTTAGGACTGCTAGATTTTAAATTTGTACTAAAAGAAGGTGCTGACATAACACAGTCCTCTAACCCTCCCCTGTAATGCACTCCTCCCTTGGTATGGTGTTAATTCTTCCTCTTGACTTTTCATGTATCTGGAGCACTTGTCCTTTCCTCTTGATGGACTTCCTCTTTTGAGTGCTCATGTCTTAGCCCTTTTCCTCTGGCCTGTACATCCAGTCCCAACCCTCACAGTCTTTCAGAAAGTCTCTATTTGCTTACTATTAACCAGGTCTCTTTCTCTTTTTTATTTTTAAATCTTTGGAAGGCTTCTTTTCTCATAAGCACTCACTGCTTTTGTCATTGATTTTCTTTCTTTTTTTTATATATTTATTCTAATTTACCTTTGTTGCCCTTGTCTTTTTTTTATTGTTGTCGTAGTTACTGTTGTTATTGATGTCATCGTTGTTAGATGGGACAGAGAGAAATGGAGAGAGGAGGGGAAGACAGAGAAGGGGAAAGAAAGATGGGGGAGAGGGGGAGAAAGATACCTGTAGACCTGCTTCACCACCTGTGAAGTGACTCCCCTGCAGGTGGGGAGCCGGGGGCTCGAACCAGGATCCTTAGGCCAGTTCTTGTGCTTTGTGCCACCTGTGCTTAACCCGCTACACTACTGCCCGACTCCCGTCATTGATTTTTTTAAATTTAAAAAAAATTTTTTAAAAAACATTTCTTTATTTATTTAAAAAAAAAGAGTATAGGAGGGGTACAACTACACACAATTCTCACCACCAGATCTTTATATCTCATCCCCTCCCCTGATAGCTTTCCCACTCTCTATCCCTCTGGGAGTATGGACCCAAGGTCATTGTGGGATGCAGAAGGTGGAAGGTCTGGTGGTGTTAAAATTTTCGGAGGCTCTTGCCAACCGGGTTAGCTTCACGGCGGGTACCAGAGACGACCAGAGACATACGGCTGGGCAGGGAAGCTGTATTTCTTTATTCAGGAACAACGATTCATAAACTAAGACAAACTAATCACCAAACAGAACTCTGCTGTCTCTTTGCGGCTGCACAAGCACTCTTTCTTACTCTGGAACTCAGGAACTCTCCAACTCTGGCACTCCCTGAACTCTCTCTCCAACTCTGGAACTCTGGCGGGGTCCCTAGGGGCGGGGCCAAGCGGGCCCGCGAAATTAACAGGACTGATGCAATTCTCTTGGCGGGGGAGAACTACCCAATGTAAAGCATACAACAGTCTGGCATCTGTAATTGCTTCCCCGCTGAACATGGGCGTTGACTGGTCGATCCATACTCCCAAGTCTGCCTCTCTCTTTCGGTATTAGGGTGGGTCTGCATTGGATCGACCTTCTCGTGGTGCATCCCGTGAGTACCCATTTATTGGGGAAACTGACGATCCTTCCTAGCCGACTGAATCCACATGGATCCCAGTCACTTTCAAAGCCAGCAACAAGCAGACATCAGGCTCAACCTGACGCTGTTTACTGGCTACGGAAGAAGGGCAAACGCTAGAAGAAGAAGGGTGGGTCTCTGGTGAAACAGAGCTCCAGGACACATTGGTGGGGTCGTCTGTCCAGGGAATTCTGGTCGGCATCATGCTAGCATCTGGAACCCTTAAGTCTCTGGACACAGTCTGAAGTGGAGCATGCTGTGGTGGCACTCGTCGCGTTGATTAGGTTGCGATCGGTGGATGCAATATCATTTGATATGAAATGAGAGAAGCATGCAGGAATGTGGGCCCCACCCTAAGGTTCCAGGACTGGGGGAAATATAGGCTCTATAGTGGAAATGTGAGGTTCCTGCTGTCTTAGGGTTCAAGAAGACAATGGATAGTTATTGTTATCATCACATTATTTGGTAATTGGGTTAACTTTGAAAAGTTCCTTTGTCAGGATTTGCTGTATAATACCCAGCATCTTGTATATAGCTGTGCCACTGGTTGCTTCTGTTCTACCTGGTCTAGGCTTTTGAGAGAGTCAACATATCAAAGACTTGGTCTGTGTTTTAAAAAGTTTGAGATATACAATTAATTTCCCCCCTCTCATATTAATTAGTGATTTATATGACTGCAATTTAATAGGAGTGTACATAAACACCATTCCTACCACCAAAAGACTGTGTCCCATCCCCCCCCCAAGCAGAATGTCCACCCTCCCCCTCACCACAGGGTTTTTACTTTGGTGCCCTACTCTCAATTTAGTCAGATTCTGCTTTTAATTTCGCTTTCTGTTCTTCTGTCTCAACTTCTGTTGAGTGGGACCATCCCATACTCATCTTTATCTTTCTGATTTAGCTCACTTAACATAATTCCTTCTAGCTCTGTCCAAGATGGGTCAGAGAAGGTGGGTTCATTGTTCTTAATAGCTGCATAGTATTGCTTTTTCTCTTTGACTCCTCAAACACACATTCTCAGTCTCCCCAAATACTTCAACTCTCTCTTTTTTTTTTTTTGTTACCTTCATGTTTTCATTCTTCAGAGAGTTATAGAGTGCTAGCCATATGTCAGGCTAGTCTCTAGATGTTTAGGGATATACCAGTGAGCAGAATGACGGTAGAGAAAAGTAATAACCCCATAAGAGAACTAGAAACTTTGCTCAGTTGTGGGAGGTTGGGGGTGGGGTTTACATTGTGGATAGGCAGTCATGGTAACTTCTGAGGAAATAACATTTGTGTAGAGTCCTGGTACTAAGTCTTTTGAATATGTGCTGGTGGGGAGCAGTCAGTGCAGAGAGAGGTCCTTTGGCAGGAGCATTCTTTAGAGACTTAGACAAGTTGTTCACTTAAGTGCCTTGGATTCTTATTATATTTCAAAATAATTTGTCAGATTTATTCCTAACTATTGCTACTTGCTGATGCCAAGTGCACTTATCCAACCCTTAGGTGGTATTTTCTCTCTTCTCATTTTGCTAGTATTTGCTTGAGATTTCCTTGGAACCTTATTTTACACATTGATTAATTCATATACTGTATGTATGTTACTGAGACCAAATGCAGGTCCCTATTTCATCTCCATGTGAAAAAAAAATTTCTCATATGCTACTTAGTACTTTTGCTTTTATCACTGTAATTTTAAATGTCTTTAGTTTTCTTCCCCCATCTTTACCCCTTTCCTTGTCTCCCTCCCCTCCCCTCTCTTCCCATCAGTATGATTTCACCGTTATTGGATGACTTTTTAAAATATTAATTAAATAGTGATTTATATGACTGCAGTTTAATAGGAGTGTACATAAACACCATTCCATTTCATTTCAGTGAGGGAGGGAGTGGAAGAAAACATTACAATACTAAAACTTAAGGTGCTGTTTTACTCTCGTGTGGTAGCTGTGCTCGAACTTGGTTATGCCACCCAAGTTTGAGCCTGGCCCCCACTGTTGTTTCTTTCTTCACTGTTCTTTCTTTCCTTCCCTTTCTATCTGATAAAGTTGTCCTGGAGCAGTGAAGCCCTGGTGATAACAAAACAAAAATAAAAAGAAAAAAGAAAAAGAAAATTGCCGTCATTTACACAACATATTATGTATGCCACTTGCACTTCAGGGCATTGTTAATAACATGATATATTCTTATGTGAAAACTGTGAAGTTAGGGGCCAGGTGGTCAGTTGAATGCACATATTAAAATGTGCAAGGACCCGGGTTTAAGCCCCTGCTCCCCACCTGCAGGAGAGTGTGCTCAGTAGTGGTGAAGCAAGGACTGCATGTGTCTCTCTGTCTCTGTCTCTATCTCTCTATCCCCTCTCAGTTTCTCTGTCCTATTGAATAAAGAAAAAACAATATGGAGGAAAGCAAATCATCTCCAAGGAATACCAGAAATTTTCATACACACACACACACACACACACACACACACACACACACACACACACACTTTTTTCCCCCCTGTGGCAGAGCACTGAACTTGCATGCCTCGGGTCCCATATTCCATCCCTGACACCACCTCTGCCAAATACTACTACAGTGTCTCTACTATGAAAATGAAACAAATCTGACAGTTGAATACAGGTGTCTACATACATATGGGTATGTAGGTATATGATAATATAGGTTTCATCTTTTAGGAATGAAGAGACTAATGTTTATGACTGAAGTTCACAGGTTTCAAGGTAGAGGATCCCAATCGAGGCCTCAGATTTCTGACTGAGGCCAGACTTTTAATTTATAAATGAGTTTTATTGTTTTTTTATTTGATAGAACACAGAGAGAAATTGAGAGCAGAGGGGGAGATAGGGAGAAATGGAGACACTTATAGACCTGCTTCACTGCTCATGAAACTTTCCGCCTGCAGGTGGGAACCCAGAGACTTGAACCTAGGACCTTGCATATGGTAATGTGTGTGCTCACAGAGTGTTGCCCTGGTGAAGCCAGACCCTCCCTCCCTCCCTCCCTCTCTCTCTCTCTCTCCCCCCTTCCCTTCCTTCCTTCCTTCCTTCCTTCCTTCCTTCCTTCCTCTCCCCCTCTTTCTTTTCATCAGCTGGTATAACTTGGGGAGTGAGGGTAACAATATAGTACACTGAGTGTTGAGCCTTGGTTTGGAAAATCTTAGTTGGTATGAATTAAAGCAGTTTTTTTTTTTAACACACTGATCTTTTCTTCTTTTTTTAAATCAACAAATATCTTGTATTTACTATGTCAAGTACTGTGTTTTCCTGTGTATACAAAACAATATAAGGCCTTATTTCTTCTTCTCAAGGAATATACTGTCTAGTTGGGGAGATGAGAAATAAACACAAAAGTTAGATAACCAGAGGAGATTTAAATAACATTTCAGAGAATAATGAAAGAGGTTTAACAAGGCAATTCAAGATTAATTGCCAAATAAATTGTACAAATAATTGCTTTTGGAGTTCAGAGTGAGGAGAGATCTCTCGAGGCTGGAGTAATCCAAGGAAGAATTTAAATGAATTGCTTTGAGATAGTTTTAGTTAGTAAGATTACTTTAAAAGTATATTAAATTTTTTTTTTATAACTGGAGCTACAGATTGTTGAACATGAAAAAATCTGGTTCCTTAAGTTTTTCCTCTCTGTAGAGAGTAGAGATACTTCTTGACACTGAAATAAAAAAAGAGAGAGAGAGAGAGAAACAATGTGATAGGTAGGGAAAGTACTCACTTTTAGAGGAAAGACCATTTGGTGAGAAAGAAGGGGTCATTCTCTTTAAATGCCTTGAAATATAAATAAATATATATTTAGTGCAAATACATATTTTACTCCTGTCAATATATATATTCAGTTGTATTTTCTCAATCATTGCAGGTTACTTTCTTTTTTTTTGAAGTAGATTTTTTTCCCCTTTATTGGGGAATTAACGTTTTACAATTGACAGTAAATACAATAGTTTGAACATGCATAACATTTCTCAGCTTTCCACATAACAGTACAACCCCCAATAGGTTCTCTGTCATCTTTTTCCAGGACCTGTACTCTCCCTTCCACCCAGCCCAGAGTCTTTCAGTTTGGTGCAATATACCACTAGGTTATTTTCAGTGGTTCCTATGTAAGTTAATGACACACACACAAACACACATACACACACACACACAGGCTCCTGTGCAAGTTCATGACACACAAACTTTACGTTATGAAAGATGAAAGCATTGTTCTACCATCTATGGTGCTGGCTAGCATCATTCTGTGTGGAAGGTGTGCACTCTTCTGAGCCACCTTGCCCTGTATCTCCCCCTGGCCCCATATTTAGAAGTCTGTATTTTCTTCTACAGTAGACTATATTTCTTGTCTAGTCTTCTTTTAGTTAATTGTTTTTTTAGATCATTTTTGTAGAATGGTATGTTTTATACTTGAAAGGGCAATATATTTATATTTGAACAGTATCTGTTGCAAAGCTTGTATGATTTAATAGAAATGAAATTGTACTTTTGGAACAGATAAATACTACTTAATTTTATTTATTTTTTTGACCACTGCTCAGCTCCGGTTTACATTGGTAGTGGTGGGGGGAGGAGCATTAAACCTGGGACTTTGGAGCCTCAGGCATGAGAGTCTCTTTGCATAACCATTATGCTGCTTGCCATACACAATATTGCTTAATTTTACATGGAAATATCTAGTATTTCTGTATTTTATTTTTTTAAAAGGCGGCTTTTTTCTTTCTTAAAAACATTACTTTTTTATTTTTATTATCTTTATTTATTTATTGGATAGAAACAGCCAGAAATTGAGAGGGAAGGGGTTGATAGAGTGGGAGAGAGACAGAGACACACCTGCAGCCATGCTTTACCACTCATGAAGCTTTCCCTTTGTAGGTGGGGGTGGGGGCCTTGATGCCAGATCCTTGTGCATTGTAACACAATCAGGTGTGCCACTGCCTGGCCCCTGTACTTTCCAGTTTTTTTTTTGCCACTAAGGTTATATTGCATGGCAAATCCACTGCTCCCGGGGGCCATTTTTCCCATTATTATTATATTACTCTCTATGCCCACCCCATGTTATTTTGAAGTGACTATATCTTTAAGTGTCTCTAGAAAATGAAGTTGATCTTAAATTAAAGAAAAAAAAACACAAGCTCAGTGTGGTGAAGTAGCATAGCAGCCAGAGTCCTGGACATTATGTAGGTATAGGTTTGTCTCTGGCACTGCACTCACAGTGGTCTCCTTAATAAGACAACTCAATGAATTTAGAATAATCATAAGCACAACAATGTTATGGCTACAAAATTATAATCCTATAGTAATAAATACATATTATTCACTTCTTTTGTTATTACTAGGGTGGATTTTTTTTTTTTTTTTTAAGACAGAGAGGGAAAGAAAGCATAACAGCAAAGCTTTCCCCACTGCAGTTGGGAGTTAGGCTTTCCTTTTCTAAGTTTGTTTGAATATGACTCAAATGAGTCATGAGTCATACATGCAATTTAGTTGCTTTTTTATTCTCTTTCTTTTTTTTCTTTCTTTCTTCCTTTCTTTTAAATATGTATTAGTGAGAGAGGAGAGAGAGCCAGAGCTATGTTTGACAAGCATGCAATGCCATGCATTGAACTAGGAACCCGATGCTTGTAAGTCTAGCATTGTAGCCTCTATGCCACCTCATGGACCACTGCTTTATATCTTGAGTTGTTTTATTATTGAAAAGTTTAGATAGAGAGATAGGAAGGAAGAAATACCACAATAGCTTTTAAAATGCTATTTCACCTCTTTTTTTCCTTTCAAATGTATTTGCTTTTTTTTCCTTTCAAATGTATTTGCTTCCCACCCGCAATAGAGTTTCTTTCATAGATTTTGCCAATTATGAAAGTTGTTTCAATTGATTGCATTTTAAAAAATTGATAGGTGGCTTTCAGTGCTTGATCAGATTAAAGTTCTGTTTGTAATTTATTTGGCAAATATATTAGCTACCTATTGGTGTGTGATATGCTTTTAAAACATACTTTTTTTTTTTTAATTTCATGAGATACAAAAGATAGAGGCCAGGGCAGCACTTTTATACCAGGAATTGAACTTACAATTTGGTGCCACTGTAACAGAACTGAATTTTAAATTGTATAATTTAGCATCTTTTTTTTTTTTTTTTAATTATCTTCCACAGTTTCTGAAGGCAAGAAATCCGAGAGTGGTGTAGCTGGGTGATTCTGACTTACAGTCTTCCATATGGTTGCAGGGAAGCAGCCATCCGGAATTGTCTTCAAGTTTGACAGATCTTCCAGATCTGCTTTCAGGTAGGATCACTCACTCATATGACTTTTGCAAGATAGTTCTTGCCATGGTATCCTTAAGGCATGCTGCCAAAGTAAATATTCAGAGAATGAGAATTGGGAGGCGTATGCTACAATGCCTTTTATGATCTTAGAGTGATAAACTGTCGTGTGTGTGTGTGTGTGTGTGTGTGTGTGTGTGTGTGTGTTTGTTTTATTAGATAGAGACGGGAAGGGGGAAATAGAAATGGAGAGACACCTGTAGCACTGCTTCACTACTTGTGAAGCTTACCCCATGCATGTGGGGCCTGGGGAGGTCAACCTGGATCCTTGAACATTGACATATGCTCAACTGGATATGCCACCACTGCCCCCAGTCTGTTCATACAGACTTAGCTCTGATGTGTGGGAGGGGACTGAGTATGAATTTTTGGGAATGGGAATTGCTGGGGGCCTTATGGGAGGCAGGAAGAAAGGTACTTCTATGTACTGGTAATTTATTAGGAGACACATCAGCCTTGGTTCTCTTTCTCTTTATCATATTAGCAGCTATGATATCAGTATCCCTGTCTTAATTTACTATAGATAACAAAATCCTGATATACTCATTCTATCATATTTTTTTTCATTTAATACCCGTAATATTTCTCTAAGGAAAATTTTTTTTAAATCAGTTGGTCACATAGCGTGGTTATGTTTACATAGGAAAGGCAGGATATTATTTGGCATTTTGCCCTTATATATAGTAATTTAAAAATAACAAATTACAGGGAGTTCGACTGTAGCACAGCAGGTTTAGTGCGCATGGTGCAAAGCGCAAGGACCAGCTCAAGGATCCCGGTTCGATCCCCGGCTCCCCACCTGCAGGGGAGTTGCTTCACAGGTGGTGAAGCAGGTCTGCAGGTGTCTATCTTTCTCCCCCCTCTCTGTTTTCCCCTCCTCTCCATTTCTCTCTGTCCTATCCACCAATGATGACATCAGTAACAACAGTAATAACTACAACAAAAAAACAAGGGCAACAAAAAGGGAAAATAAATAAATAAATATTAAAAAAATAACAAATTATTTTGTTTACTAGCATACTTCCAGTGGTGAAAAACATTGTTTCTCAAACTTTCATTTTTTTCACTTTGAAATAAATTTAGAATTACAGAAGTGTTGCCAAAGCATAAATTCTTCTTGTATATATTTTTTTACCCAGATTCTCCTGATATTAACAATTGACAACTGCTTGTGGACTGGGAGGTGTTATAGTGGTTAAGATGTAGGCCTCAAGATTGAGGACCTGAGTTTGAGCCCCCAGGATCATATGTACCACAGTGATGCTCTGGGGCTGATGAAATAGCTCACTTTGGACATACAGTATGCTGCTTTGCCAAGGCAGCTGATTAAATAGAAAATATTATTTCAGGTGACACCTTCCCCCCCCTTTGAAGAATTCAGTTCTACCCATTAATATCTATTAATTATTTGTTAATTAATTAATTAATTAGTCTCCAGGGTTATCTCTGGGGTTTGGTGCTGGCACTATGAATCCACAGTTCCTGGTGGCCATTTTTTCCATTTTATTTGATAGGACAGAGAGAAATTGAGAGGAGGGGGGAGATAGAGTGGGAGAGATAAAGATAGACACCTGCAGACCTGCTTCACTGCTTGTGAATAACCACTTGTGAAGTGTCTTCCCTGCAGGTAGGGAGCAGGAGTGGGGGGCTTCTCAAACCTGGATCCTTGTACGGGTCCTTGCGCTTTGTCTTCCTTCCTTCCTTCCTTCCTTCCTTCCTTCCTCCCTCCCTCCCTCCCTCCCTCCCTCCCTTCCTTCCTTCCTTCCTTCCTTCCTTTCTTCCTTTCTTTTCTTAATTTTTATTTATAAAAAGGAAACAGTGACAAAAAACATAGGATAAGAGGGGTACAACTCCACACAATTCCCACCACCAGAATTCCATATCCATCCCATCCCCTGATAGCTTTCCTATTGTTTATCCATCTGTGAGTATGGACCCAGGGTCATTATGGGGTGCAGAAGATAGAAGGTCTGGCTTCTGTAATTGCTTCCCTGCTGAACATGGGTGTTGGCAGGTCGATCCATACTCCCAGCCTCTCTCACCCTGTCCTTGTGCTTTGTTGCTATGTGCACTTAATTGGATGTGCCACCTCTGGCTCCCTTTTGTCATTTTATGTTTTTATGTTGGGTATGGGACACGTGAATATAACCTTTCTTGTCTTATTTAATAGTGCCTCATCTATTTTGGATTTGAAAATATGAGATTTATATTTCTGCATGATTTTATTTACTTATTTTGCCACCAGAGTTATTACTGGGGTTTGGTGTCTATACAGTCAGTCCTCAGCTCCTGGTGATCTTCTTCTTTTTTTCATTTTCTTTTTGCCTTTCCTTTTAGTTTTTTTTTCTTTCTGTTAGATACATAGAGAAATAGGTAGGAAGAGAGAGAAAGTGAGAAGGGAGAGAGAAAGATACCTGTAGGTCTGCTCCATTGCTTGTGAGGCTTCCCCTTACAGCTGGGGACTGGTGGCTTAACCCCGGCATGACAGAAAAATTGAGAAGGAAGAGGGGATAGAGAAGGAGAGACATCTGCAGACCTGGTTCACCACATGTGAAGCTTCCCCCTGTACATGGGAGCGAGGGGGCTTGAACCCAGGTCCTTGCACACTGTAACATGTTCTCTACAGGGTGTGCCACTACCCAGCCTTCTTGGGTCTTTTTTTCTTAAGTTTATTTATTTCTTGGGTCTTTTTTTCTTAAGTTTATTTATTTTGTTTATGTGAGAGAGAGGAGAGGAGAGAAGAGTGAACCAGAGGATCACTCTGGCATGTATAATTCTGAGGATCAAGTTTGTGACCACATGCTTAAGCTTCCCATGCCTTATCCCCTGGCCACTATAGTTGATTTCTAGTAGACAACTCAAAGTCTTTAGGTCCAAAAACTGAACTCCTGATCTTGCCAGCTAAATCTTACTCACCAAAAACTTTTCCTGTCTCTTATTGGTAACTGCATTCTTCTAGTGGTGTAAGCCCCAAACCTGACTCTTCTACCTCCAAAGATTTACTGAGAATCTGACTATAATGCAACAAATCCTTCTGTTGAGCTAGTCTTCTGTTTCTTGAGTAGTTACTATTCGAACATTCTAATATGTCTCCCTGCTACTTCTTTTTTTTCACTTTGCTTCTTATAATCTACTAATAACACAACAACAAGAGGGATCTTTAAAAATTCTAAACCAGTTTGTCATTGCTCCCCTCAAGAATGTGCAGAGGTTTCCTCATTTCATTCAGTAAAAAAATGAAAGTCCTTATATAGATTATGAAACCCTGTGTGACTTGCCGTTGACTTAGCTTTAGTTTCACTTTTCCTGCCTTTCTTGATTTGGTATTTTCCTTCATCAAAAATGGTCACAATCCAGCCTTCGGGTGTGGTTTGTCTGTAAGAAGCTTTTTTCATCATATGTCTATTTGACTGATTTCCTCATCTCTTATAGTGCCTCTTATCTTACCTTTTTGGTGAGAGCCATTCTCACTGTTTAATACTAGGGTCTTCCTTCACAAGTAATCTTTAAGATACTATATAATTTGTTCATTATGTTTAATGGCTGTATGTTTGTCCCTGGTAAAGTATAAGTTCCACAAGGATAGGTCTTAGTCCTTCTTTTTCAGTGATGTATTGCAAAGACTTAGATAAGTGCTTGACATATGGTAGATGTTCATTATTAATCTGTTGAGTGAATAAATATACTCTGTATTTCCTTGAAAGGAGGTTGTCCTTCTCAAAATATTCTCTTCCCATCCTTGTCTGAGGAATTAACATGTTTTCTGGGTGAGTATATCATTCATCTTCAAACTCTATGGGATTGATTGCATTTGGAAAGTTCCTGGTCAGTGTTAGTTTTATGTTAGCTCCTGGCCCATTTGTGCTGTAATTGTTAGAAAATTCTGTCAGGATTGAAAGACAGAGAGAGGGTGATTTGTTAATGTGAAGAAACTGTGAGTAATGGTCATTTACATATATAGAAGGGGAGTCCCTTTTGATACTCTTGTCAGCAGAGTTAAAAACATAGTTTTACTGACATTTCAATGGCAGTTGGAGGAGAATGGGTAGGTAGCATTAGTATGCAGTTGAAAACTGCCTTAGAGTGTATTACGTTTTCCCAATGTCTCTGTAGTTCTGTTTTTTTTTTTTTTTTAAGTAGTCTAGAAAAGATTGTCTCATGACAGTTCGAATAATCTCCCTAAGAAAAATTACTTTATTCTGTATGCTGCTATTAGATACAAGATGTAGGATACATACAGTAGGGAAGCTTTCAATCGAAGAACATGATAAAGTCAGTGTTATAAAGAGTTCCCACAAAACATTATTTCCTGAGAATAAAAAAAATGTTAGTTATGATTGAGAACATATATTAAGTACTACTTTGGTCTTTTTGGATTGGATGTAGTATGTAAAAAAAAAACTTACAAGATTTAAAATACTTGTGAGTAGAAAAATGTGCTTCCTTGCTTAAAAACAACCTTTCTGGTCATCCATTGTGGTATATAGCCATAATAAGTTAATATTCTGCACTTTATCTTTGAATTCTGTAGTATTTGATATAGGAGGAACATAACTTCTATCAACTAAAAACTTTCATTACTGTCAATAAGATAGTTTGAAGTTCAGTTAATTAAGATGAGATAATTTTTATTCATGCTGTCATAATTGGAAGGCTGGGGAAGTATTGCTATTTTTGGAAACTTGAAGAAAGTTATATTTTAATAAGTCTTACTAGTTGTGTATAAAAATTTTGTTTTTCAAATTTTTTAAAAAAATATTTATTTATTTATTTTCCCCTTTGTTGCCCTTGTTGCTTTTCATTGTTGCTGTAGTTATTGTTATTGTTGATATCGCTGTTGTTGGACAGGACAGAGAGAAATGGAGAGAGGAGGGGAAGACAGAGAGGGAGAGAAAGATAGACATCTGCAGACCTGCTTCACCGCCTGTGAAACAACTCCCCTGCAGGTGGGGATCCGGGGGCTTGAACCGGGATCCTTACTCCCATCCTTTTGCTTTGCGCCACATGCGCTTAACCCGCTGAGCCACCGCCGGACTCCCTGATTTTCAGAGTTTTAAGATTGCTTTGATGTGAATTAAGAAAGCACTAGCATGTAAGAAGTTTAGCTCCCCCTTTGTAGGGTATTGATAACTGTGTTACATATAATTTAAGTGGTAAGGAATAAAGGGAACTGGAATGAATAAAAGTTAAAGTTTTGTACTCATGTAGGGTATTTTTGGGGTGTCTTAATTTTTCTGTCCTACTGCTAGTCTTTTGTCAGGATGTTATACTCAAAATAAATAATCATCCAGATGAGGATGTTGAAAAGTTTTGTGCCACTTAAATATTTGTGGGTTGACAAATGTGTTTTTGTGTTAAAATAGAAATAACAAGGTTTGTGGTTTTCTGTTTATTTTTTGTTGTTTTTGCCTCTAGGGTTATTGCTAGGGCTTGGTGCCTGCACAAGTGATTCCCCTGCAGGTGGGGAGCTGGGGCTTGAACCAGGATCCTTACTCCAGTTTTTCCGCTTTGTGCCATGCTTAACCCTCTGTGCTATAGCCCGACCCCTGTGATTTTCTGGTTTATATCTTGTGAATATATGCAAATATATATTAAGAATTAACATTCTGCGAGTCAGGTGGTAGCGCAGTGGGTTAAGCACAGGTGGCGCAAAGCACAAGGACGGGAGTAAGGATCCCAGTTCGAGCCCCTGGCTCCCCACCTGCAGGGGGGTCGCTTCACAGGCGGTGGAGCAGGTCTGCAGGTGTCTATCTTTCTCTCCCCCTCTCTGTCTTCCCCTCCTCTCTCCATTTTTCCCTGTTCTGTCCAACAACAATGGCATCAATAACAACAACAATAATAACAATAAAACAACAAAGGCAACAAAAGGGAATAAATAAATATTAAAAAAAGAATTAACATTCTAAATAAAGTATATGCTACTCTTTTTGAGGTGAAGAGTTTTGAAATTATTGCTCAAATTTATAAAGAAAAATTTGTAAAATCTCAGTGAATAAGGCGATTCTCTGTATATAGATCTCTTGACTTCTGTTTGCATTGAAGTAGGTTCACTTGCAATTGGCGTCCTGAAATAGTTTTAGACATTATTTGGGGTGTGTGAAGGCTTTCCAAGGGATATGTGAGCACAGATAGTTTATGAAATAATGTTTATTCAGGTGACTATGGTTTATATCACTGTATAGGTTGGTGGAATGTCTTTTCATATAAAAGTTGCCATACTGAACTTACCACCAAAGGAACACAAATCATTAAAAAGCCGCACCTTTTCAGGATGGAATTTATTTAAAAAAAAAAAAAAGATGTATTAATGGAAATGAGCTAGAGCTTTACTCTGGAATATTCAATGCTAGGGATCTTACTTAGGATCTCATACTTGCAAGTTGGGTGCTCTGCCACTTCCCCAAAGACTGGGTTTCAAAGATACCAAATTAGAACACTATAATGAATTCTTGTGAAACTGTTCCTAGCTTCAACAATTATTAACCCATATCATGCTATTTTAATTTATCCTGCCCTTTTTTTAAAGCTGCTGCTAGACAACATTTCTGCCCTCCCACCTCCCCATCTAATCCCTCCCCTCCTTCCCCTCCCCTCCCTCTTTTCTCTCCCTCCCCCTCCCTCCCCTCCCTTCCTCTCCTTCCCTCCCTTCTACTCCTCTCCCTCCCTCTCTTCCTTCCTTCCTCCCTTCCTCCCTTCCTCCCTTTCTCTCTTCCTCCCTCAGTTCTGCTAAGTCTGTAGTCTTCACTTAACTTTTGCTTACTTTCTTCCTGAGTTTGTTTTAACCCCATGCATGAAGTCATAACTATACTTTGATTTCATGTGTGTGCCTTTATTATTTCTCATAGATAATGCTTTAGTGGTGGTGATTCCTCCAACTGTAGTTTGTCTGAAAAGCTCTTCTGTCTGTTTCAAAACTGATTGAAGTTTTTTTTTTGTTGTTGCCTCCAGGGTTATCACTGGGGCTTGGTGCCTGCACTACAAACCCACTGCTCCTGGAGGCTATTTTTTTTTCTTTTTCTTGCCCTTGTTATCATAATTGTTGTTATCATTATTGTTGTTACTGCTGTCGTTGTTGGATAGGACAGAGAAATCGAGAGGAAGGGAAGTCGGGGAAAGATAGACACCTGCAGACTCGCTTCACCGCCTGTGCAGTGACCCTCCCTCTGCAGGTGTGGAGTTGGGGCCTCGAACCGAGATCCTTGCACCAGTCCGTGCAGCTTCGTGCCATATGCACTTAACCCACTGTGCTACTGCCCAGCCCCCTAATACAGTATTTTTAGGTTGAGGCCTTTTCCACTCAGAACTTTGAATGTATCCTGCCAGTCCTTTTTAGCCTTTAAGAGATTCTGTTGAGAAATCAGTTGACAGTCTTATGGGATTTCCTTTATAGAAGAGCAAAAGAGGAGAGACACTAAAGTATTGCTTTGCCATCTTTGGAGTACCCATAGTACTGTTCACGGTGTTCTTGTGTGGTGCTTAAGATCAAACCCAGGGCCTCAAGCATGGAAACATATACAGTCTGCCTGCTCAACAACTTTCTGATCCTGTTTAAAAATTTTGTTTTTACCATAGCAATTTGTTTTGTCTACATAGAGAACAATTAAGTGAAAAATGGAAAATTATTTTTGTATTTCTTAGTATTTCATCATTAAAGTAGCAATAATATGTGTTGCTAAGAGAGCACAAATACTACAGTTAATGTAAATACTTTTTAAAAAGCCAGCTTTTTGCCTTTTTTTTTCTTCTTTTCTCTCTCTCTTTTTTTTTTTTCTCTCTCTTTTTTCTTGATGGCAGCTTTATCTCCCTTGGTTTTTAAGTCCTTATATACCAGGTTGGTCTTTTTGCAGAGGAAGAGGCACTTTTGTGGTGGTGTTGCCATGGTGACTGCCTTCTAAGTGCTGCCTCAAGGTCACTCATCACTCATTGCCCTGAATACTTGAATTTTGTTAAAGAAAAATGTCAACACTCAGTGGATAAAGTGAAGTTAATTGTCACATTACATTACCCAGTCAAATCTAGCACAATTACGCTTAAATAGTATTTTGTGCTGATAAACTATTTTCTTGGAATCTTGAATTTTAATCTGATGAAGTTGTGAATGTAATGACATACCTATAAATTATCTATAGCCAATACTTAGTGATTTGTTCTTATTACATTTGTCTCATTTAAAAATGCAATTAATTATTTAATTTTATTGTATTTGTGTATGTCAGACATGCCTGCCTCAACATTTGTTTTTTTGACAGGAGTTAAATTCTTTAACATTTTTTTTTTTTGATAAACTTAGCTTTGAGCTATTTCTTTTGTTTATATTAGAATTCCGATGTTTTATTTTCTCCGTACTAAATTCCAGAGATCTATTGTCTCCCAGACTTCTGTTTCATGTACTCTTTGTCTCATGCTATTAGTCTTCCTTGTCCTTACTTTCTACTTACAAATGTTACATCATAAAATCTGCTTATCATACATCGTCATATATTTCAAACAAATTAGTTTCTAATGAAGGAAAACATGAAAAGGAATGTTCCATTGTGTTGTTTATTTTCATGTGGATCTTATTCTAGGCAAAGAAGAATCATAGCTGTGTGTTCCTGTTAGGCTAGAAGGTGACTTTGAAATCAGAGATGAGAAACATAACTATATGTAAGGAAAATGTCACTGAAACAAACACAAAATGCCATTCATACACCCATGGCTAGAAAATTTGTTCTTCTAGCTAATTAGAATATAACTAGTTACTCTACCTCAGGGGGAATTGGATGAATTGGTTCTCATAAAGCATTTCATCTCTGCTTCTGCAGAGCAGACACCTTTGCAATGTCTGATCAAGATATTTTACATGCTTGAAATTTCAATGAATGCAGACCTCTAAAAATAGTATTGCAAATATATATCAGGTAGTACATGCCAGTTAACGTTTGTTTCATTTATGCATATTTATGAAGCAAAGTATGTTATCTGATGCTATTTTTGCTAATTTTTTTAGGAAAAGGAATTGATTGAAAATTGTGTAAGTCACAATGTAAGACAATATGATTGAGAAAAAGGAATATCAGGCTGGTAGAACAGGACCCAGTTACTCATCCTTCATCTGTTATACTGTGTGACCTTGATTAAGTCACATTTTGTTCTTCATTTCTCTCATCTATACAGTTAGGTGACTCCATATGCATTAAGACTTTTCTGTGATTCTAATTTCAGTATTGTTCTGTGTAGTAAAAAAACTTGGATTATAATGAGAAGTGGAGAAGATCTGCAGCTTACATTAATAGAAAATGCCAACTATTGTGTCTAAGTTTGTCTGCAGGTTTATTTTATTTCTTTAGGGTAATGTTAATTTCTAGAAGTATATAGAAGTAGATTGTCAAAGGAGGAATGAAAGATTTTGAATATGACTAGTTATCTGATCAATTAAAATGGTTTTTTAAACGCTCTAATAAGTTAGAATTAACTGAGAAGTAAGAACTGAAAAATAGTAGATTTATTGAACATTGATACATGTGTCGGAATCTGAATATTTAAAGTGCGTCATGCATATTACAGTGCATAAGGATCCGGGATCAAGCCCCTAATCCTCACCTGCAGGGGGAAAGCTTCATGAACGCAGGGCTGCAGGTATCTATCTCTTTCTCTATCTCCTGATACCCTCTCAATTTCTTTCTGTCTCAGTAATAAATAAATAAAATAATAATTAAGAAATAAAATACATGATGTAATTCTTTCATAATCTGTACAACAACCCTATAAGGTGTTTTCTCAGTGTTATAGGATGAGGCTATTCACTAAAGGGGCTCACTAGATGCAAAATTAGTGATTTTTTCTACATTGTCTTCTCACTTTCTATTTGCATTAATTTGTCTTTTTTTAATGACAGATTTCTCTACCATATTACACATGAATTAATTTTCTTGGGGGGGGGCACAGACTAATTTTCTCATAATGCAAAAGCATGGAGAAACCAGAGGTTTTTCTTTTTTCTGATCGACGGAATTCCAGACATCATTCCTGGAATAGAAAACAAGACATTTGGTGTTCTCTAGCATGCTAGTGAATATTTTAAGTGTTGTATGTGTGTATACTTGTGCTTATGTATATATTTAAATTTAAGAAAAGTGTAGTAGCTGACATCTTTAAATTACATTTTAACCTCTAGCCTAACTTTTCTATCAGGACCACAAATTATTTTAGGGCAGACTTGTTTTTTTAAATTTTCTTTTGTGCTTATAAGTAAAAAGTCTATCAGGAGGAGGAGGAGGAGAATACCTTCAGAGAATTTCTTATGTTCGAGATTTCATGCAAAAGCTTCTTAGAGATTGACAGACAACTTAATTTTTTTGGGCCTCTTGATGTGGATTATTTCCTCCTATATCTACACTTAGAACATATTTACCTTTATGTATCTTTTCTCCCCTCATTTAAGCAACAAAAAATTTATGCCTACTATATGTTAGTTACAGTGACTTAGACAATGTACGGAGTTGTGCTGTGTCTTCAAGAGGAAAAAGAGTAAGTACAGAAATATTAATAGTAGGTGGTATGCTGGAAGCTTCAAAGGTATAGTTATCAAGCTCACTGGAAGAGTGTATAACTTAATTTGGGAAATGTAAAGGTGGGGTAGAAAATCAAAGTTGAAGCATCTGGGTAAACTTTCAGGAGGAGTGTTATAAGGTATAAATTGGAGGTGGGTGGTGGGCCAGTAGGGCAGCATTCTGATAGAAGTTTGTAAAATTAATAACAACAATAATAAAGACCTGGAGCTGTAGGGGCAGTTCTCAGAAATACCTATAGTAAATTATGTAGTGTGGCTGGACCACTGTACAAGGAGAGGTCTTTAGAAATGACCCTTTTAAAAATATTTAATTTATTTATTAATGAGAAAGATAGGAGGAGAGAGGGAAAGAACCAGACATTGCTCTGGTATGTGTGCTGCCGGGGATCAAACTTGTGACCTTGTGCTTCAGAGTCCAATGCTTTATCCACCTCCCAGACCATGAAATGACCGTTTTCTAAGTTCTTTTCTAAAGAATTTCAACACTTGAGTTATTTGAGGTCAAGTAGGAACATGAAAAGATCACCCTGATTCAGCTGGAAGGAGGTTAAGCAGAAAATGAAGGCAGACTTTTGGAGTAATTAGGTGAATGTGGTATATATATTGTTAATGCGTTGTTAGAAAAGTACTGTTCTAGACCAGACAATTGGATGGTTCCCTCTGCTTTACAGGTGTGATTAGATTACATCCTTTGCTTAGGATGTCGTAGGGCAGTCCTGAAATGTCAGGTTTCTTCTGTAACAATTTTCCTGGTTCTGAATCTTCAGGATGCTTCATGTGTGGATGGTTGGACCCCACTCTGAGAGATTATAATTGGTCAGAACTGGAAGAGTCCATGAATTGCACTTATGAAGTAGGTCAGTTTCTGAGGTCTCAATTTGGCAAAGTTCGTGATTTGTATTTGTAAGTCCCTTCGTATTGATCTAATACTGTTGGTTTGCGAACCACAATTGGAAACCACTGCTTTTGTGACAAATGAAGTACTGAAGGAAGTTAGCAAGCCTCGAATGAAGAGCTGGGTTTATTGATTCCAGCAGGAACTTGTTACCAGCTAACAGTTTTCTTGATTCACTATTCTAACTAGCTTATCTATCAGAGAAGCCTAGTTTAAGCTAGTTGTTGGGTTTCTGGTTTCTTTTTGTGCCCTAAATTGAACAAATTGACCTGCTTCTCCACCTGTGAAGCGACTCCCCTGCAGATGGGGAGCCAGGGACTCAAACTGGGATCCTTACGCTGGTCCTTGCGCTTTGCACCACATGTGCTTAACCCGCTGCGCTACCGTCCTACTGTCTTGTCCTTAATCATTTGTTCATGAAATCAACGAATAAATATATTGAACACTTGCCATGCGTTCGTCACTATGGATATACATCAAGAAGCAAAATGAACTGGAATCTCTGACTTCTAAGGAGTTTGTATCAAATTAGACATTATATTCCTCTGCTATTTATTATTCATTTCTCTCTTCCCTATTATTTTGCTTTTTTATAGGATGATATAGCACATATATTTGCATATGTTGTTTATATCCTGATATACTTATGAAATATTCCTGGCCATGGACTAATTGAGCCTAAAAGATACATGTTTAAAATTATTAATTTTGGGGGCTGTGCTGTGGTGTACATAATATTATGCACAAGGACCAGGGTTTGAACCCCTGCTCCCTACCTGCAGGAGGGACACTTCATGAGTGGTGAAACAAGTCTGCAGTTCTCTCTTTCCCTCTCTTCCTCTCTCCCTCTCCTCCCATTTCCCCTTTCAATTTCTCTCTGTCATATCAAATAAAATAGGGGGGGGGGAAGAGAGAGAAAAAGGGTCCAGGTAGTGGCACACTTGGTTAAGCACTCACATTACAGTGCACAGGGAACTGGGTTCAAGTCTCTGGTCCCCACTTCTTTTACTTTCTTGTTTATTTACAAGAGAGAAGGGGGATACAGAGAACCAGAGCATCACTCTGGCACATGTGACATGTGATGCTTGATTGAGACTCTAGTGCTTTACCTATTACACTAATTCTCTGGCCATCAAAATGCCATTTTATAGCGTGTTTAGACTTAACTGATTTTTTTGTCCGCTCTCCCTCCCTCCCTCCCACCTCCCTCCCTTCTTCCCTCCTTCTCTTCCTCCTTTCCCTCCTCACCCCCTCCCTCCCATCTCCCTCCCTCCTTCCCTTCCTCCTTCCTTCCCTCCTCAACCCCCCCTCCCTCCTTCCTTCTTACCTTCCTTCCTAACAGAGATAGAGCTAGAGAGAGAATGAAAGACCGCAGCATCTAAGTT
This sequence comes from Erinaceus europaeus, assembly GCF_950295315.1. Lineage (NCBI taxonomy): Eukaryota > Metazoa > Chordata > Mammalia > Eulipotyphla > Erinaceidae > Erinaceus > Erinaceus europaeus. The sequence goes on along the minus strand of NC_080162.1, from coordinate 50,161,689 downwards.
TCCTTCACTGCAGTTGTAGTCAGATTGGAACTGGGGTCACACACATGACAAAGCAGTGCACTATGCTAGTGAGCCACTTTGCCTATCCACTTTGATTCACTAACCTATGTTGCTTGCCTTCTGACCATTCCATTGCTTCTAAGTCCCACATCAAGCCTAATAATAGAGAAAAGTGAAATGGTCAGATAAAATTCCAGATAGAGTTGGGGAACATATATATTCCTTGTAAATTTCTGTATGTTATTCTTAGATAAATTAGGTTGATTTTTGTATGCCCCAGAAATTGGACAAAGAGCATACAGGTTTCCTGACTCTACTTAGTATTTTATCAAATTAATTGAAATGTATATAGCAATTCAGGGAGGATAAAGTGCGTAGTATGGTTTTCTATCTGCTCAATAAATTCTTATTATTAATTACTCAGGAAAAGGCTTTGTTCTAGTTGCTCCTGTATATCAATAGTTTGATCTTTATTTTTGAGTACAAGCATAATATTTGTATTAATGTACTAAGATGAAAGCTAAGGGCTGGGGAGACAATAATGGTTATGCAAAAAACTTTCATGCCTGAGGCTCTGAGTTTCCAGGTTCAATTCCTAGCACAACACCATAAGACAGAGCTAACCAGTGCTCTGGTCTCTCTTTGTGTATCTCATAACTGAATGAATGGATAAATAAATATTACTTAAAATATGAAAATTAAGTTGAATTTCAGTACAGATTCTAAACACTTAAAATACTTTATCAGATATTTTGCAGTATAAGCCTTTGGTTTTCTGCTTTTATGACTTTTAGGCCACTGTTAGTTTTAGATAAAAGAAATTTGAATCTCTGATTCCATTTTCTTCATGGTCCTGTATCTTCCTTTGTAGGTGTTTTGCATATCAAGTACAGGTTGTATTGTGTTGAATGCTAAATTTACTTCTACTTCTGGTATTAGTATAATACTTTGTAAAATATTTTAATATATTGTACAAGTGAGGGTGCCTGATAGAAATTTGACATGAACATCATATATGCTGAATTAGATTTGCTTTTAAATATTGAGTGAAATATTTTAATCTTTATATGCCAGGGACTCTGGGAATAACCTCCTCCCACCTCCTTATATAGCTGCCTGAGGAGAGGAGATGGAAGCCTCTCTGTTAATAAATGCCACCCCCTATCCCCACCCCCCAGTCTTAAGCTGGAGCCTAGTTTGCCTGCAGCTGCAATAGTAGGCATCTTTCAGGAAGTGACCTTGGCTTGTATTAATCAAATTCAGAACACACACAAAAAAGCTTCTTGCTAACATGCTGACTTGATATAAATTTTTATCGCATCCATTTTCTTTCAAAATGAGGCCATCTTGTAAAAGAAGATATACTGAAGAGTCCTCTGATTTCTAAGAAAAACTTTTGTAAACCATGTTTCAAAAAAAAACCCCTAGATTTTAGAAGTATAGGTGTTTTATTGGCAAATATAAATAAGCCTAAATTTTGAAGATCTGAGAGTCCTTACTAGGAAACTAGTTATTTTAATGTTGATTTAAAAAACAAAACAACAAAACCCTGTGTAGCCTATCTAGTTTATTTACTGTACCTTACTATAAAATTACTTTGGAGACTATAAGCATTATGATTTAATAAATAACTTTTGGCAGTTATTAAGATCACTAAGAAGTCTTTATTTTTAAAGGTTTACTTTATTGATTACATATGGGACAGGGTTTCACATGAGATAAAAAAACAAAACAAAACAAAACACAAAACACAAAGCTACATGTGGTGTTCGGGGTTGAGCCAGGAACGTTAGGCATGTGAGCCCAGTGCTTTACCAGTTGAACCACTTCTCCAGTTGCAAGACACCTTTATGTTTTTAGAAGTATCTGGGTTACTTATTCATTAATGAGAGAGAGAGAAAGAGAGAGAGAGAGCGAACACAAACCTGAGCATGTCTGTAAGTTTAAAGTCACCAAGCATGCTAGAATTTATACTGTTATTAATGAGAGAGTTATTGTTTTTTTTTTTTTAATTTTTTATTAAGAAAGGATTAATGAACAAAAACATAAGGTAGGAGGGATACAACTCCACACAATTCCCACCACCCAATCCCCATAACCCACCCCCTCCCATGATAGCTTTCCCATTCTCTAGCCCTCTGGGAGCATGGACCCAGGGTCATTGAGGGTTGCAGAAGGTAGAAGGTCTGGCTTCTGTAATTGCTTCCCCGTTGAACATGGGCATTGACTGGTCAGTCCATACTCCCAGTCTGCCTCTCTCTTTCCCTAGTAAGGTGTGCCTCTGGGGAAGCTGAGCTCCAGGACACATTGGTGGGGTCTTCAATCCAGGGAAGCGTGGCCAGCATCCTGGTGGCATCTGGAACCTGGTGATTGAAAAGAGAGTTAACATATGAAGCCAAACAATTTGTTGAGCAGAGAGAGTTATTGTTAAGTATAAATTCACACTATAAATTCTGTGAATTCATACATACGCATGCATAGGATTAACAGATCATTTTGATAGAGAGAGCAGTTAATATCTCTTTGATTTTTGTAATGTATGCTTCCATGAAGTCTAGTTTTTAAATCAGCATAACTAAGGGGTACATAGTTTACAGATTTTTTTTTAATTTCAATTTTTATTTTTGGATAGAGACAGAACTTGAGGGACGGGGAGATAAGAGAAGGAGAGAGACCTGCAGCCATGATTCAGTGCTCATGAGACTGCCTCCCCCCTGCATATGGGCACTAGGGGCTTGAACCCAGGTCCTTGTACATGATAATGTGTTCTCTACAGCGTGTGCCACTGCCCAACCCCCAGCATCTTTATTTTAAAGTTTCTCAGTATTAAACATAGAATGTTGAAAATATTTAGTGGTATTTTTTAATGTGTTTTTCATTTTCAGGAATTTTACATAAATAAGTTAAGGAAAGTTGGGGAGAGAGCATATTGGTTATATGCAAAAGGACTTTCATGCCTGAGAATCTGAAGTAGCAAGTTCAATACCCAGCACTGCTGTAAGCCAGAACTAAGCAATGCTTTGCTAACAAATAAAATTAGTTGTGTCTATTGTTAAGGGTTTATTTTTATTTTTTTTCTATTGTATAGACATCACTCTTGCGTACTGAAGTGATTGAAGAGAAGTATAGGAACAGAAAGCTTAGCCCTGAATTTCAGTAGAGGGACAGCATGGAAAGAACAGTTATGTTGCATATTAGTGGTTAATAATTTGGACAGCAGGTGGGGAATCTGTGCAAATAAGAATTTGTTTACTCTGTCTTTATAGTAGTATTAACGACTAGTTTGTTAGACACTATAGGATAAAGAAAATCGGATTTCAACGTGAACAATAATTGCTTCCCTCATTTCTCCTTTAAATGCCTATTTTAAAATACTCAGTCTTAAATGAAACTGACACTTTGAACTTAAAATGCTCCCCCCCCAAAAAAAAATTATAAAAGAGAGTGCAGGGAGAGAGGAGGAGGAAAAAAGAAAGAAAAGAAGGCAACCCTGGTAGCCAAGGAGTTAATATGCATTTGCAGCCTGAGGGGTCAGCATGCAGTCTCTGTTTTCTGATTGGCTGCTAAAAGGTGAAATTGAAACCACTGTAAACTTTTGACCCTGTAGCAATCCTTCTGGAACGCCTTCCTCTGGTGGAGCCCAGAGCTTTGCTCACCTCCCCACCCAGCCCTCCCATCCCTTTTCCTGTATTTATTTTGTGTGATCCGTGCAGCACTGCATGCAGCTTTTCCAAGAGAGGGGAGAGTGGAGAGCGAGGCAAAACAAGTAGGAGCAAGCAGCTTGCTTTCATGCCAGTTTCAGTAACCATGCCATTACATAGTACAACTTGGCCTATTAATATAACAACCTGCCGCTTGGGATTCTTATTTTCTTCTTAATTTTGTGGTAGTTAAAAAAAAAGAGTAATTTTATTTACTGCCGTTGTTCATCAGTGGACAGAATCACTGTGTAAGCAAAAACATACAGTGTAATTTCCTGGGTATATTTAAATAAAAAACCAGCTTTTGTTTTCAGTTACATTTTTATACCTCATTCATGCTTCCTATGCATCGTGTACTTTTATAGAAAAGGCTAACATTTTCATAAAAGTTTTTCCTTCATGTGCCTATATGTCTTATTCTAATGAAGTTCATAGCATTTAGATTATGAGTGCTATAGATAATAATTGCAGAAATTGTCTGTGCATTCTATTTTCATTAGAACTTCCTTTTCTCCTCTGCTATCTTTGGTTTTGTCTTGGATCACATTTAAGCTCTACAGTACTGTACCAACCCAGTGAAAAGAGCCGGTCAGTTACCTCTTCTCTCTGATACTCTTCATTAGACATGGTCAACTTCTGGTATCCCTGCTGTCTGGTACAGTGTAGCAACATTGCTATGCAGTGAGTTCTTACTGAATAAACAGTTTTGGTTTCACTAACTAGAACTGCTTAATTTTTTCTTTCTTCCTTTCTTTTTTATTTTAATTTTATTAGTGGATTAATAATGATTTACAAAATTATAACAAGGGTGTAATTCCACATGGTTCCCAAGTTCTTTCTTTCTTAACCAATGACAGGAAATATGTTTGCTTTTACTTTAAGTGCCAGTGCAGAAGCCATACAGCAAACATTTAGATTGAACTCATGACTCATACAAGGTCACCTTAAGAAGCTGGACTTCTTATGGTTTAGTGAATAAGGTATAGGAATCTCAAGCATGAGGTCCCAAGTTCAGTACTCAGCATCATATGTGCCAGAATGATGATCTAGTCCTCCCTCTTTCTTCTTCTTCCTCCTCCTCTCATTAACAAATCTTAAAAAAAAAAAGGTGGATTTCTAAGGCCTACATTTCCTGAAACTCAGATTTCTATTTTCTTTTTAAAGATCTACATATTTTTTGAGAGAGGGTCCCACTTGGCATGTGTGCCACTGGGGACTGAGCTGGGGCCTTAGTATGTGAGGTCTAATAATAGGGGTGGATCAGACCTTTCCTACCCCTGTTTTACAAAATCCTGGGATACATCTACTTCTTCCATGTTCCTGATAGGCAAATGAGTTGTTGATCTTTGACTATTCTGAGAGGAGAGAATTTATCTTGCCAACCTTTTACATTAGGCAGCAGTTTGTTTCCTGAGTTAGTTATTGTGATACTAGGTACATTCTCAGATTTCTTTATCTACCCCACCCTATTACTCTATAAGATACTAACTTGACTCATAAGCCTGATTTAAATCCATGACCAGAAAAACATCAACTTTTTGTCCCCCCCAAGAAGTTCTGCCTATATGGGAGTGGGTGGTGGCTTACGTGGTTAAAAGCATATATTACAGTGCACAAGGATCTGGATTTGATCCCCTGCTCCCCACCTGCAGGGAGGAAGCTTCACAAGTGGTGAAACAGGTCTGGAGGTGTCTCTCTTCCTGTGTGTGTATGTGTGTGTCTCCCCATACCTCTCAATTTCATTTTGTCTTGTCAAATAAAAATAAAATAGAAAGAAAAACAAAAAAGGGAAAAAACGGCCACCAGGAGCCATGGATCCATAGTGCTGACCCTAAGCCCCAGCTATAGCCCTGGTGGCAATTAAAAAAAAAAGTTCTGCCTATCGTTTTTTAACCTTCACTTTCCTCTAATAAAATTGGTTACCATAGAACTCAAGTTAAAAAGCTTTGGATTTACATCAAAACTAAAGGCACTGATTGTAATTTCCCCTTTTTAGTGTAGTATGCTTGGAAATTCATTTTTAAAAATGTATTTATTAACATGAGCGAGATACCTAGAGCCAGAATATCATTCTGGTGTGTGATGCAGAGGATCGAACTCAGGATCACTTTGATCACTGAACAACACCTGGGTCACATAGCAAATTACTTTTACAAATATTAACTAGACCGCCCCCCCCCCCCCAATAAAGAAAAACAGTAACTAGAGGACTACTATGATGTAATTTGATGCCGGAGTTCTACCTCAGAACCTTAAAGTTGTAAGTCCTGTGCTCTGCTGGTGTATCCCATCTGGAAATACTTCATCATTTTCTTTTTAAAAGAACACTGCTCAACTCTGGCTTGTGGTGCAGGGGATTGAACCTAGGACCTTGGAGCTTCATGCATTAAAGTCTATCAGCATAACTATTATGCTATCTCCCCCCCCCCCCAATCCTGCCCTTGGAAATTCTTAAGTTATTTTCAGATAGTCTTTTGTTTGGTTAAATAATAGCTTTTATACATAGAGCACGTGTGTACTAGGTACTGAAATCTTTCACAAGAGTCTTATAAAATGTGCTACTCGTTTTGAAATGAGAAACCCAAGATTTGATGGCATCTTAAGTTGATCCTATCATCATCATGTCGCTCTCTCTCAACTTTAACTGCTATGCATAGCATGTTCCTCTTTTTCCCTTTGTGAACCACATATAGTATTTTCCCCAGCCCATTCTCACCTTAATTTGAGTTTCAGAAATGGAACAAATGCTTCACATCATGCATCTTTTACATCATACAGATCAGGGTTGATTGTTTCCATTTGTATTGGATGTGCTGTAGTTTTTACTTGGAATTTTTTTCCTTTTTTAATATTTATTTTTATTTATTTATTCCCTTTTGTTGCCCTTGTTGTTTTTATTGTTGTAGTTATTGTTGTTGTTGGATAGGACAGAGAGAAATGGAGAGAGGAGGGGAAGACAGAGAGGAGGAGAGCGAAAGATAGACACCTGCAGACCTGCTTCACCGCCTGTGAAGGGACTCCCCTGCAGGTGGGGAGCCGGGGCTCGAACCGGGATCCTTATGCCGATCCTTGTGCTTTGCGTCACCTGTGCTTAATCCACTGTGCTACAGCCTGACTCCCTACTTGGAATTTTTTGTGGGGGAAATCCTTAATTTTTTTTACCAGAGCACTGTTCAGCTCTGGTTTATGGTGGTACTGGGGATTGAACCTGGGACCTTGGAGCCTCAGGTATAAATCTCCCCTTCCCCATTTTTTTTTTTTTTAAACTTCCATCAATGCTGTGTGTGGTGGGAAGGGATGGCAGGACCGAACCTGGGTCTTGAGCCTGGCAAGGGACTGTACTATCCAAGTGAGTTATTTCACCTGCCTGGCAGTTAGATTGTTGCTATTATTGTATTGGGATAATATATATAATATAGTTAGGGATAAATTTGTTGTTGCTGTTGTTATACCAGAGCACATTTCACATATTCTCAAGTGCAAAATCATGTACTTTATTATAGATTGTTCTGAGGGAAAAAAAAAAAAAAAAAAGCAAAACTGCCAGGTTGAGGAGACTGCATAATGGTTATGCAAAGGACAATCATGCCCTATGCTCCGAAGCTCCAAGGTCCCAGGTTCAATAGCACCACCATCAGTGAGAACTGAACAGTGTTCTCTCTCTGTGTGTTTTTCTCTAGATATCCATCTTATTAAAATACAGTTTTAAAATGGCATAAAGCCTCAAATTGTGATAAAAAACCCCTGCCCCATGTTTCCCCTCTCTCTGTTTAAATGCATCCTTTATTAGATGGCTTTGAGGGGGAAAAAACAGCCAGAGATGTGTGTGTCCCCCAGCCCCACCCCAGCCTTCCTTGCTTGGGTATTATATCCATCTAAGTCAGTACTAGTATGTCCAGCTATCCAGTGTCTTTTTTAGATGTGGGTATTTAAGCTTTAATTTCTACCAGAATATTAGTATTTATACTGTTTTTAAATTGTTAATTGTGCAACATTCTTCTGTGCAGGTGGGGACACTTAAGTTCAGATTACCCACCTAGTGTGATCATTTCTCAGTACCTGGAGCTGTTTTTTCCCTACCCCCACTGTACATTATACATGTTTCCAATCATAGATATGTTGTGCATACCATGCCTAACATTTAAATCATCATCATCAGCAGCAGTAGTATATATGGCAAGATAATGTATGAGTTCAAATGATAGGAAGAGGCTTTATACTTGTTAGTTAGCCTTTGTTTGTTCAGTGTGTCTAGGGAAGGGAAATATGGAACACGTTTAATTGTATGTGACTAGTAGTATTAATAATACTTAAGAAAGAAAATAAAATTCCTTTTTCCTTCTTTTGTCTTCAGGATCAAAATACTTGCTGAACAGTGGAGTCAGAGACCAATACAAATAGACTACTACTTGAACGTCATTTGACTTTAGCCAGGTAATTCAGTTTTACTTTGACTTGAGCCATTATAATCCTTTGACTTCATCCTTCTGAAAATAACTGCCCTCTTTTTAAATTTATGGGTTAATCTTAGAGTTGCTTTATATTTTATGCTTTTTCTTTTTTAGTGATATTAGTTGAATGGTCTTGAAATTAGTAAATATGTATATACTCAGACATAAGTATATTTCTACAAACAACTGTTGGGAGTACAGAAACATTTATGTTACAGTTAAACAGGAAACACTACTCTTTGCCTCACTTTTCCCTTATGTGTGATTATTTTATGCACCGCTTGGGATTGAACTCAGTTCCTCTGGCCTGTGCTTTGTCACTGGCCCAGCTTTTATGAGAGAGAAGAGCTAAGAGAGAGCATAGTATCACTTTACCATTCATTTGGCTTGTCTCTGTCCTCGGTGCTCCATCATGTAGTGTCAGAGGTTGAACCTAGGACTTCATATGTGGACTTTAAACTGCTGAACCACCTTGCTGCCCCTTTTATTTGTGAATATTTGTAATGGCATTTTGTCAGAATATGAACCAACCCCAGATATTTTTACTGTTTTACCTCAGGTAGTCTGGCTTCTCCAGATTGCTTGTGTTGGCAAAACAAATAAGCACATTCCCCACCCCCTAACTCCTAACATTTGCTATTGCGCCAGAATAGTAAAAGTGAGAACAGAAAAAAGTTGTCTGAGGGCCAGATGATAACTTACCTGGTTGGATAGGTGCCTTGCCTGTCACACAACCTGGGGTTGAATCCTGGCATCATAGCACCAGGGATGCCCTGATGCTGTACTGTCTTTTTCTTCTGATACCAAAGAAAAAGGAAATGCTAGCCTAGAAACAATGAAATCAAGTGTTGTCTTGGTTGGCCTAGGAGATAGTGCAGTGAATACGCTATTGGACTTTTTAAGCTTGAGGCCCTGAGTTTGATTCCTGACATTGCATGTGCCAGATAATGTTCTGATTGGTGTGTGTGTGTGTGTGTGTGTGTGTGTGTGTGTGTATCCTCTTCCTCTTTAGTAAATGACTCTTACGGTGTTGGTATGCCTGGCTAAGTGCATGTTGGCAAGCATGCTCAAGAGTTTTAAGCCCCCAGTCCCAACCTGTAGGGGGAAGCTTCACTAGCAATAAAGCAGTACTGCAGGCATTTAGCTCTTCTTCCTCTCAATTTCTTTCCCATCAAATATGTATATATAATTTCTTTATTTTCCCTTTTGTTGCCCTTGTTGACTTTTTGTTGTTAGATAGGACAGAGAGAAATGGAGAGAGGAGGGGAACAGAGGGGGAGAGAAACATAGACACCTGCAGACCTGCTTCACCGCATGTGAAGCGACATCCCTGCAGGTGGGGAGCCTGGGGCTCAAGCCGGGATCCTAACGCTGGTCTTTGTGCTTTGTGCCATGGGTGCTTAACCCGCTGCACTACCGCCCGAGTTCCATAAAAAAATGTAACTCATTTACATACATTTATGGTAACTCAGTGGGTTAAGTGCAGGTGGCGCAAAGTGCAAGGATGGGCAAAAGGATCCCGGTTCAACCCCCTGGCTCCCCACCTGCAGGGGAGTCGCTTCACAAACAGTGAAGCAGGCCTGCAGGTGTCTTATCTTTCTCTCCCCCTCTCTGTCTTCCCCATCTCATTCCATTTCTCTCTGTCCTATCAAACAACAGTGACATCAATAACAACAATAAAACAATCAGGGCAACAAAAAGGAATAAATAAATATTAAAAAAATAAAAAAATATATTTATAAAAAATAAATCTTTAAAAAATAATTCTCTCATCATTAGAAAAGTTATGCTGTGTCTAACTGAATTTCTTCCTCTCTCTTTTTTTTTAAACCAGAGCACTGCTCTGCTCTAGTTTATGGTGGTATGGGGGATTGAACCTGGGTACCTGGGACTTTTGAGGCTTAGGCATGACAGTCTCTTTGAATAACCATTATGGTATCTCCCTTGCCCTTTCATCTTCCTCCCTCTTTCATTCCTTATATTCTGTTGGTTAGCTAGACTTAAAATGAGTTCTTTGAAATTCATCCCCTTTGATACATTTAGCAAACAGGACTTAGCTGGTTTTCTGTGTTCATGTTTCTTGTAGTTGCTCTCCTTTTTGTTACTGATTTTAGCCTCCAAGGCCTAGACTCTATACTTTTTTTTTTTTTTTTTTTACCAGAGCACTGCTCAGCTCTGGCTTACGGTGGTGCGGAGGATTGAACCTGGGCCTCGAGCACGAGAGTCTCTGCATAACCATTATGCTATCTACCCTCCAACTCTATACTTTCATACACATCTGTTTCCACCTAATTGAAATTTTTAAAGAAAACTTTGCTAAATCTTTTAATTGTACATCTGTTCAAAGCTCTAAGCTTTGTGCTGCTGTTGTTGGCTTTCAGGAAAAAAGTAGAAACTTGATTCTCTGACATTTGTAATGGTCTTTGCCTGTGAATCTAAGCCTCCAGCCTTTGGCTTTGCTGTTCTTTTCAGAAGATGTTTCAGTTATGGGTTCATGCATGGCAACACATGTATTTTTATCTACTGAGCTGTTTCACCTGGGTCCTAGAATTTATTTTTTGATTAATTTTTTAACATTTTATTTATTCCCTTTTGTTGCCCTTTTTATTGTTGTTGTTGTCCCTTCCCTTCCCTTCCCTTCCCTTCCCTTCCCTTCCCTTCCCTTCCCTTCCCTTCCCTTCCCTTCCCTTCCCTTCCCTTCCCTTCCCTTCCCTTCCCTTCCCTTCCCTTCCCTTCCCTTCCCTTCCCTTCCCTTCCCTTCCCTTCCCTTCCCTTCCCTTCCCTTCCCTTCCCTTCCCTTCCCTTCCCTTCCCTTCCCTTCCCTTCCCTTCCCTTCCCTTCCCTTCCCTTCCCTTCCCTTCCCTTCCCTTCCCTTCCCTTCCCTTCCCTTCCCTTCCCTTCCCTTCCCTTCCCCTCCCTTCCCCTCCCTTCCCCTCCCCTCCCCTCCCCTCCCCTCCCCTCCCCTCCCCTCCCCTCCCCTCCCCTCCCCTCCCCTCCCCTCCCCTCCCCTCCCCTCCCCTCCCCTCCCCTCCCCTCCCCTCCCCTCCCTTCCCTTCCCTTTCCTTTTTACATAAACTTTATGCTGTCTCCCATACTCTGCCTTAGACATGCTTTTATGCAGAGAACTTTGAGAAGGAAAAAGCAAAGACCATTTAGGAAGGCTACTCCAAATAAGGCACTTGGTTTAAAGCAAAAGGCAAAGGCATGCATTTTCTGCAGACTAGATCCTCTGTATGAGATGCCTTTATTTTAAAGGTAATCTTCATTCCATGTTCAGGGCACCTCTGATGCAATTAACCTTTTGCCAAAGACAAATTTTGGACTGAGGGATGGGAGATTAGATTTTGCTTCTCCATAATTAAGTTTTATCTCAAACTAGTCGTTTATTATTCATAATAGGATTAACATGTACTACCATTTTCCTGTTAAATTGTAATATTTGATTTTAAACTCAACCTTATTATAATTTACACACAGTAAAATTCACCAACCTTACCTTTTACCATTTGAGTTTTGGCAGATGGTAACCGTTAGCTCAAACATGACTTGAAACATTTCTATCAGCCTCTGAATTTCCTTTGTGAATTTAGTGTTATCAGTCCCTTCCACTGACCCCTGATAGCCACGATCTGCATTATTATTATCATCAATATTATTATTATCTTATTTTTAACCAGAGCATTGTTCTCAGCTCTGGTTTATGGTGCTGCAAAGGATTAAACCTGAGACTTCAGAGCCTCAGGGATGCAAGTAATCATGCTATCTCCCTTGCCCACTACTTTGCTTTAAATCACTAAAGGTTTTTGCCCTTTTCTTGAATTTTATATAAATCTCCTTCTCTTGTGTGTATATCACACGTATGGTAGCTGTCTCTGTCTTTAGGTATTCTGTTTTTTTGGTATTCTGTTCTTTTTCCTTTTTGCATTTCGGTTATAGAGATTTGTATTTATGTCTCCTTCAGCTTTGTCTAGTCAATTGAGGATCCTGTCAGAATCTTTTTTTATTATAGTATTTTCAGTTTCTAGTACTTTCTTGATTCTTAGTGTTTTTCTGTTTATGTTGCCATGTCTATTCTTGCATAATGTCTGCTTGTCATTTAGGTTCTTAGTAAATCTGCATGCTTGATTTTAAAAATTGGCTCCAGGAATTGAATTCAGGGCCATATACATGCCAGGCATGTACTCTGCTGCTGAGTTATACCCTCATTCTACTTCCTAGTTTTTGTTAAAATCATATTTTGAAGAACCTAATTTCTTTCCTGCTTACTAATATATACTGGAGGCTTCATGTCATACCTTGTCAGAATCTGTTTCTTTCCTTTCTCTCCCTCCCCACCTCCTCTCCCTCCCCTTTCTCCCTCCCTCCCTCCCTCCCTCCCTCCCTCCCTCTTCCTCCTTCCCTCCCTCCCCCTCCTCCCTCCCTTCCTCCCCCTCCTCCCTCCCTTCTTCCCCCCTTTCTTCCCCCTCTTCCCTCCCCCCCTTCCCTGCCTTCCTCCTTCCTCCCCACCCCTCCCCCTTCCTCCCCACCCCTCCCCCTTCCTTCCCACTCCTCCCCCTTCCTTCCCACCCCTCCCCCTTCCTTCCCTCCCCTCCCCTCCTCCCTCTCCCCCCTTCCTGAACACTGCTCAGCTCTGCTTTAGGGTGGTGTGGTGGACTGAACCTGGGACTTTGGAGCCTCTGGCATGAGAGTCTCTTTGTATAACCATTATGCTGTCATACCTCCCTGTATCTGTTTTCATTTGTTAGTGCTTATGATTTCCTCATTTAAGAGTGCAGGTGATCACAAAAAAAAAAAGAAAAAAACAAAAACAAAAACAAAAAAATTTGTATGTAAATGCTCAAGGTAACTTTATTTTAAATAAGCCCAAAATGAAAACTACCTAGAGGTTCAACAACTGATGAATGGATAAAAAGAAAGTGTGGCATTGATACAAAGAAGTACTATTCAGAAATAAAAAGAAGCAGAAACACTGATAAACACTACTGTGTAGGTCAACTTGCAAGGATTGTGAAGGTGAAAGTCTACTCATAAAGGACTTAATATTGTATAATTCCATATGTGAAAGATGTCCTGAATCTGTAGAGATAGAAAATAGACTAGCAGATGCCCGTAGGGGGTGGGTAGGGAGAGAGCAGCTGAGAGAGTGTATGAACGAGAGAATTAGGGAATGACAGATAAGGAGTAATGGGGTTCTTTTTGAAATAATGAAAATGTTCTAAACGTGATTGTGCTTGTGCTGACAGTTCCTAACTCAAATATATTGAAAGCCACTGGATTGTATACTTGAGGCATATGGTATGTGAATTACATCTCAGTAAAGCTGTTAAAAATATAGCTGAAGAAAAAAAAATATAGCTGAAGGATTTTATTATGAATATTAAGAGTTCCATAGGATCATAGTGGGATTTTATCAGAAAGCATAGTGGGCCAGAGAGATAGCTCACTGGGCAGGTTGCTTGTACTGCCACGTACGTGACCCCAGATTTTAACGCTGCCACCACGTGGGAGACATTATGACAGCTTTGGTGCTGTGGTGTCTTTCCCTTTCTCTGTGTCTATCTGAATAAAAAGTGACCCAGAGTGGTGAAGTAGCACACGTGAAAGGTCATATTACACAGGAACACACACATAAACATGCATACATACATTACAAAAAGTAACAACACTGCCACTTTCTTGTGGCACTGACTTTAAAAGGTTTGCTATCTATCTCAATGCTTTTGCTTTTTCAAAAACAAAACAATGCAACTGGATTGAGCTTAACTGCTCAAAGCACAGAAAAGTCTTAAAAACTAACGTCCTATCCAGCGGGCTGGAATGTGCAGCATGTATGAGTTCTTCAGTGTAGTCCCCAGCATCACAGTGGTGGAGCAATGCTTTCGCTCTCTTTCTCTCATTAATAAATTAATAAATCTTAAAAAAAAAAAGAAACAAAAAGCAAAGTCATCCTCAGACATACCTTTCTTGGGGATCTTGTGACAGCAAGTCTAGAAATTATATTTTCTCTGAGGGATGTGAAAAAGGTTGGTAGATCATCTGTTTGGAGATAATGAGTGCTGTGGAAAAGCCATGTTATTTCACTTGAGATAATCTGACCATACTTATTCACTGACCAGTCCCCTTTTGTTTTCAGGTTTTAAACTTACAGTCTACTTCAATGAAAGGATGATTTAGTACTATTATATTTCAAATGTGTAGGTAGTTGGTTTCTATGGTGACATGGATGAGAATATGTAATTTTGCATTAAATGTTCATCATACAGCCATTTACTTGATTCATTTTTTTGCCACTAGCACTTTTGCTGGTGCTTTGTGCCTACTAAGTTCTATTACTTCTAGCAGACTTATTTTATTTCATTAAAAAAAAGTAATACTGCCACCAGGGTTATTGCTAGGCTTGGTATCATGATCATGATAATGCTCCTTGTGGCCATCCCCCCCCTTTTCTCCTCCTCCTCTTCTTATTTTTTTCTCCTCTCTTTTTATACAGACAGGGAGAAGTTGAGAGGGAAGGGTAAGGGTAGAGAGGGAGAGAGAAAGAGAGGCACTTCACCATCATGAAGTTTCCCCTCTGCAGGTGGGGACTGAGAACTTGAAGCCAGTTCTTAGCACATGATAATTTGGGCCCTCTACTGGGTGTGCCACTACCCAGACCCTCAGTTTTACTAAAAAAAATTTTTTTATTATTATCTTTATTTATTGAATAGAGACAGACAGAAATCGAGAGGGTAGGGGGAGATAGAGAGCCACAGAGACACCTGCAGCCCTGCTTCAGCACTTGCAAAGCTTTCCCGCTGCAGGTGGGAAGGGGCCTTGAACTCCATTCTTTGCACATTGTAACATGTGTGTTCAACTGGGTGTACCACCAACCAGCCCCTCAATTTTATTTTTTTTAAGCTGGAGAGAGAGATGCACCACAGCACTGCTCCACCAAAGTATGCAATCTAGGGGGCTGGGCAGTGGTGCACGCTTCACCATGTACAAAGATCAGAGTTTTAGTCCCTGCTCCCCACCTGCAGGAAGGATGCTTCATGAACCATGAAGCAGGGCTGCACGTGTCTATGTCTCTCTTTCCTTCTCTATCTCCTATTCCCTCTCAATTTCTCTGTCCTTTCAAATAAAAATAAAGTAGAAAGAAAAAAAGAAGAAAAAAAAATGACTGCCAGGAACTGTGGATTCATAGTGCCTGCACCAAGCCCTAGTGATAATCCTGGTGGTGACAATAAAAGAATAAAAATAAAATAAAATCTGAACTCTATTAGCTCAACTACTATACTTACGCTCTTGGTGAAAACTGTTCAAGATATGGCTTTAGTAATTGTTTATACTCAGGGTTCATAAAAAAGACAGTTTTATTAGACTTGGAAAATATAGACAAAATTACCAGATCAGTAGTAATATAGCTCTTGTAGTACATAGTTTTGTAACTTAAGAAATGTAGTTGGCTTAAACACCAGCCCTGGGATCTAAAAAGTGAACTCTTGTTCAAATAGTTCAGTTTATGTCACTGTTCTAAGTGCTTCTGTTTCTCATGTGCCAAACTCTTAGTTATGTTTGTGTCTTTCTTTCCAAAAACTTTTAGAAAGAATGTTTTTGAATCCCTTTAGTATTTAACTCAGAAAGTCAATTATTTTGAAGTTGATATTGAAAACCTCTAAACTTATGACCTTGACTAGAATTTGCTATGTATAAGTACTACACATGCAGCTGGTGGATTCAAAAGTGCCTTTTTGGGTCCTTTGCTTTGTGAGAAATAGTATGTATTGGACATGAGTGTGTGACAGCTGACATTTGTCAAGATTAACAGGATCCTTACTCATTTCTACATTTTAGAGCAACTTTGAAAGTTTTGCATGTACACACCTGCTGATCTTTATAAATTATGAATTAGTTTCTTTTTCATCTTTCACCTTTTGAAATATGAGAAGCTAAGTATCAGATGTTAATGAACTCATATTAAATCCATGTTAGCACACAGGCTCTAAAGATCAACAATGTGGGATATTTTAGTTCACTTCCGCAGATTTCTGTTTGTTTTATTTTAATGAGAGAGAGAGAGAGAGAAAGAAGGAAAGAAAGAGACCAGAGCACTGCTCAGCTCTGATTTCTAGTGGTGCTAGGGTTTATATCTGGGACTTTGGAGCCCCATATATGAAGAAAATATAAGTTTCGGGAGTCGAGCAGTAGCGCAGCGGGTTAAGCGCACGTGGCACAAAGCGCAAGGACTGGCATAAGGATCCTGGTTCGAGGCACACCCCCCCCACGTGCAGGGGAGTCGCTTCACAAGTGGTGAAGCAGGTCTGCAGGTGTCTGTCTTTCTCTCCCCCTCTCTGTCTTCTCCTCCTCTTTCCATTTCTCTCTGTCCTATCCAACAACGACATCAATAACTAGAATAATAAAACAACTAGGGCAACAAAAGGGAATAAATGAATACATATTTAGAAAAATACAAGTTTCATTTTGTTTTTGCAATCTTACTAATTTAAAAAAAAAGCCCCCCCATATGGGTTTAGGTACTGCAAACCTTTGATTTATTGATATGCAGATTACATTGAAATGCAAGGTAACTGGAGACTTGCTTTGACTTGAGAAGATAAATTGATCATGCACAGCTGTAACTCTGCTGTCTTTTAATTTCCAGACATGTTTCAGTAATATAATGGCCTTTAGTTCCTAGGAAGTTGAAATTTATTATGCGTGTGTGTATGAAAGTTTTTACTTGGAGCTCCAATGGTGCCGACGGTTGGTTAGTGCGTTGGTACTTATATGAAAGTTTTTACTTGACTTTTAATAAACCTGTTTTTTTTTTTTTTTTTTTTTTACTATAGCACTATTCCACTTGGGTTTATGGTGGTGCTGAGAATTAAACCTGGGATCTTGGAGCCCCATGCATGATAGTCTTTTTGTATGACTATTATGCCAACTCCTCAGCCCTAGTAAACCTGTTGTGTGGTTTACTAAGGCATCCTGTAAATTGGGAATGTCTCATGTAAATGTCTCTCGGTTTTACTCTAAATGTAAAAAGCTTGAGTTTCATTATTTTCCTTTTATTTTTGTAGTTGGAAAAGGATGTTTTATTAAGAATGATAGTGAACGTAATTTTAAATTTAAGTTAAAATTTAGGTTAAATTGCTAATGTGTTGGTAAAGCAATATTAAAAAATTAATTAATTATAATTTTTAATAATTATTTTTAAATTTAATTTTTTACCAGAGCATGACTCACTCTGGTATAGGATGATAACTGTAGATGGATTTTTCTTTTCTTCTTCCCTTTCTCCTTCTTCTTCTTCTTCTTCTTCTTCTTCTTCTTCTTCTTCTTCTTCTTCTTCTTCTTCTTCTTCTTCTTCTTCTTCTTCTTCTTCCTCCTCCTCCTCCTCCTCCTCCTCCTCCTCCTCCTCCTCCTCCTCCTCCTCTTCTCCTTACTCCTTTTCTTCTTCTCCTTCTTCCTCTTCCTCTTCTCCTCCCCCTCCTTCCCCCTCCCTCTCCCCCTCTGCCTTCCCTTCCCCCCTCCTCCTTAGTAAAAGCATCCCATAGTTGCCTTTTCTTTTTTCTCTTTCCTCTCAGATAAGTGAAATAGTACCTGACTCTCTGTGAAGGGTCAAAAACAAAGGTTCCTGGTCCCAAATGTTTCAGGTCCTCATAGAACTGGGATTCAGAGCCTTCTGATCATCTTTCATTAACATTTCCCCCTCTGGGAGTATAGACCAAAATTCTTTTGGAATGTAGAAGGGAAGAGTTCTGGCTTCTGTAGTTGCTTCTCCACTGGACATGGATGTTGGCCATTTGGTTGACTTTCATTGGTTTATACATGTGTAGGAGAACCATAGCCATATGCCAGGACCCTGAGATCTGATCCTCTCAGGGTTGAGAAAAAATAACTCAAGTCTAGAGGGACAGCACCTACATACCTGGAGATGGGAAAATATCAGGTGTGCCACTGGTCTGAACTCTAGGCAGAATATTGATAAAATCACATTAAAGGAACAGGAAGATCAAAGATGTTTTTAGGTAAACAAATAGGAACAATTGTCAAAGCATAAGTGACTTTCAAGGTATGGGAGATATGAAGAATGTGTTAAAACCTTGATTATAGTAGTCCTTGTCTGAATGCCATTAGTCAGGTGTAATTTTCTGATGCCTCAATAAATATTCAGGGGCGGGGGTAGATAGCATAATGGTTATGCAAAGATACTCATGCCTGAGGCTCCAAACCCCCAGGTTCAATCCCTTGCACCACCATAAACCAGAATTGGTAAATGCTCTGGTAAAAAAAAAAAAAAAAAGAAAATTGATTGATTCAGGTTACTCTATTGTGCACAAACCCTCCAGAGAAGTAACCAGAGGTTACAAATTACAGATGAGCATTTTGCATAATCTCAAGGCCTGTGGGTTGCCATTATATAACTCTGACACTCCTCATACTTCTGCCTAAGGGAGAGGGAGTTGTGCCAAAAAGGAGTTCCTGAAGACATACCTACTGACACCTGTTAACAATCGACCAGACATGTTTTATAACCATGGAACCTTTAGGTAAAATCAGTGGAATTTCTAACAACAAATAACAGGAAATCTGGGATCAGAAAACTTATTGAATGGGGCTAGGCGGTGGTGCACTTGGTTAAATGCTCACATAACAGTGTTCAAGGACCCAGGTTCAAGCCCTTGGTCCCCACCTGCATAGGGGAAACTTCACAAGCGGTGGAGCAGGGCTGCAGGTGTCTCTTTGTCTTTCTACCTCTATCTCTTCCTCCCCATAATTTCTCTGTCTCTTTTATGCAATAATAAATAAATGAAAATATTTTTAAAGAAAAAATTTCAAACAACTATCTTTTCTTCCCATTTCCAATATACTTGGGAATTTTAGTCTGTGATAAATGTATTTTTTTGTTGGGGGGATACCCTCCACGTCTCCTTCTCCCTGCTCTTTTTATCTGTAGCTTTATTTTTGTTGCTTCCGCTGTACCTTGAGTCTAGGTCCAGGACTTTATTTTATTTTTACCAGCGCACTCTTGCTTATGAAGTGGTGGTGGTGGTAGGAAGTGGGGTGAAATTGAACCTGGGGCTTTGGAGCCACGTGCGTGAGATATCTTTGCATAACCATTATGTGAGATATCTTTGCATAACCATTATGCCATCTACTACTGCCTCAGGACCTTTGACCTTTACCTTGCTGTATTTGTAGCACAGTTCAATCCCTTATAACTATAGTTGTTCTGAATTGTTTTGGCAGTATTAGAGATGTGAGTAACCTAGATTTTTGTATTTTTTATCCTTCTATAACTGAAATGAGAGTTTGATATAATTAATAGCTCTATCAATAAGAATTTTCTTTTCCCCACCATCTATTCAACATTTTTGTTTGTTTGGCTTCTTCCTATGCACATTGCTTTTGGTATTGTTACCTTATGCATAGCTTTATTATAGGGAAAGGGGGGTTGGGGACAACATCTGTCCCCCCATTTTTTCTCAGCAAAGAACTGAAGGGAAAAAGCATGATTATCCAGGTAAATTAAACTTTATTGAAAACAAAACATGTTAGGGTATGAGAAGGGGGGGAAGAGAGGGAGAGATATAAAAGAGTAAGAGACTGACTTACATTTTGCTTACTTGGTAGTGGGAGGGGGAGCAAGTGAGAGCAAGATTTAGTCTTTTAAATCCAAAGCCCCACCTACTCTTGCCCTAGCCACACCTGCAAACACTCTTATTTCTGTGTGGTTCATTCTCTCCCTCAGCAGTTTGATTTCCTGACTGACTTTGCTTGCTCAGTAACTTCATGGACTTAGTTATCAACAATTCATTGCTGTATGTTTTCACTGGCTTAGTCTACAGAAATCTTCACTATTGTGTCTTTCAAAATTAGCACAAAAAATACTTGCTTTGCCATTATTATTTGGAGGTGTGGTTGTTTGAAATCAGTAACTTACCCTGTGTCCTTTTTTTTTTTTTGCAGATAGTACACCTCTCACTATTTATGAATAAATGTATGGAGTAGCTTGGATAAATTCTAATCTATTTACAGTGGTTTATGGAACTTTGGGAGTCCTAGAGAACCTTCTAAGAAGTCACAGTAGAATATTATCCAAATACTAATATATTATTTATCATTTTCATTCAATTGATGTTTGTATTGATGATACAAGAACAGTGGTCCGTGAAACTGCTGGCATTTTACCATGAACTAAGGTGACAGGACCCAGACTATTTCTTAAGTTCTTCAGGTCATGCATTTATTCTTGGGGTGTGTGGGGTGGGGATAGGGGGGCGGGGAGAGAGCACACCCATTTCTGCTGAGGAATGAATTAGTCAGGCTATATTCTAGCTGTAATCCACCTCATAAAAAGATTTCTGGGGCTCACAGTTTGTTTTTTCTCCCAGTTTATTTTTTCTTGCCCACAAAGGCTCCACACCTGCCAATTCCATCTCTCCTAGCAGACTTTATTTTCCTTTTAATTTCATAGGCCAAAGGTTCCCAATTTCTAAAGAGAATGCTTATATAAAACGTGTTGAGAACCAGAAGGATGACAGAGGACCTAAAAGGGGTTGTGTTGTTATATGGGAAACTGAGAAATGCTGCTTGTACAAACTATTGTATTTACTGTCGAATGTAAAACATTAATTCCCCAATAAAGAAATTTAAAAAAAAAGAAAAAAATGTGTTGAGAACTACTGACTTAATTATAACTATAGTTGTCTCTGTCCTGCTCTACTCAAACATGGTGGCAGACAGATGGCAGAGCTAACTGTAAAGCTTGGCCAATATCTTGGATATATCATTGTGATTGACCCGTATCTCTGTCTCTTAGTCGTTAGAACTAGATTAGCTTTGCTTACCTTCTTCCTTTACTTGCTTTGCTACTCTCAGCTATTTGGTTAACAATTGGCTAATATTGTTAGCTCTTGAATTTTAGCATTTCTTCAAATATTTTTTTTTTTCTTCTCAAGAAAGAAAGAAAATGGGACACTCACTATGATCCTTTTTCCTTACACCTTAATGCTTACTAATTAAATTTATATTAACTTGTGTTTCTGCTCTGAGTGCATGCTTTTCCTCAAAGGGGGCTGAAAATTTAATTCTCTCTTTATCTGCTGCTTACATGCTGCTTACATTTTCATTATGTGTCAGTATTTGGTATAACTGTTATTTTTGATGTAGGGATATTTAAGTCAATCAAAGAAAAAAAAAAACAAACCCACAAATCCAGAAGCAAGAAGAGATTATTCAAAAGAACCAGCGCTGGGGGCAAGTAGCATAATGATTATGCAAAGAGACTCTTATGTCAGATGCCAGAGTCTATGAAGTACCAGGTTCAATCCCCAGCACCACTATAAACCAGAGCTAAGCAGTGTTTCGGTAAACAGATAAGCAAAACCAGCACGGTGTGCTTTACCTCATACTTATGAATGTACTTGGTTGTCCTTTTCAGGTTCTTTAAAAGGTACTTACTTGTTCTTTAGTTAGACCTGTTTAGCTTAGAAGCACAGATATTTATGACAAAATTTTAGTTTTGTTCTTTTTCCATGGCTATATGTTAATTGGTAACAAACAAAATTTCACTGAGAAAATGTTTTGAATTTTGCTCTGCTATCTTTTACATTTATTGATGTATGGAGTGTTTGGTTTGTAGGTATATGTTCTTCAGGTGAGAGCAAAATTAATGTTGCTGAACAGACAGACACCTCTCTTTTTGGCAGTGCTAACAGATTTTCTTAAGTTATCATTGCCTTTTCATTGTACCACCATCAGTGGAAGGGCTCAAACTTTCGGAGATTTATTTACTTACATTTTTGCAGAGCTAGGACCATGTATTTGTGTCATTTCACTGTTCCTGAGAAGAAGATTATTATTATCATTATTCTTTAGATAGACACACGGAGGGAAGAGGCATCACAGTACCACAGCTTCCTCTGATGCTATGGCATTTCCATGTGGTACCGGGGTTCCGACTTAGGTGCAATGCATGGCAACACAGGTGCCCTGCCTTGTGAGTGATCTCCCTAGCCCTTGATTTTTTTTTTTTTTTTAAACCAGAGCACTCCTCACTCTGCTCTAGCTGCTGGTGGTGTGTTGGATTGCACCTGGGACTTTGGGGGTCTCAGGCATAAGAGTATCTTTGCATAATCCCCACCTCAACCCCTGACTTTTATTTTGGCAGGCTGTTGGAAGCCCACTGTCTTTTGGAATGAGGCTACTAAAGTTAAAAATGGTTACTAAGAATAAAAAAATGCTCTATAAAGTATTTAAATAATATCCCCACCCAATTGAATCTTCTTTCTATTTTAGGAAGACTGTAGAGATGGTCGAGAGACTGGCTAGCTGCTGAGCAGTGGTGTGCCTGGTTGAGCACACACATTATCATGTGCAAGGGCCTGGGCTCAAGCCCACAGTCTCCACATGAGGTGGAAACTTCACTAGTGGTGAAGCAGGGCTGCACAGGTGTCTCTTCTTTTTCCTTCTTTATCTCTCCCATCTCAGTTTCTTTCTCTATTATAAAGAAAGAAAAAAAAATGGCCACTGAGAACTGTGAATTCATTTTTTAGGCACTGTGCCCCAGTAATAGCCTTGGTGGCGGTAATAATAATAAAAAATAATAATAATGATAATAATTAGTAGTAATGATGACGACAATGTAACACCAATAACAACAGTATAGGTAGTGAGCAATACAAGAACTGGATTTGGAAGTAAGAACAAAAGCAATAGTGTCAATAGGAGTTTAAACAAAGGAAGGATTCTGCAATAGAATACAAGATTTTATAATGGTTCAGGGGTTACAGTGTAGATCAGGGAGAAAGAAAAGTGAACCAGGATATAGCGTGTATAAGCATAAAGGGCATAGTAAAGAAAGGAAAAAATTTTGTGAGAGTTGGGAGTGGTTTCACTTGGGGTGACAGTTGAGCTTCATTGCAAAGGATGAATGTCATAAAGGACTATTCTTAATTGAAGGGGAGATTTCAAAAGAAATCAATGTCTTAGGGTTAAAAACCAAATAGAGAATGCTTTTAGTGATCATCCTTTGTGAAGTGTTTTAGCATAGGTCATTAAAGTAGTGGTGTTGGTGAAGTTTTAGTGATAGTATGTCATTTAGGGTGATGAGATCAGGCTAATGAAGCTCAGATTTATTTCAGTTCTTGTGTATGGGATAGATCCGGTGTGTTAAATCATAGACGTGAGTGCAAGCTTCAAAGCAAGAGTGAAATCACCAAGCTAGTTAGTAGGTTGTCAGTAAAGGGTAGTTTAATTTGGATGTTACTGGTTTGCTTAGCTTCTCATTGACAGTGTATACTTGTGAACTCCAACTCTTCTTGTCCAGGTAAAGAAGTCTCTTGGCAGCAGGCTTCCACTGCAGCTAACAAATACCTACCTGCCTTGGCTAGTTGGTATGCCCAGTTCTGGTATTAGGGCCTCTGGGGATTTTGTGTTTGAATTCTTTCCCAGGTTGAAACCAGAGCATAAATGTAAAAAGACTTTGAGATCAGCCTGTTGGTTGAGAATGAAAAGGCAAGACGTCTTATACAAAGGGAAAGAAAAAGAAAGAATGAAGGTTTTTTTTTTATTATTAATCTTTTTTCCTTTTTGTTGTTCTTGTTGTTTGTTGTTGTTATTGTTGTTAGTATTATTGTTGCTGGATAGGACAGACAGAAATGGAGAGAGGAGGGGAAGACAGAGAGGGGGAGAGAAAGATAGACGCCTGCAGACCTGCTTCATCGCCTGTGAAGCGACACCCCTATAGGTGGGGAGCTGGGGCTTGAACCAGGATCTTTATGCTAGTCTTTGTGCTTCGCGCCATATGCGCTTAACCCACTGCGCTTACTACCCTGTGCCTAGAATGAAGTTTTATGGATAAAATAAGAGCAAATGTTCATTCAGATGCTTTTTAGTTCAATTTATATATTGCAAGTCAGATGTTTCACTTTATCCCTCTTTTTTTTTAAATTGGTTTTTTTTTTTGTTATCTTTATTTATTTATTGGATAGAGAAAACCAGAAATTGAGAGAGAGGGAGGTGATAGAGACAGAGAAACACCTGCAGCACTGCTTCGCCACTTGTGAAGCTTTCCCCCTGCATGTGGGGGCCGGGGGCTCAAACCCGGGTCCTTGTGCACTGTAACGTGCGCTCAACCAGGTGCACCCCCCACCCCCTTTTAAAGTGATTTAATAATGATCGACAAGATTGTGGTATAAGAGTGGTACAATTCCTGTCACTAGAGTTCCGTATCCCATCCCCTCTGTTGGAAGCTTCTCTGTGGACCAAAATTCTTTATGGGGTGCAGAAGGTGGGAGGTCTGGCTTCTGTAATTGCTTCTCCTTTGGGCATGGAAGTTGGCAGGTGGATCCATACCCCCCAGACTGTTTCTATCTTTCCCTAAAGCTTCAGGGAGGTGTAGTTCTAGGACATATCGGTGAAGTCATCTGCCCAGGGAAGTCAGGTTGGCGGCAGGGTAGCCTCTGCAACTTGGTGGCTGAAAAGCATTGATATAAAGCAAAACAAATTGTTTAATAATCAGAATCTAAAGGTAAGAATATAGCAGAGGGCAGATAGCATAATGATTATGCAAACAGACTCTTATGCCTGAGGCTCCAAAGTCCTAGGTTTTGTCCCCCCACACCACCATAAGCCAGAGCTGAACAGTGTTCTGGTTAAAAGAAAAAAAAAAAAAAAAGAATATAGCAGGTGAGATTTGGGGTCTTCATGTAGTAAGAAGCTAGGAAGTTTATTTTGGGTATATTCTAAGGGCCGATGACTTTACTAACTTTGCTATATTGGAACTGGAAACAAACCTAACAGGAAAAAAATGGTTAGACTCTGAGATTATACCACTGTT
The DNA here is from genome assembly GCF_950295315.1 of Erinaceus europaeus. Classification (NCBI taxonomy): domain Eukaryota; kingdom Metazoa; phylum Chordata; class Mammalia; order Eulipotyphla; family Erinaceidae; genus Erinaceus; species Erinaceus europaeus. The sequence goes on along the minus strand of NC_080162.1, from coordinate 50,136,712 downwards.
TAGCATGTCTTATCTAGGGAGTTTATTGTAGATGGCAATTACATGGTTTTTTTTTTTTTTTCTACATTGGCGGATAGGTTTCCTATCAGCTGTGATCTCATAACACTATAACAATGTAATTTGAAGACACTATATAATTTTTTAATGTAATTTCCTTTTATATTAGTCTGAAAGTTCTGTTTGTATTTCTGAACCTGAAGCTGAAATGGAGTTGAATTGAAAAATGGCTTGCATTAGGTGATTTATATTTAATCCATATAAATGTAACAGGTTGTCTACATAAAAATGGAAGAATATTTTCAGTTTGTTTTTATTTGAAACTTTTCCTTCCTTGTTTTTTCCTCTCCGTGCTTATATCCTTTACTAGGGCTGCGGTAAAAGGTGTCATCCAACAATGAGGAAGCTAGCACAGTGGTTTCATGTTTATGACTTTATCTCCTCCCTTGACCCCTGTAACAAGCACAAGTTATGGTTCATTCAGTTCTTAACTTATATAATAGATCAAAATAAAGTCTTTAATTTGATACTTAAGAAAATGTCATCTTGTAGGTTTTACTTTAGCTCTTTGTGACTTCATACTAAATTGTTTTAGGAATACCAGTTTCCTTTTTTTAATTTTTAAAAATCTTTATTTTTAATAGAGATAGAGAAATTGTGAGGGGAGGGGGAAATAGTGCAGGAGAGAGACAGAGACACCTGTAGACCTGCTTCATCACTTGTGAAGCTTTCTCCCTGTAGGTGGGGACCAGGGACTTGAACCTGGATTCTTACACACTGTAATGTGTGCGCTTAACCAGGTGAGCCACTGCTTGGCCCCGGAATACCAGTTTCTAACTTGAGTTTTGGGTATTGGCTATACTTGTGAATATCTTGGAATTAAAAAAAAATTATTTATTTAAATGAGAGATACAAAGAGATGGGAGACCAGAGCACTGCTCAGCTCTGGCTTATGGTGGTGCTGGAGATTGAACCTGGGATCTTGGAGCCTCAGGCATGAAAGTCCCTTTTCATAACCATTATACTGTCTCCCCAGCCTTACCTTGTATTTCCTTCATTAAAAAAAAAATTTTTTTTTTTCTTCATAGGGGAGTGGGGAGAGGAAGAAACATCATAGTACTACTTTACTATTTGTGGAGCGTCACCTGGTGCCAGGATGCTCCCCTGCAGTGCCAGAATTTGAACCTGGTACATTATTCATGGAAGACACATTCTGCTGGGTAAATGGTCTCCCAGCCCCTTATTATCTTCATGAGAGAGGGAGAGGCAAACAAGATTTAACCAGAGCACCACTCTCCTGGCATATATGGCAGTGGAGGTTGAACCAGGGGTCTCAGGCTTACAAGTACTCTGCTTAACCACTAAACTATCTACTCTGCTCATATATTTTTTTCCCCCAAAGACAGTTTTTTAAAAAAAATTGGTTTGAACAATCTCTGATCTTACATAGTACTTAAAACAGTTTTCAGTAAATCAATTCAGATCTACAGTTGTTAGAAAAGTTTTCCTTAAGTTATGATTCTCTGGAGATAAATGATCTCTAACATATTTAGTTATACCCTGGCTAAATCAAGGAAACAAGCCTGACAAACTAGTCATGGGGTAGTCAAAACTTCTTTGTTCCAGCATTTAGTCTTAGAAATGTCAAGAAAGGGTTGGAAAAAATAGCTTACTTGGCTAGTACACTGCTTTGCAATGTGTTGTGACTCAGGCTTGAGCATGACCTCCACCACATTGTAGGAAGCGCCAGTGCTGTGGTCTTTCACCCTCTCTCTGCTTTTTGTCTTAAAAAACAAGTGTCAAGAACAAGAATAAAGAAAAAAAAAAAAGAATGAGTACTATTGTAGGGGGTATAGTTTCGTTCTTTTCTGATCTCAAGTTTTCTTGCTCTGTCAGCCATTGACTGACTCAAGTGGAAACAAGGGTCATAGTTGATATGAGGCCACTTCCCCAGGCAGTTTATCTGGTGAGTTGTAGAATACTGTTGAATGTGCCGCATTAGCACCCACTGTGCTTCAACAGCTCTTTGCATCTAAGACTTCATACCCTAAACCAGGGATGTGATAACTTAATTTTCATTTCATTGAAACATCTTTTTAATCTGGTGAAATCTTGAAGATATAGAGGTGTGTGTGTGTGTGTGTGTGTACACACATACTTATTTTAAAACTTGATTTTCTATTGTAATGTGTTTTGTCATTTGTTCCTGGGACATCACGTGGTCTTTCAGGTATTATAAATAAATGTGGTAATGAGGCCTCTCCACTTTATAAGTTAGAACTTTGTCAGGCTCATCCCTAGATAATGAGACTTTTTATACCGTAAGTCTTCATGATTGGATAAATACCATCACCTTGTTTTTATTTTTTTCCTTTATTGGGGGATTAATGTTTTACATTTGACAGTGAATAGACAATAGTTTGTACATACATAACATTTCTCAGTTTTCCACATAACAATACAACCCCCACTAGATCCTCTGTCATCCTTTTCCCAAGACCTGTACTCCCCCTCCCCCTACACACACACACACACACACACACACACACACGCCACGCCCCGAGACTTTTACCTTGGAGCAATACACCAGTCACCTTGTTTTTTGAATTAGATATTGCATCAGTATTTTTCTGGGTAATTACCTCTAGATAATTGGACTCTGTAAATGAGTACATTCCATAGTAGCATGTAGGCTGTGCAGTCAAATGCACGGTATAGCTGTTATTCTGCCCTATCAGGAGAGAGGGCCACGTGTGTATATGAAATTTGGTAGACATTTTTAGGTCCTCAATTTTGCTAATTCTGTCTTCAGCCTCATTTATTCTATTCTTTCTCCCCTCTACTGTTTTCTGGAGTTCATCTGTTTTGTTACCTTGTTCTGATACAGTACTGTTCCACCATCTGTGGAACTTCTCCCTGTGTTTGGCAGTCTTAATTGGTACTGGGAAGGAAGGGCTGTTTGTGTAATAAAACTTGTGCCCCACTGGATGAGCTGTCTTCCAACCATAAAACAATACTTTCTATTTTCTATTTTGAGGGGTTGCATATCTACTTATATTTTCTGTTAATTTTTTTATTATCTTTATTCATTTATTGGATAGAGACAGCCAGAAATCAAGGGGGAAGTGGGTGATAGAGGAGAGAGACAGAGAGACACCTGCAGCCCTGCTTCACTACTTGCAAAGCTTCCCCCACTGCAGGAGGGGACCAGGTGCTCAAACCTGGGTCCTTGCGCATTGTAACATGTGCGCTCAACCAGGTGCGCCACCACCTGGCCCCTCCTTTTTATCTTTATTGCAGGATTAATAGTTTACACTCAGCAATAAAATATAGTAGTTTGTACAGGAATTAACATTTCTCAGTTTTCCACATAACAGTTTAACCACCTCTATTGTCTGTTTACAATGCCAGTTCAGTAATGTCCTTTCTAATATTTCTTGTGCAGGATCTAGATCAAATACTGTTTGATTTCTCTTTAATATTCAGTAATATGGGATGTTTATAGATTTTCTGTCTTTTTTACATAATTTTTTGAGAATATAATTTCTGAGGTTTGAATATACTTTAAATTACTGTATTGATCTATTACTGTATTGAACTATTACTGTATCGATCTATTACTCTATTGATCACTATTAGTCAGTTATTTTAAAATTTTCTTGCCTTTACTCTAGCTTATGTGTTGAAAAAATTACCATGTCTTAAAAACATTGCTGCTTTCAGCCTTTATATTCTACTATCAAAATTATCACAGAATGTTGCTGGTATTTAATTAATACCTAGAAGAACTCTAAATATTCAATAATCTAGAACTTCTGATTAGTGATCATGTGATTGAGTTTTAAAAAGCTACATACTTAAGTTTGATCAACAGCCTATGTGAATTTACATCGTCACTAATTCATCTCCCTTCTTGATAGTATTGTGCCACCTAGTGGATATTTGTGCTCTTCAATATATTTATACCTAAATCCATGTGTAGCTATTGGGATGTCAGAAAAGTCATGATACATTTTTGTATAGAAAAACGTAGAAAAACGTGTCATGAATTTTCTGACAACTCAATATCTACATCTAATAGGATTTAGAATGAAAAATGAATTTTAACATATTCAAGAAAATACTTTAAAATGATTGAATTTCTTGGTTGACTTGGAATTCTTTGCAACAGTTATTCTGTTTCAACAAGAATTTAGGATAACTGAAATTCGTTGATGCTTTAGCTGAAGCACATTATATTTCCTTCAGTAGATGATGATGATGATGATGATGTCTAGAGCGTGGAAAAAGAGAAAGAAATCACAGCATCAGAATTTCCTTCAGGGGAGTTGGGCGGTAGCACAGCGGGTTAAGCGCAGGTGGTGCAAAGTGCAAGGACCTGTGTAAGGATACCAGTTCAAGTCCCTGGCTCCCCACTTGCAAGGGAGTCGCTTCACAAGCGGTAAAGCAGGTCTGCTATCCAACAATGACGACAACAACAACAATAACTACAACAATAAAACAAGGGCAAAAAAAGGGAATAAATATTAAAAAAAAAAAAAGAAATTTCCTTCAGTGTGGTGGAGGCTGGGCTTGAATCAGAGTCATGTACATGGCAAAGTAGCACACTAACCAAGTGAACTATTTTGCTGGCCCAGCTTTAGCTAATATTAATTTTTTTTTTCTGTGTAAAGCTTCCTGTTTTCATACCCTCAGTTTTATTGTCCATTTACTTTCTAAGTAGACTATAGTCAGTGGCAATTACTAAGTCATTTAACAGCCAACATTTATTTTGAACTAAACAAAAAAATATATTGGATGTTAAATGTTAATGAATGGGTCCTAAAGGACAGATATGCCGCTATGGAAATAGATCGAGCAAATTCTTAGACTTATTATTCATTAAATAATTCATAAATATAAGAAAAATTCTTATTTATTCTTACTTGAGTATGAACAAAATCTAGAGTTTTTTTCATTATTAGACAATTGGAGTTCTCTTTTTTCCTTGTTAAATAAGAAGATGCCTTATATGTGGGGTACCCTCATTTTTAGTAAGATATGAGAAACATTTCAGTCTTGGGATTGGGTGTGATGAGTAACAAAACTGGAATATAAACTCTGAGAGTACCTGCAGAATATTCATTTGTGATGTAGAATACTAAGAATTCTCTACCTATTTAGGAAAAGTAGTTCTGAATTAAAAGTGAAGTCATTCATACATGAATTTTTAGAGTCATGGTTATTTTTTAACAGTGTTGTTACCTTATTTTATTATTATTTTTTCCTTAGTTGCTGATGTATATTCATGATGAGTGGGTTAGGAGAAAATGCCTTGGATCCACTGACCCCTGATTCACGAAAACGCAAATTACCTTGTGACACTCCAGGACAAGGGTAGGTCCTTCCTTCCTTCCTTCCTTCCTTCCTTCCTTCCTTCCTTCCTTCCTTCCTTCCTTCCTTCCTTCCTTCTCTCCCTCCCTCCCTCCTTCTCTCCCTCCACCCCCACCTCTTTCTTTCAGGACAAGGGTAGGTGGTTTCTTTCTTTCATGCTTCAGACACTTCACTCACTGCACCACCTCCCGAGCCACAGGTAAAGATTATTTGCTTTGATTTTTCAGATGAGGAAAATGGCATTAACTCTGTCCAAGGCAACCTACTACCAACAATTGAATTTAAGTTTGCATGAATTTCTCTTACATTGTTCTATTTCTCCAAGGCAATGTCTTGATAGTTTCTCTTGGCAGAATTTATTTTGTTTACATGTTAAGGGAATGATATTGTGCTTCATTTCACAGCTCTTTGTGAGAGGTGTATTTATTCATGACTGTTCTCTTCTTAGTCTTACCTGCAGTGGTGAAAAATGGAGGCGGGAGCAGGAGAGTAAATATATTGAAGAACTGGCTGAACTCATATCTGCTAATCTTAGTGATATTGACAATTTCAATGTTAAACCAGATAAATGTGCAATTTTAAAGGAAACAGTAAGACAGATACGTCAAATAAAAGAACAAGGTAATAACAAAGTAAGAAAATCAGTCATGTCTTTTAGAAGAAACTTGTTAATTGCGTTTACGTTTTCCTTTTTGCTTTGTTGCTTAGGTAGAGATGACTGCTTAGGAGTCTAGCAGGCTAGCCTACATGGGAATGGATAAATGAGCAGCTTTGCTCTTTAGGAACAGCTAACAGAGAACTGGGAGCAGGCCAGTGTGTGTCCTACCAAGCTTCTCTTTCAGGAAGCTAGGGACTAGTACATTTTAATTGTGAAAGAGAATACAAAACATCTTCTGTCTTCCTGTGTAACTCAGGAAATGTGTGTATGTGTATTTATACATGCACAACTTTTTGTCTTTGTGCCCGTTCTGTATATTTAATTTGTAACTGATAGAAATTAAACTGTGTCTCATTTGTAACACTGCCTTCTGTCTTTTTAGGAAAAGCTATTTCCAGTGATGATGATGTTCAGAAAGCTGATGTATCTTCTACAGGGCAGGGAGTTATTGATAAAGACTCCTTAGGGCCTCTTTTACTTCAGGCAAGTATAAGATTTTACTTATCTCACTAAACAGGTGTGTGTGTGTGTGTGTGTGTGTGTGTGTGTGTGTGTGTACACACACACATGCACATGCTCATATGAGTTTTGATTGGTACAGTTTTTGGATAGGAAATAATAACAAAAAGAAAGCCTTTTTTATAAAAGCATTTAATTATTTTTATATATAGAGAGAGTGCAAGTGAGACTAGAGTGCCACTCAGCTTTGGCCTCTATAGGTGGTGCCTAGGATTGAACTTGGGACCTCAGAGACTCAGGCATAAACTTGTCTTTTACGTAACCATTGTGCTGTCTCCCTACCCCAAAAATGCTTCTTTGTATGAGACAGAAGTCAGTATACTGAATATGATAGTAAAATATTCTTACATTTACTATGTATGTACCTGAGAGAAGGGCTTTTATAAAATATGGTTGCAGGTGTCTGGTAGATGACTTAGCAGATAAATAGCTTCTTGCTTTACTACCATACATGAGATCCCTGGGTTCAGCATCTGGTACTATGTGAGAGCACAAAGGACAATGTGGTGGAGCAGTGCTTGGGCATTTCTCCTTCTCACTCAAAATACAGGATAAAAATTGGGACAGGGACACATTTCAGTGATGTGTGTATTTGAGACTCTGGGTTTATTCCTTGGCACTGTATATTTTAATTAATTAATTGATTGATTTTTACCAGAGCACTGTACAGCTCTGGTTTATGATGGTGTGGGGGATTGAACCCGAGACCATGGGAGCCTCAGACTTCAGAGTCTGTTTGCATAACCATTATGTTACCTCCCCCACCTGTGGCATGGTATTTTAAACAGGGATACACACACAAAGCAGCAGAGGACACGTAATCTAATATTTCACAGTTTGATGTATCATAGAGGCAACATTTGGCATGTTTGAGCTCAGTTTTTGGATGCCCTTTTATATGGTTGATCACATAGTACAGTACAATTTCATATTCTTGGGGAGTTTGTATAGCCTAAAAGTGTGTTTTGTTTTTTTAAGTAGTCTGAAATAGTTCAAATTAACCAACAGCACTCACAACCTAGTTCTCTTATATTAAAGCAGGATCTGAGGTACTGAAGTAGTCAATAGTCAGTAATTTTTTCTTTCTTTCTTTTTGGGGGGGATATTATTTTTATTTATTGGATAGAGACAGCCAGAAATTGAAAGGGAAGGGGGCGATAAGAGAGACAGAGAGTCTTCACCACTCACAAAGCTTTTCCCCTGCAGGTGGGGAAATCAGTATTTTTTTTCAGCTAGTTTGCTCCAACTACTTTTCTTAATAGTTCAGTTTGTTTTTGTAAATTCTTAGATAAGGCGCAGTGTTATTCCTACAGCATGATTTGAAATCAAATGGAACATTAGAGAGCACTAAAAATGATATTATTAAAAAAAATTCTTTTCTTGTTATTCAGAAATTGGTCATCAATTCAGACTTTATGTTGATTGCAGCTCTTCATTTATTATCTTATTTTTTCACAAAACTACTCTTAATAGAAATGGTGGTTGCTAATTATTTGTAGTAATTATTAAACCGGTGATAGTCGCCAATTCTGCTAGTATTTAGGTCAGTGTTTCAGTCTGTAAGGCAGCCATAACAAAATACCATGGTTGGGGTGAGTTAATAATAGAAGTTTATTGGGGGCCAGGTGGTGGCTCACCTAGTTGATTACACATGTTACAATGTAGGATATAGTTTGATCCATAACAACCACTATTAACATATCTCACTTCAGGCATTGGATGGTTTCCTGTTTGTGGTGAATCGTGATGGAAACATTGTATTTGTGTCAGAAAATGTCACACAATATCTGCAATATAAACAAGAGGATCTGGTTAATACAAGTGTCTACAGTATCTTGCATGAAGAAGACAGAAAGGATTTTCTTAAAAACTTACCAAAATCTACAGGTAGAGCTTTAAAGTGTATTTTGTAAATAAATCAGAGATTTTTTCTTTACCATTCCTTAGAATATTGAATATACCTTCTAGATAGTGGGAAGATCAAACGTGTATAGAAAAGAAGTGATCAAGGGGCCAGGAGGTGGCACACCTGGTTCAGTACACACATTACAGTGCCCAAGAACCCAGGTTCAAGCCCCTGGCCCACACCAGCAGGGGGAAATATCTTCACTAGTGGTGAAGCAGGGCTGCAGGTGTCTCTCTGTCTCTTTCCCACTCTCTGTCTCCTCCCTTCTCAATTTCTCAGATAAATAAGTAAATATTAAAAGAAAAAGAAAGGTGTAAAACATTAATCACCCAGTAAAGAAAAAGGCAATAATCAATAGCAAGCTTTTCAAATATCATCTTGATAAATAGAGAATTTGATATATATATATTTAATAAAATGTGCAGTGAATTATGAAATGTATACTGAGATTTCTATTGAAATAGGAATTATTGCAGTGTTTTATACACTGTCATTCTGAAGTGTTAACTGTAAAATTACTATTTTTCAAATTCAGAGTTTCTTTTAAAAAATATTTACTAGTGAGGGGGGAGCATAGGGAAAATCAGAGTATCACTCTGGCACATGTGATACCAGGGATTGAATTTGAGGCTTCATATTTGAGAGTCCAATACTTTATTCACTGCTACCTCCTAGATTGCGTTAATGTGAATGTTACTACGGAAATGAAGTGCAATAGGGAAGTAAAGCTTGAATTCTTGACAGTAGTCATGGGTTAAATTACTAGCTTTGAAAAAAACCCTCTTTTCGGGGCCGGGTGGTGGCGAACCTGATTGAGTGCACATATTACAATGTGCAAGGACCCAGGTTCAAGCCCCCGGTCTCTAACCTGCAAGGGGAATGCTTTGCAAGTGGTATAGCAGTGCTACAGGTGTCTGCCTGTCTCTCTCCCTCTATGTCATTCCCTTCCTTCTCAATTTCTGGCTTTCTCTACCATTAAATAAATAAATAATACATCTCTTTTCACTATGTTTTTCAAAGTTAATGGAGTTGCCTGGACAAATGAGACACAGAGACAAAAAAGCCATACATTTAACTGCCGTATACTGATGAAAACACCACATGATATTCTGGAAGACATAAACACAAGTCCTGAAATGCGCCAGAGATATGAAACAATGCAATGCTTTGCTCTCTCTCAGCCACGAGCTATGATGGAGGAAGGGGAAGGTAAGGGTCATTACATACATGTATGTGGTTTATTATACAAAAGCAGCCTAATTTGTAGTTTTGTAATTTGCCCAGTTATGGTGCTTCTGAGTTCTATGTCTTTACTCATCTGTTGATGAGATATGTATACTCCTTACCTGCTTAAACATTTTATTGTAGATCTGCAATCCTGTATGATCTGTGTGGCACGCCGTATTACTACAGGAGAAAGAACATTCCCATCAAATCCTGAGAGCTTTATTACCAGGCATGACCTTTCAGGTAAAACCTGTGCACATGATGTGTGTGTGTGTGTGTGTTCATTTTGGAAAATACTTTAAAAGGTTATTTTATATGAAATATATGTGTATACCACCTATGAGAGGGGAGAATAAAGAAGTCAGAGCAACAGTCTAGTACATTGCTACCGAGGACTGAACTGAGAGTGACAAGCTTAACAGTTCTGTGCTCTCTCTAGAGCTAGTTCCCTGGCTAAGTTTTGCAATTTTTAAATACTATTTTGGGGGAGCGGGTGTTAGTGCACCTGGTTGAGTGCATGTGTTACAAAGCACAAGGACCTGAGTTTGAACCCCTGGTCCCCACCTGCAGGGGGAAAGCTTTGCACATAGTGAAGCGGAGCTGCAGGTGTCTCTCTGTCTCATTCCTTCTGTATCACCCCCTTCCCTCTCAATTTCTGGCTGTCACTGTCCAATAAATAAATACAAATTAAAAAAATACTATTTATTATATTATATACTTTAAGTGCCTGTTCCCATCATAATGAATACTTTTCACTGATTATTTCCTGTTTCTCATACAATTCAATGGAGTCACTGAAACTCTTGGCATTTGAGTTGGGCATATTTGACATTAAAATCCCTAAAATAAGCAAATTAACAAATGTATAGGTACATGTTACTCTCTAAATAGCGTACCGTTAGAAGTTAGTGCTTCTTTTTTCTAATGATAGACCCAGTTTTCATAGAAGTTTTCAAAAAGTTTGTCAAACTATTGGGTGTACCTGCCCCACTCCCTTGTGCATGTGTGACTTCATTGTTTCTAGTGGGACCTCTGCCCCTCCCTCTCTTTTGATTTCAGATAGATTGAAGGAGAGATACCACAGCACCCAGCTTCCTCTGGTGCCACACATGGTGTTGGGGCTTTGAACCCAGATTGTTCTTGTGAATGGCAAACTGTGTGGTCTACCAGGAGAACCGTTTCCAATCCATGGAGTAATTTTTTATATCATTGTGAGCTTCATTCTTAGTCTGCCCTTTTTTGACCATAAGAGTACAACACTAAAGCCAGTGCAGTTGTTAAGACACAGTGATGAAATTCAATACAGTGGCAGTTTCTTTCTTCTCTTCTCTTCTCTTCTCTTCTCTTCTCTTCTCTTCTCTTCTCTTCTCTTCTCTTATCTTCTCTTCCCCCCTTCCCTCCCCTCCCCTCCCCTCCCCTCCCCTCCCCTCCCCTCCCCTCCCCTCCCCTCCCCTCCCCTCCCCTCCCCTCCCCTCCCCTCCCCTCCCCTCCCCTCCCCTCCTCAGAATTTATTTATTCATGAGAAAGGTAGGAGGAGAGAAAGAACCAGACCACTCTGGTTACATGTGCTGCCGGGGATTGAACTCAGGACCTTATGGTTGAGAATCCAATGCTTTATCCACAGCTCCACCTCCCGGACCACAAGCGGCAGTTTCTTTATTTACCTTCAGGATCATTCTTGTGAACATTTAACCCTAAATGATGATGTCATGGGTTTAGCACATACGCTCTTCTCAAAGTTGAAGTTACAGAAACTTGGTGATGGAGAGATTTTAAGGTCATTGAAAATAAGAGAATATACAGTTGGGATTCCCTAACACTAAAGCCTGTAGTGCTTGCTTTGTGTCTACCATGTATAGCCTTAGTTATGTAATAAATTGGGATAGGTTTAAGTAACCATAGCTATAATTATTATATATGTGTTTACATATCTACTAGACACAACAAGACTTAACTACAAAAATAACCATTTTCACAGTCATTTGCCACTTCATGCTAGACTTAGTTGTTTTGAGACTGCTTGAAATTAATTTCCACAAGTAAAAAGCAAAACCAGCTTTTTATGTATTATCTTTTTTAAAGTGATTCTTTCTTTGCATATGTTATGACTTCCCAGTCTTAGTTTTCTCCCCCTGTAGCAATACTTTATACTTCGTTACTATAAATTTAAAATAATAGTATGTTTAAATAGTTTGTTGAGTAACATCTATAAAAATATTTATCTCCCTATTATAAAACCATTACTATAAAAGTTAGAAATTATCATGTGGGACAAGGCAGTGTCCCTGGTTGAGCACACCTAGAAGGTGGCCGTAATACTTAGTGTCTTTATTTTAATGTTCATTCACCATAAGCCATGCAACATATAATGAACACTTGTGGGTTTTAAATCTTGATATTCTATTTAATAGGAAAAGTTGTCAATATAGATACAAATTCACTGAGATCCTCTATGAGGCCTGGCTTTGAAGATATAATTCGGAGATGTATCCAGAGATTTTTTAGTCTTAATGATGGCCAGTCATGGTCTCAGAAACGTCATTATCAAGAAGGTAAATAAATTTGATTCACTATCTTGTGTTTAATATTCTGTTGATGCACTAAGTATGTATTTGTTCATGTGGATAAGAAAATGATTTTTGAGCATCTATTTTAGCTTGTTCATAATTTTGGTGTAAGCTCAGTCTTTTTATTGCATTTGGAAACATTACACTTTAAAGTATGCATTTCTCCCCTCTTATATGTAACTATTCTGTTTACTCATAATTAAATTAATTACTAGTAATAGAATATTTCCTCCAACAGCCTACATCCATGGCCATGCAGAAACTCCAGTTTATCGATTTTCTTTGGCTGATGGAACGATAGTGACTGCACAAACCAAAAGCAAACTCTTCCGAAATCCTGTAACAAACGATCGACACGGCTTTGTTTCAACTCATTTTCTTCAACGGTAATGGTTGATGACTGTTTATTCTCATATTAAACACAGCAGTTTTTCTCATGATGCTTTAGTATTGTAAAAAGGGAGGATATTTAATGAGAGAAAACCAAGAAGGTTGTTGGATTAGTTGAAGTGAATTAGATTCCAAGATTGATATGTATTTTTTAGGATTATATTTTTATGTGAAAATGAGTATTCATTAGATAATTACTTCTTAGGTAAGCTGGGTAATTGGAAGATAAAAAGAGATTATAGGGAGTTGGGCAGTAGCGCAGTGGGCTAAGTGCACATGGTGTGAAGTGCAAGGACCGGCATAAGGATCCCGGTTCGAGCCCCTGGCTCCCCACCTGCAGGGGGTTCACTTCACAGACAGTGAAGCAGGTCTGCAGGTGTCTGTCTTTTGCTCCCCCTCTCTGTCTTCCCCTCCTCCCTATTTCTCTCTGTCCTATATAACAAGGACGATATCAATAACAACAGTGTTTTGTTTAGTTTTAATGGTATTCTCCAACGAAGACCTATACTTTCTGAGGACAGAAATTTAGATCTTATTTTCATTCTTTTTTTTTTTTTTTGCCTCCAGGGTTATTGCTGGGGCTCAGTGCCAGCACTACACATCCACTGCTCCTGGAGGCTATTTTTCCCTTTTTGTTGCCCTTGTTGTTTATCATTGTTGTGGTTATTATTATAGTTGTCATTGTTGTTGGATAGGACAGAGAGAAACTGAGAGGGGGGAAGACGGGGAGAGAAAGATAGTGAAGTGACTGCCCTGCAGGTGGGGAACTGGGGCTCAAACCAGGATCCTTCTGCCATTCTACAACAACAATAAAAAAAACAAGGGCAACAAAAGGGAAAATGAAAAAATAAATATAATAAAAAAATTTAAAAAAATTTTTAAAAAAGAGCTTATAAAATCTGCATATGGTGGGAAGCTTTGTGAATGGTAAAGCAGTGCTGAAGGTGTCTCTCTTTCTCCCCTACCCTCTTGATTTCTGACTGTCTCTATTTAATACATAAAAATAATAATTTAAAAAATCTGCCTCTGTTACTTTTTATTCTTTTTCCTCCCTCCTTCTATTAATTTATTTTGTTTCACTGAGAGAGATACAGAGAGAAAGACAGAGTGAAACACGAGAGTACTGCTCAGCTCTGGCTTATGATGCCTGAGAGCCTCAGGCATGAAAGTTTTTTGTATCTCTCCATCCCTATTACCTTTTTGAGACTGAATTAGAACTTTTTGAAGATACACTACATTTAAAAAAATTTATTCTATATTACTGATTTCTAGGATCTTAAGATCACAGGGGTATAGTTCCACACCACACCCACCACAGTTTTGTGCTGCACACCATGACTCCCACCCCCACCTCACTCTACTGTTGGTATGCTTCTAATTCTGCTTTTAAAAACCCCTTCTGTTTCATTTGGTTTAATCCCCCCTGCATTCTATTTACATAACACTGTATTCTATTTACATAACCTCTCTTAACAAGCACCACCCTCCTTCCAGGGCATTGGTGGTTCAGTGGTAGAATTCTTGCCTGCTCCGCCCCCTCTCCTTGTCATACCCTGATTTTCACCAGTCACTTTTCTCTCCACACTCTCTGTGTCGCATCCTGTTCCCACCTTAATGGGCTAGTATATTTATAAGGACAAGATTGTTTGTAGTTTTTTTAGTTTAGCTTAGCTTGGTATAGATTGCGCTGCGTCCTGCATGAATAAAGAGATACTGCGTACAACCCAGCCATGAGTCCTGGGTCGTCTGTTACCCGCCCGTGAAGCCAGCCTGGCGAAAACAACACTCTACTCTAGTTTTTAGAGTCTTAATGGCAGTTTGATCACATTTTTTTTTGTATGTAAGTTCTTTATATTGTACATTGAGTGAAATCATCCAGTACTTGTCTTTCAGAGAAATACAGGCCACTTGGTAACAGATAGAGTCCTTGAAACTATAGACCTTAAGGGTAAAATGTCTTGACTTGACTTCTTACCTCATCTCCCCCCTCCTCCTTTAAACATTAAAACCAACCCCCCCCAAAAAAAAAAAAAAACAAATACAGGGGGTTGGAGGTAGCGCAGTCATTATTCAAAAGATGTTTCCCCCCCCACTTTTGTTGCCCTTGTTGTTTATTGTCATTGTTGTTATTGCTGTTGTTGTTGTTGGATAGGACAGAGAAATTGAGAGGGGAGGGGAAGACAGAGAAGGGGAGAGAAAAATAGACACCTGCAGACCTGCTTCACTGCCTGTCAAGCAACTCCCCTACAGATGGGGAGCTGGGGGCTCGAAGCGGGATCTTTACGCCGGTCCTTGTGCTTTGCGCCATGTGTGCTTAACCCGCTGCGCCACCGCCCAGCTTTCTCAGAAGACTTTCTTTCTTTTTAATTTCTTTATTGGGGAATTAATTTTTTACATTTGACAGTAAATACAATAGTTTGTACATGCATAACATTTCTCAGTTTCCCATATAACAATACAACCCCCACTAGGTCCTCTGTCATCCTTGGACCTGTATTCCTCAAAAGACTTTCATGCCTGAGACTCCAGGGTTTCAGGTTCAATTCCAGGCACCAACATGACCCAGAGCTGAAAAGTGTTCTGGTGAAAAGATGAAGAAGGGATAAATAAAAAAAAAAAAAAGAAAAGAAAAAGCCCTACCACCACCGACAGAAAAACAGAGTTGGAGGATGAGCTACCTTATGGATATTCCCTGTCTCTGTCTTTGTCTGTGTAAGAGATGGGGAAAGAGAGAAAGGGAAGGGACAGCAGTATCTGCAGTACTGCTTTACCACCGACATAGCTACTCGGGTGCCTCATGGTGTTTTCTTGTAGTGCCAGGGCTCAACTCAGGCCATAACACATGGTGAAGTAAATGGGAGCTCTGTTGTGAGGTCAGATTCACTTTTCCCATCAGCAGGGCAGTCTGACCCCATTCATTAGAATCTCTGTGGCAGCTGGGACACCACTGAGTTTGGCTGGCTCCCCTGCTACCACAGGGTATGAGGTTCATTTCCTTGGTTCTTCCACATGGCCTCCTGTGGGACTACTCAAGAGCCTGTGGATTCTGTAGCTTTGAACAACAGTTCCAAGCTCCTTTTCTTAAGCCATGTAGTTGCTGAGTAGTGATGCATGGACCCTTTTCATCTGCTGTGTAGATTTGAAGCAATCACAGCTATGGCACCCATGGACAAGGTAGTGCCATCTCTGCTTGAGTCTTTCCCTCCATTCCTGTTCCCACTGTCCATGCATACTCACCAGCCTTTCAGATAATGTTTTTTTCTTTGCCGAAAACCTCAACTGTGCTATGATGAAATATTAAAATAAAAATATTGAAATATTTTTGTTTTAATATTTGTTTTCTGGGGTTAGAGCCATCTTTTCAAGACTAGATTACCATAGCTCTGCCTTGGCTTGAAGGTACATGTGAAGAATAAAGACTGCTTGCTATTGCTGATGGTAAATGGGCAATCTTTGAAGAAGGAGTAAAATTGGAGCAATGCTTAAGAAGTTAGGTTCTTGGGTATTTCATCATTTTTTAAAAATTATTTTTATTCAGGGTTATGATTCATGTTTGGAATTTTTTTAGTCAAAGCTTCAATAATCTGTCCCTCCCTCCCTCCCCATCTTTTTCTTGGCAGGGAACAGAATGGATATAGACCAAATCCTGCTGGACAGGGCATTAGACCTCCAGCACCTGGATGCAGCACTTCACTAGGTGGTATGAGCATGTCACCAAACCAAGGCTTACAGATGCTGACCAGCAGGACCTATGGCTTGAATGACCCCAGTACCACAGGGCAGATGAGTGGAACTAGATATGGAGCTTCTGGTACTATACCTTCACTGAATTCTGGACCAGGCATGCAGTCACCCTCTTCCTACCAGAATAACAACTATGGTCTCAACATTAGTAGTCCCCCTCATGGGAGTCCTGGCCTTGGGTCCAGCCAGCAGAACATCATGATTTCTCCTCGTAACCGTGGGAGTCCAAAGATGGCCTCTCATCAGTTTTCTCCTGTTGCAGGTATTTATGTTGGTATTTCCCCATCCCCCCTTTTTTCTTTTCCACTTGGTAATTATTTTCTTTCATACCACCATAATTCTTGTGTAGTTCATTTTATATTAGAAACTTTGAATAGTTAAGTGGTGTTTTGTTGTAGTGTTTGATAGTCTAATTGTTTTCTTAACTTTCTAGGTGTACACTCTCCCATGGGATCTTCCGGCAATAATGGGAACCACAGCTTTTCTAGCAGCTCTCTCAGTGCTCTTCAAGCTATCAGCGAGGGTGTGGGGACTTCGCTTTTATCCACTCTATCTTCTCCAGGCCCCAAATTAGATAATTCTCCTAATGTAAATATAGCTCAAGCAAATAAAGTGAATAGTCAGGATTCTAAAAGCCCATTAGACTTGTACTGTGACCAGAATCCTGTGGAGAGTTCAATGTGTCAGTCAAATAGCAGGGATCATCTCAGTGACAAAGAAAGTAAGGAAAGTAATGGTGAAGGATCAGAGAATCAAAGGGGTCCCCTGGAAAGCAAAGGTCATAAAAAATTACTGCAGTTACTTACCTGTTCTTCTGACGACCGAGGTCATTCCTCCTTGACCAACTCCCCGATGGATTCAAGCTCTAAAGACTCTTCCATCAGTGTAACTAGCCCTTCTGGGGTCTCCTCCTCAACATCTGGAGGAGTGTCTTCTACATCCAATATGCACGGGTCACTATTGCAAGAGAAGCACCGAATTTTGCACAAATTGCTGCAGAATGGGAATTCCCCAGCTGAAGTAGCCAAGATTACTGCAGAGGCCACTGGAAAAGACACCAGTAGTTCAACACCCTGCGGGGAAGGAAATGTCAAACAGGAACAACTAAGTCCTAAGAAGAAGGAAAACAATGCACTGCTCAGATATCTGCTGGACAGGGATGATCCCAGCGATACACTGTCTAAAGAACTCCAGCCCAAAGTGGAAGGGCTGGACAACAAGATGAGTCAGTGCAGCAGTTCCACCATCCCTACTTCAAGTCAAGAGAAAGACACTAAAATTAAGACAGAAGCAAATGAAGAGGTAATTTTATTATTATTATTGCCAACAGGTAGTTATCGCTGGGGCTCAGTTACTGCACAATGAATCTATCGCTCCTGGTGAATTCACCACTCCCAGTGGACATTTTTTCCTTCCTCCCTTCCCTTTCCCCTTCCCTTCCCTATTAGATAGGACAGAGGAGAATTAAGAGGGGAGGAGGGGAGAGGTTGAGAGACACCTGCAGATCTGTTTCACTACTTGTGAAGCGTTATCCCTGCAGATGGGGAGTGGAGCCTTAAACTTGTGTCCTTGCACATGGTAATGTGTATGCTCAACCAGGGGTGCCACTGCCTGGCTCTTTGAAGAGCTAATTTTTAGATTCAACTTTTGTTTCATCATTACATTTTTTCTGCTAGAAAAAGTGTTATATATACTGGGTTGTTGGAAAAGTCATGATGGGGGGTCAGGCAGTAGTGCAGCAGGTTAAATAAGCGCACATGGCACAAAGCTCAAGGACTGGTGTAAGGATCATGGTTCAGGCCCCTGACTCCCCAACTGCAGAGGGGTCGCTTCACAAGTGGTGAAGCAGGTCGGCAGGTATCTTATCTTTCTCTCCCTCTCTGTCTGCCCTTCCCCTCTCCATTTCTCTCTATCCTATCTAACAACAGTGACATCAGTAACAACAACAATAAAACAACAAGGGCAACAAAAGGGAAAAAAAATGGCTTCCAGGAGCAGTGGATTCATGGTCTAGGCACTGAGCCCCAGCAATAACCCTGGAGGCAAGAAAATAAATAAAAAAGAAAGAAAAGTCATGATGCATTTTTGCATTGGAAAACAGAAAAATACATGAGTTTTCCAACAACCCAAATCATGAGCAGTGAAGCAGTGCTGCAGGTGTCTCTCCCTCTCTCTCTTCCTTCCCTCTATCAATTTCTGTTTCTGTCAAAACAGAAAAAAAGAAGGAAAAATGAAATGGCAGCCGGGAGTGGTGTATTTATTGTTATAGGCACCAAGCCTCAGTGATAACCAATCCTAGTGTTTTAAAATATGCCTATAACTTGTTGGTAGCCAATCAGAAATTTTTTGATGAAGTGCTAATTTTTGGAATGAACAGTTTGGGTTGTGGTGGGTATGGTAGAAGGAAACTGGGGAAAAACTTTGTTCTAAGCACTAGGATTTTGACTTCTATCTAAAAAAATCATGCTTTATGCATTTGACCACATTCTAAATATGTCCCACATTCTTTCTTGAATGCTGTTTTGGGAGATGTTAATATGTGTCTGAGCTTAAATAAAATCTTGAAGAAGTCGTAGCACATGTGTTTAACTTTATTTAGTCTAGTATTCTCCAAATTTATTGAGCAAAAGTCCTTTTTAATACATGATCATGAATATCTTGAGTATCAGTTTGTCACTTTTATTATTAATCATCCTTGTTTTCAGAAGTTATATGTAGATGCAGGCATCTCTCAGCCAATGATCGTGAAAATACCTTTCAGTTTTAGAATTAAATTTCCAGGGTAAATAAAAATGTATCTTCTCTTTTTCTCCAAAAAGGAAGGTGTTCTGAACCCAGTCATTTATTTCAGTGGTTTAAACTCTTCTTACTTTTAAGAAGGAAGAATGGGGAGGAGGGGGTCATTATAAGCCAGTCTTTAAGTTGTATATCATCATTATTGCCTTAGGTAACTACTATATTTTAGTTATTCTCAGCTTGTCTTGATGAATATATTTATACTTGTATACCTAGTAAAGTACATGGGCTAATCTTTTATTATTTTCAGGCATCTGGAGATCTGGATAATCTAGATGCTATTCTTGGTGATCTGACCAGTTCTGACTTTTACAATAATTCCATGTCCACAAATGGTAATAATCTGGGAACCAAGCAACAAATGTTTCAGGGAACTAATTCTTTAGGTAAGAAAGAATTAGGTTTAATCTTGCTGCCTTGTAGGTCTTTTCTGCATATGTACGTACATATACTTTTGCACTAAAACCTAGATCCAACTAGCTTGTATAATTTCAAAACATATGCTGTGTCTCTTATTGACTTATAATGTGTATGTTTTTAGAAGCTCTTTTTGCACATTTCTCTGGAAAAAATTTCCACTTGAAACTAATGTCAGTCTGAATCATGGCATTTACAAGGAAAATTTCAACTTCAGTTATTTCAGATGAGTAGTTTTTAGTAAGACATATTTTTCTTAGGAACAGGGGATTAGATTAAGGAGCAATTGCAGCTATAGATCAAAACCTGTCTTGTGACACTTTTGGAATCTCATAACTATGAGAATTTTCTCTGTGTGCTGGTTCTTATTTAGCCTCCCTCCTGTGACTCTCCCATCTTTCCCATTCATCATTTTAACAAGGACATATTACATATATCCATGAAAAATAATCACATTTATTCAGAATATTCATATTCAGTGATGTTTTTCTATCTTCAAATGGATAGTAAGTCTAACAAATTAGAACAAGGAAAATGGAAGAGGCTAGGAGGAAATTTTACTCTTCATTTTTTGTTAGATTAGAAGACAGCTTACCTGGTTCCATTTAATTGTAAAATTTTAAACAGAAGCCACTTAGTAAGAGAAGAACTTCTAGGAGTGTGAAACATTGGTAAAAATTTCAACATTAAATGAAGTGGTAACATCTACTACCATATCAGGCTACTGAGCAGTGTCCAACACGTGAGACTGTTGTTTCTGCTTTATTTGGAATCGGGGAGTTATTTATTTATTTTATTAAATGCCTAGTGTTTGTTGGTAAAGGAAGTCAGTGTTTGCTTTAGTAAGAACGACAGATTTTGCATGGATATTGGTATTTATGACTTGTACTTGATCTAGTGTTGAATCATCAGAGAGGATATTTATATGTCTGTGTTTTAACAGGTTTGAGGAATCCACAGTCTGTGCAGTCAGTTCGTCCTTCATATAACCGAGCAGTATCTCTAGATAGCCCTGTTTCTGTTGGTTCAAGTCCTCCGGTAAAGAACATCAGTGCTTTCCCTATGCTACAAAAGCAACCCATATTGGGCGGGAACCCAAGAATGATGGATAATCAGGAAAACTATGGCTCAAATTTGAGTATGTAATGTCTAATTAATATTTATAGTTCAAATGAATTTGGGAAAAGCAAATTTAAATCACTTTAAATAATTGGGACTAAGTAATAGGTTTTCAAATAATAATGTTTCATTCATTAGTATTTTTTATTCTGAGTTTCTTAGAAAATTTTTCAAGCTAATAGTCTCTCCCCCCCCACACACACATACACATACTGCTAAACTCTGGCTTACAGTGGAATGGGGGATTGAACCTGAGACTTTGGAGACTAAGGCATCAAAGTCTTTTGTATAACCATTATGCTATCTCCCCTAGCTTCCCCTCTTCCCCCTCCCCCTTTTTGTACAGAGTCAGGTAATGATCCCAGGGCCTTGCACATGCATGATACTATTGCTCAGTGTCTTCCTGACTCAATATTTCATTCTTTATTTCTTTGGGGGTTAGAGAGAGGGAGGAAGGGAGTGGAGGAGGCCCCACGGCAGCACTTCAACATTCATGGAGGTCCCTCTCACTCCCCTGGTGCTATTAGTAGCACTTGAATAAGGTACTGTGACTCAGACCCAGGACTTCAGTCATGGAACGTTTGTGCTCTGCTGGGTGAACCATTTCCTAGCCTGTATTCTAGACAGGGTCATGAATACATGATAATGGTGGCCATTTAAAAATATCTTCATTGTTGACCAGCCCTGTTTTAGGATAGCAGCAACATCATTTTATTTTAATTTTATTTTTGGGTCAAGACTGATGATATATGTATATGCCACCATATATATTAGTGTATATAAGAATAATTTCATAATTCTATGGAAGACTTCTTATTTATTTCTACCTCTTTTAGGTGGACCAAACAGAAATGTGAATATGAGTCAGACTCCTACCTCAGGAGACTGGTGTTTACCAAACCCAAAGGCCAGTAGACTGGAACCTATGAATTCAAACTCCATGGGAAGACCAGGTGCAGATTATAGTGCTTCTTTACCTAGACCTGCAGTGGGTGGCTCAATGCCTACCTTGCCCCTTCGTTCCAATAGCATCTCAGGTGCAAGACCAATGTTGCAGCAGCAGCAACAGCAGCAGCAACAGCAGATGCTTCAAATGCGTAAGCATCCCCTTTGTAAGACAGGAAAATTGGATGCTTAGGGTAATGACTTGCTGTCAACTTATTTGAAATTTTATCTTTTTTCTTCCACTAGGGCCTGGTGATATTCCCATGGGAATGGGAGTCAATCCTTATGGCCAGACAACATCATCGAACCAACCAGGTTCCTGGCCAGATGGCATGTTGTCCATGGAACAAGGCCCTCATGGGACTCAAAATAGGTGGGACTTTGTTGAGTGACTCCATAGAAAATGTTAGTATTGTACTATCTAGAATAGATTCATAGCATGGGAACAAACCTGAAAGAGAAGGAGAAAAAACTCTCTGTAATTGATTTACTGGTGACCACCCGAGTGTTTGTTGGATAACCCTATAAAAGTGAGGCTGAGGTGGCAAGCTGTGGCTTTCATGGAAGAGGGAGGAAACAGAACTATATTGCTCAGCTGTTGTTACCATGGAGGGTCAAACCTGAGAGCTGCTTTCTTGGTGAGGTGATTTTCTCTTATAATGAGTAATCTTGTAATATAGTATTAAATTAGAACTAGTTCTACATAATAAATGGTGTTTAGAGGGTGTATTTCAGTTATGGAAGATTAATTTTGAAGGATCGAATAATTCTTCTCTGTGATTTAAAAATAATTTGAGTGATGACGGTGAGCACGTACTTTCATGTCCTTGTTAAAAATTATTTCACTTAATGTGTTTTCTTAGATTGGGAGATGGCTCACCTGGTAGAGCACATACATGGCCAACATGCATAAATTCCAAAGTTTGAGCCCCATATCTACCACATGGTTACACTTTATGAAGGGGGGAAGCCTCACAGCTGTGGAGTGTCGTGGTGTCTCCTTCTCTGTCTTTCCTTTTTGCTTCTTACCATCTTAAAAAAAAAAAAGTCTACCAGGAGAAGTGGAGTCGAGCAGGTAGTAAGCCATGACATGCATACATACTCACATGCACACATTTATTATGAGAGAAAGGGGAGCGTGGAGAAAGAACATGAACCAGGGTGTTGCTCAGCTCTAGTATGAGGTTGTGCTAGGGACTGAACCTGTAGCCTTTGAGGTTTCAGGCATGCAAGTTGATCGCAGGAACGGCCTGTTTCCCTGACCCTCTTTTAAGGTTTTGTAAAGAGTGTAGATTAAGTTTATATTTCATTTTCATTTTGCTTGGTCAATAACTCATTTGCATGAGAGAGACCCCATCCGTGTCAGTTCTGTGTAAGTACTGCACGCTAACCGATTGCACCACTGGAGCTCCATCAGTGTCAGTTCTAACCTGATATCTGCCATAAATTAAGCAAAGAAAAAGTGAATTGATCCATGGATTAGGCAACCATGACTTCATTAACTGCACGAGTTTACTCACTTGAGTGCTTCTCTACATAGTAGAGAACATAAAATTTCAGTTTTGCAGAACTTGCTGAGGAAGATATTCATTTTTCAGAGATACAGAGAGAACTAGGAAAAGAGTTACACCTGCATCCCTGCTTCACCACGTGTGCGATAAGGAAGGATATATAACTCAAGCTTTTCTTAAAATAAAAAAAAATTTTTTTTAATGCAAGCCTTTTTTTTTTTTTTTTGCTTGCACTTTTATGTGTTGTAGAACTGTGGTACCTTGCTGCTGGGTGTGTGGAGTACATATCAATACATGAACTCTTAATTCCAGAAAGTTATTCAAATGCAACTGCTACCACTTGTGGAAACTTAACAGTACAATCTCCTTTCTTTTCCAAATTTCTTTCTCCTTGCAATTTCTGACAGTCCCCAAATATCTCAGGGTCTAGTAGTTACATTTTGGTAGTAGGGCTTCGGGGTGGAATTAAAGTAGATATAGTGGTTGGTGCTGGTCTGGTGAGGTTTAAATCTGGGGAGACACAAAGTAAAACTTGGACTGGTTGGGTGTACTATACCAGGGCAAAGGACTCTAGAGCAGGACTGGGATAGGGGGAAGGACTTTCAGTTCCTGGTACATGATGCTGAGCAAAGGACCTAAACTAGGGGCTGAGAGTGTTTTGCAGACACCTATCTTGGTGAGATGGAGACTTGTACTCATGTGTCAACAGTTGTACTGTCATTACCCTCTTGTATACAAAACAAAAAACAAAGCAACAATAACATCAAAAGCCAAGAAGTTCTCTTGAAGTCTTATCTGGATGTTATTTTAATATAAATGTTTTGTGTAACTTAAAAGGGGGAGAGGCATAAGCTTAAATTGATGCTACTTGATATTCTTTGATCAGTTGGTTTATTATGTATACCTGTAGTATTACTGAGATGTTTGTGTATATTTAAAGTAGTATGCATGGTTACTGTTAAGAGTTTTCTTTTTTCCTTTCAAAGAGAAAAGCACTACTGACATTGAATGCAAATTTCTTTTTAGACCACTTCTTAGGAATTCCCTGGATGATCTCCTTGGGTCACCTGCTAACCTAGAAGGCCAAAGTGATGAAAGAGCATTGTTGGACCAACTACACACTCTCTTGAGCAACACAGATGCCACGGGTCTAGAGGAAATTGACAGAGCTCTAGGCATTCCTGAACTTGTAAATCAAGTAAGTGGTGTTAGTATGGAAAGAAAAGTGTGTGTGTGTGTGTGTGTGTGTGTGTGTGTGTGTGTGTGTGGTACACATCCATGAAACCATACAGAAAATGTCTACTTTGACATATTTCCTTTTTGTTAGGTCATAACATTGCATTCATGGATACTACGAGCATTAGGTTTCAAAAATGTAATTGCAATATTCTAACATCTGTTGTTTTATTAAGACTTCAGGTTCTTGACAATTATAGAAATGATCTGATAAACTATGATTTCATTTTTTTATTATTTTTTAATTTCTTTAAATTTTTTAATTATATTTATTTGTTTATTAGATAGAGACAGCCAGAAATTGAGAGGAGAGAGGGAGATAGAGAGGGAAAGAGACAGAGAAACATCTGCAGCTCTGCTTCACCACTTGTGAAGCTTTCCCCTTGCAGGTGGGGACTGGGGGCTTGAACCTGGGTCTTTGCATATTGTAACATGTGCGCTCAACCAGGTATGCTACCACCTGGCCTGTAAACTATGATTTTAGAAATGTTACCATTTATTTAGATTTATATGAGTTCTAATTTTTGAGGCTGGCATATTTTCATGAGGTTTGCATAAATAATTGGGGATAAGAGATGATGTTGGGATGTTCCATCATTATAAATAAATGTTTTAACATAAAAAAAAAAACCTTCCTATAATAAATGCTACCTGGTTAGATACTAGAAAGAAGTAATTATAAGAGTACAGCTACTACAGCACCATTCCTCCATTGGTGGAGCTTCCCTCCATGCCAGACATAGTGCTTCCATAGGGTGGTGGGGCCTCAACCCTGGGTCCTAGAGCAGGGGAAGTGCACTTTACCGAGTAAGATAGCAGGATAGGTCAACAAAGTAAAAACCCTATCAGAAAACTGTTTTTAAAATTACGTATCTAATATTACTGGGGATTATCCCCAAATTCTGCTGGACATTATATTGTACATATCTTTAACATGTACATATTCTTAGCTAATGTAGACACTTAGTACTGGTTAAATGAATATTCCATTCCCCTTTACTCTCCCCATACAGATAGCAGTGAATGATTGATCATGCTTAAATTTTTATTCAACTGGTGAATGCACTCCAAGGGAATCAGATTCTTTTTTGTTGATTTACCTGTGTCTGACAGAATCAACACTTGCCACCCTCAACTGGTGTGAAGTACATAAGAATTAATTGATCACAGTGATTTTAATTTACTATATACTTGAAATGGGAGGTCCATGTTGGCATGACACTCAGAGATCTGTTCTTCAGATTCTTAATGTGTTATAATAGATATTTGGTTGAGAAAAGATGGGCACATGGATTGTATTCTGTTGGAAACTTAGGCAGTTAGCTTGATTTGTTGTTGGAATTCTGCAACACCGGTGTCTATATAAGTTGACTTTTTTTTTTTTTAAAGCTTCTTTAAAATGATTTCACTATTCATTTGTGTTTGCTATTTAAGGGTCAAGCCTTGGAGTCCAAGCAGGATGCTTTCCAAGGTCAAGAAGCAGCAGTTATGATGGATCAGAAGGCAGCATTATATGGGCAGACATATCCAGCACAGGGGCCTCCAATACAAGGAGGCTTTAATCTTCAGGGACAGTCACCTTCTTTTAATTCTATGATGAATCAGATGAACCAGCAAAGCAATTTTTCTCTCCAAGGAATGCACCCCAGGGCCAACATGATGAGACCTCGGACCAACACCCCCAAGCAACTCAGAATGCAGCTTCAGCAGAGGCTGCAGGGCCAACAGGTAGCTAACTAGCCATGTGCTGTGCCTTAGCCAGAAGTGGCTTCTCTTTCGGCCATCTTTGCTTCAGACTGTGTTCTTCAGAGCTCTTGCTCTTGGCACTTTATCTCTTCAACTAAAGAATTTCTTTTTAAATTTCTGTATAACATTTTATTAATACTGAGGGTCTTAGGAAGTGGTCATGCTAGAATTGAGGTGTCTTTTTTATAAGAATATTCCATTGTATAGGCTAAAAAGTTAAAGGGGTGGGAAAATAGCACAATGGTTATGCACGGAGACTTTCATGCCTGAGATACCAAAGACCCTAGGTTCAATTCCTAGGACCAGCATAAGCCAGAGCTAAAGAGTGCTCTGGTTAGGGGAAAAAATGTTGAGAAAAAATAATTCATGTGTTATTGTACCAGACTTTTCATATCTGAGCAGTGCTCTGGTGAAAGGGGATTGGGGGGAGGAGGAGATTGCTCTTGGGGGGAAAAAAACTTCCCTCCCTCCTTAATGAGAAAGCCAAAGCATCATGTGATGCTAGGGAATGAACTCGGGACACTATGCTTGCAAGTCTAGCACTCTTAGACGTCTACCGAGCTACTTTCTAGACTGCAGAAGTGTTTCTTGATGACTTATATGTAATGTTAGGTATATATCCTTTTTTTTTTTCCTGGAACTTAGTGCCTGCATGATTCCACCACTCTGGTGGTGAACACTCTCTTTCTTCCCCCTCCCCCTTATGGTAAAGGATGAGAGGTGGAGAGAGCACACAGCATTGCTTTACTACTAAGGAAGTATCTCCTGTGGAGGTGCTCCTGAGGCAGATGTGTGTGTGTCTGTGTGTGTGTGACAGAGACAAAGACAGACATACACACACACACACACACACACACACACACACACACACACAGAGAAAAAGACATGAGAGTCAGTTTGGTATATTACTGAGTGAATGATCTCTTGAGACTTCAAAAAAAATTTTTTTTTTTTTAAATTTAGAGGGGGGGAAAGGAGGAGACAAAGGAGCACTTCAGCACTGTTCCACCATCTGTGGAGTTCTCTTTGTGCTATGCTGTGCTGTCCTGTCTGTGGTGCTGGGGCTTGAACCCATGACTTCATACTTAGAACATGTGCAGTACTGGGTGATCTATCTCTCAGCCCCCAAAGGTATTCTTTAAGCTATAAAATTGCACCTTTGCTTCCCTGCTGCAAACAATAAGCATTCATATGCTGGCTAAGGACTTTCAGTATGAACTTTTTTTGAAGTGAAAAAAAAGTTCAGCTTTGATATAACAACCAAATTAATGTGTTTGGAGATAACCATCATGACCTATTGGGTGTTCTTGAGGATTTAGAAAGCTATTTTAGACTTATTAATGTGCTCTACTTGCATTCTAACCAGCCTGTCTCTCCTCAGTTTTTGAATCAGAGCCGTCAAGCCCTTGAAATGAAAATGGAAAGCCCCACTGCTGGCGGGGCTGCTGTGATGAGGCCCATGATGCAGCCCCAGGTCAACTCCCAGGTGAGAGTATCAAGTCTTTGCACATTTATTACTTTTTTATTATCTTTATTTATTTATTGGGTGGAGACAGAAATTGAGAGGGAAGGGAGATAGACAGGAAGAGAGACAAAGACACCTTTAGCCCTGCTCTTCAGCACTTGCAAAGCTTTCTGCCTGTAGGTGGGGACTGGGGGCTTGAACCTGGGTGGATCCTTGTGCATTGTGATATGTGCACTCAACCAGGTGTGCCACCACCTGGCCCAGTCTTTGCACATGTACTGCTGTATGCTCA
Organism: Erinaceus europaeus; assembly: GCF_950295315.1. Lineage (NCBI taxonomy): Eukaryota > Metazoa > Chordata > Mammalia > Eulipotyphla > Erinaceidae > Erinaceus > Erinaceus europaeus. The sequence goes on along the minus strand of NC_080162.1, from coordinate 50,108,804 downwards.
GCATAGAGCCTAGCCCATAGTGCATTGTCAGTAAGTACTAATTGTTAAACAAATAACTCCCAAGTTTCTGGTTTGAGAGACCATCTGATGGTTCTCAATGCTTTGCATCTTCCATTCTGCTTTCTTGCTGGTTACTAGGAAGGAAGAGTTAGAACTATGCCGATTCCTATCCCTTTGTTTTAAAACTTCTTTAGTGATCAGTTTTTGTATTATGAAAATAGCGGTCACTCTTTAGGAATTTAAGTTAATAAACCTTTAAACTTGTCTCTGTTCTTGGATTGTGGTGCCACATGCTCACTGGATATACTTTGAAATTATAAGTATCAAAAATAAGATAATATGTCATCTTCTCAGTGATGACCTCTGAGATGACTTGTTTCCTATAGTGGGAGAGAATGGCATTTAGTTCTCTGTATTTTTACAAGCATGAGCAGATGAGTATATGGAAGTTCTGTACTGTGGCCTGAAAAAAGTGTTCATAATTATTAAAAAAAAAAAAACCACAAAGACAGAAGTGGCTAATTTTCACTGTCTTACGCTTAGTTGAAAATAATGACATGTATCTTTTCTTTACAGTCAGATGTTCTGTAGATCTTAGACAGGCTACGTCCAAAAAGAAAAGATAGTAAAACTAATTTTTTTTTGAGGTGATCTCCTCACTAGTAGAGCCCAAATCACTTTGTTTATCCAGTGCTCTGATAATGTTACCTCCATATCCTCTCAACATCATCATGGTGTCTTCTTCCTTCAGTGGGCTTAACCCCACCCTATATGCCCAGCTCCACCAGCAGTGTGTCTGTGGGAGGATCCCTTCTTGGTTCAACTCCTCTCCCCCAAGTTTACTGTCACTTATGATGCTAGGGACTGTTTGTGCTTCCCTCCCCCCCAATAGCTTTATTTTAGTCTCTAAAATTCATCATCATTTTTTTTTTCTTACTTAGATAGATGTTTTCTAATTTTTGGGTTATTGGGAAAGTCACAACACACTTTTTTCTGTTTTTTTTTAATGCAAAAAAAAATGCTTTAGGACTTTTCTGTCAACTAAATATGTTAACAGTTGCAGCCTGTTTGTTTTTGTCTCTTAGCCCCAAATACTTCTCATGTCTTTATTTTGTGTGGGTTCCCCTCATCTTCACCCTTACCCTCAAGTGAGAAAACCTTTACTATAATGAGAATTTTTATTTTTGGTAATTATAAGGAAAGTCACTGGAAATGTTTTCTCTCAGATACCTAATGCATTGTGGAGGTGCTGTGTATGTGGAATTGAACTGGTTCTTGCAATGTGTAATTGCAATTTTCTTTGGGCAACAGCAGGGTTTTCTTAATGCCCAGATGGTAGCCCAGCGCAGCAGAGAACTTCTTAGTCATCACTTCCGACAGCAGAGGGTGGCGATGATGATGCAGCAGCAGCAGCAACAACAGCAACAACAGAGCCAGGCCTTCAGCCCACCTCCTAATGTAACCGCTTCTCCCAGCATGGATGGGGTTTTGGCAGGACCTGCTATGCCACAGGCTCCCCCGCAGCAGTTTCCATACCCACCAAATTATGGTAAATCTGACAGTGAAAATGTCTGTCAAAGTAACATTACTGAGGACTTAAGATTCATTATATCTGTTGCATATTAAAAGTGAATAAAAGTGTTATTTATCCCCTCTTGTTCCTTTTCATGTAAAAATAAGAGTAATGGAAAAAAACATTTTGTAGTGTGGATAGGTAATTGTAATTGATGTCTATGTGTTCTATCACTGACTTTTTTTTGGGTCATCACCAAGGCTTCATTGCTCTAGGATGACTGAGAGAAGGAGGTGTGTGTGTGTGTGTGTGTGTGTGTGTGTGGTGGGTGTGTGGTGGGTGTGTGGTGGGTGTGGTGTGGTGGGTGTGTTTTCTCCTACTCAAGCTCCCCAGAAGTGTGTGGTGTGTGTGGTGTGTGTGTTTTCTCCTACTCAAGCTCCCCAGACACCTTAATTTGGACAAAAGGCTGTAAAGTGTTCTATTGTCCTTCCATATCCATGTCTTCCCCACCTACCCTGGTATAGTATGGCTCTCCAGTTTTGGAACAGCTCTGACTGACTGTAGCATTTTGAGCTTTTTTTTCTTTTTTTTTTCTTTTTTTGACAGTTCATATCAGAAAGTAATATGTGTACTAACTCATAGACCTCTTTAGGTCAGCCACTGACAGGTTTCATCAACATGGTGAGCAAGTGGCACTAGCGGTATCTGTTAGGGAGATTACATTTTAGGGTGAGTCCACGCCAGCCAAGGATAATAGGTCTTTTGGCCTTGAAAGAGGGACAGAGTGATGGGAGTAGTGTGGTAGGAAATCCCTGTTATACAGAGGTGTCACTGAAATAAACTACTAGGCATCTGCTTTTCTATAGTAAGCCTGTTACTATAATTCTCATCTTGGTGAGAAGAGACAATAACTAGGAAGTACTACCATGTAAATCTCTTATCTATCCCTATCATATTCCCTTCTAAAAATGAATATAAAATTCCTGTAAAAGGGTGATACTTTAATTAGGTAGCATTGAAATCTTGTGATTTCTTTTTTCAAGGTATGGGACAACAGCCAGATCCAGGCTTTGGTCGAGTATCTAGTCCTCCCAATGCAATGATGTCATCAAGAATGGGTCCCTCCCAGAATCCCATGATGCAGCACCCTCAGACTGCACCTATATATCAGTCCTCAGAAATGAAGGGCTGGCCATCAGGAAACCTTGCCAGGAACAGGTGAAGAGCAATAACTTTTAAATTCATTTTCATTTTTGTGGAACTAGGGAAATTAATCTCTGTATTTTTGATAAAAATGGTCTGGGCTCATATCAGAAAATGTGTTGTTATGTCTCAGGAGGTGGCTTTTTGGTATAGTGTAGAACTCAAAAGTACGAGGCCCTCAGTTCTGTCCCAGCACCACATACATTAGTGATACTATGGCTCTCTTGCTTTTCTCCCTCTCATCCGTTAAAAAAAGCGGGGAGGGTGGTGGTGGTAGAAAAATGTTAATGTGGTTTGTCCGTTTTGAGAATCCTTCCTACTGTGCACACATTCATGAGGGTATGGAGTACAGACAGCTGTAAAAACAGAAGGCAGGCTATCTGGAAGTTTTCCTGTAGTGTTTTCTCTACTCAAGTGTAATGACATTTGACAACTGTGATGGTATCTTTTTATATATCTTGTGTTGGTAAATTACCCGGGGTAATTGCAGACTTTCTTTATAGCTCCTTTCCTCAGCAGCAGTTTGCCCACCAAGGGAATCCCACTGCATATAGTATGGTGCACATGAACGGCAGCAGTGGTCCCATGGCACAGATGAACATGAACTCCATGCCCATGTCTGGCATGCCAATGGGTCCTGATCAGGTATGAGGCACTATTCCTTACCTTTCTCAAAAATATTTTCATGGTCTTTGTGCAGAACCAAAGCCTCAACAGTAAGCCTGGGTGAAATATAGTCACTAACTTTTGAAGGTATTAAGCCATTAGGTACTTTCAGTGGCATGTGATAAAACTTGTGTACATAGACAAGGATTCTTTTCTGTTGTCCACTTATTTCCTTCATGTTTTTTCTGTTTGCTAACAGAAATACTGCTGACATAGCTACACCAGGGACTCCAAGGAAATCACTGTCCAAATGACACTGCACTAGGATTATTGGGATAAACAAAAGAATTGTTCCAGACACCCAGTTTTGAAGAATGGACCAGCTTTGACCTCCATCATGGGTATTCCAAGTGATACCATTTCATCAGGACTGAATTTTAAGTTAAAGCACATTATTTATCTTCCCCCCCCCCACCCCCTTCCTCTTTCCGCTCTTGTGTATCATGTTCAAAACTGAAATATTTTTGGCATTCTGCCTTTTGGGAATGTGATTCTAGAGATAAGGAGTGTTACTGATTACAATTCTCTCCTGACTGTGTAGCACCATTAAAATAAATGTAGGCGGGCCAGACAACATTGGAGAAATTGGGAGCTGGTTTCTCCAGTCGCAGTATGGGTGAGAATGTTAGCCCTAGCCTTCCTTTGTTTTTCTCACTGCCATGGAACTCCTCTATGTTGACCCTCTTAGCTTGTGAAATTGTCATAACTGAACTCTTGTCCTCCTATGATAGTGTTGAGTTGCTTTGTCACTGTCCTCCGTTGTCCTTGACTTTCTCTTAACTAGGATTTTCATCTGTCTCTGATGTCCTGTAATACTTCACCTTCAGGAATTGTCTTTGATGTCAAGTGACTTTGATGTCAAGTAGAAGGGAAGTCAAGATGACAGTATTTAATAGCAGCAGTAGCAATTTTTCTCATGCTAATGTGCAGCTGAGTGCACTTTATATAAAAAGTAATGGATAAATGCAATATTCTTGAGGTCTTGAGGAATGGTGAACCACATTCCTGGTTTTTGTCTAGTCTCTTGGACAAGAACTGTAATTTTCTCGTTATTGTTGAAAGTACTGGTGTCACCCTTTGCCTATATGGTAGAGCAATAATGCTTTCTGAAAATAAACTGCAGAAAACTCAAGGCCAGGTACTGCATTCTGAATCAGAATTTTGCAGTGTTTCTGTGAATAGATTTCTTTTGTAAATACGGTCTTTAAGATACTGTATCATGTAAAATATGTATATACCTTGTTTTTGTAGGTCACAACAACTCATTTTTACAGAGTTTGTGAAGTTAAATATTTAACATTATTGATCACAGTAAGCTCAGTGTCGTGAGGTTACAGATAGAAGAAACATCTCTGGACTTTGTGGCCTGGGGAAGAGGACAGGGGTTCATGGCGTCCCACCCTCAACCCCCCAGCTTTGGATGCCTCGCTCTATTCTCTCTCTTAATTTCAACTTTTTTTTAAAAAATCATTTATTTAGATGTAGGCTTTTTTTTTTTTTAATTCCTCTACCAGAACTAAGCACTTTGTTAATTTGGTAGGAAAGAATAGATACAGAAAATAAACAGATACCAAGAATTTGAAAATTAAGCATTTTGATTAAAAAAAAAATCTTGTTAAGCAGTCCATAAATTGATGGTATTAAAATTTGAATTATGTTGCTTTTTCATCCATTTCAGGAGCGCTGTAAGGTTTTGGTTATTAGGACCTGGATCCCACATCAGGATCGCAGAAGAATCCTTGGTGTGTGGTTTCTGGTGTCTGCTCAGCTGTCATTCCACTAATGTGATGTTTTCCTGAGAGTCGTGTCACAGTGATTTATTTTTTATTTTTTATTTAAGGCACTCGGCCCTCAGCACAGCCAGTTCTGCATGATTCACAGCTGCAGTCTGACCGAGTGCCTTTGTACACCGTCTCTACTCCCTGACTCTTGTTCTAGTCAAGAATAGGGAGAACTATCAAATGTAATTCCTCTTACCTGGTTTACAGAACGAGGTTTAAACAAATGGTTGAAAGAAAATGGTTGTTAGTGGAATATCTTTGAATTTCAAATGTCTCTCCTAGCCTTGTTGTCATTCTCCAGCAATAACAGAGCTTTTTTTTTTTTTTTTTAACTGCATACATGCTTAGCCAATTTAAGTGTTTCTGAAGGTAAGATCATATATTTTCTTTGACTTGCTTATGAATAAGTGAAACCTGCTACTTGCAGAACCACTAGGAGAGTGGATTTGCTTATTTTATACCATTCTTCCTGTGTCCCTCTCCTCTCCAGTTGAAGAATAAGTCTAAGATTGTAAATCCATACACTGCCATCATAGTGACCTGTACTTTTTCAGATAACATATCCACCTGTGTGGAGACAGAGGCATGGCTGAGTAAGTCTTTTTATTTTTAGATACAGTTGTGTCAGGTCTATCTTAAGTTGTGTGCGTGGAAAGAGATAGAATGGTGCTCTTACCTTTTTTGACTTTTAAAAAATTAAAAATAAATAAATAAAGTTTTGTGATTATTTTCCTCAGTTCTGACTCCAGGCTAACTGGAAGGCAGCATTCCCTTTTTTATATGGAAGAAAAGAGAAGTTTACTATGAGTTTTTTATATTTTCTACTTCATTTTGTTGGTGCAAATTTAAGATTATGGTTTTCTTTTACTAGATGAAGCCTTGTTTTTAGCTTTGTTGCCCTTTTATCTCTCTTAAATAACTTTTCTTTTGTAATCTCGCTGCCTACCTCTCCTCACCCCATACCCACCTCTACTTTTTTAAACCTTGGTAACTGTTGGGTGAACAGTATCAGTGATCTTTTCATCTGCGTTTAGAATATGTGATATTTCCAGTACCTACTTTTTTGCTGAATCCAAAGATACATAAATATAAATATATATATATATTTTATAAGATCAAAATGATATAAAGGAGAGATTCATGTTTCTTCCTTTGAAAAAATAGAAAATCATTGTTAATGTTCATATTATGATGCCATTTTTCTAGATTATGCATCTTCATAGAAAGGTGTAAATATTAATCAACAGGACTGCTTAATCTGTATTTAATATCTAAGGTGAGTTGGGGGTGTACAGGGTGGGGTACTACAGAATATGATTAACTTGCTGTCCTAGAAGTTTTGATCCAGAAATAGAGGTAGCTAGAGAGTTAACAGAACAGGTTGCCAGTTACCCATATGCCTGTCCAGTTCCCTTATTTGCAGAAGCAATGAGTTTTATTTACAAGTGGAAAATTCATAGGAGTAAAGCCTCTAGGATAGGTGAAACATCCCCCTTCTGCAGAGGAGCAAGAGCTTTTGTTCGGTAAGAGGCAAATGTTTAATAATGAGCAGGGTGTTTTCTTCTCTTGTTCTAATATATAGAATTTTGACGTGCATAGAAATGTCATTCTGAGAGCAATATTTAACTTCTCAGGAATTGACTTAGAGTATTGAGAATGAGTTCAGTTTTCAATCAAGTTTACATTAACTGTTGCTTTAAAAAAAAAATCTAAATCATTCTTTACACTGCAAAGAATCCAAACCATGTGGGATAACTTATAAGATGGTTGAACGATAAGCTTATGACTGCATTGCTGATCATTTTGGATGTCATTGTAAATAAAGGTTTCTATTTAAAATTGAAGCCTAAGATCTTGCTTTGTTTGTTTGTTTTGTTTAAACATCCCTGCTGGATTAAGGGTACAAGAGACGGTTAAGTAAATTTGTTTTAAAATATTGGTAGCCATTTCTGTGAGGTTAAAACTTATATGAGGGAGCATCTGCCTTTTGGGGAAGGGACACTGAGAAACATGAGACATTAAGTGTGAATGCTTAGAGATCATCTTAGTATCTATTAAATGAGAAGCAGATTGGAATGAGGCTGAATGACCTCCTAATTATCACATTCTAGAATTCTCGTTAGTTTACTTTTACCAGGTTAGAATGCTTGGTTTAACAAAAAGACTGCCTAAGGTGGGTTGTTTTCCAGTTCCATTACATTCTTTAAAGGAGAGATTTTAAAGTTGGTGTTATATGGGTACTTACTTATGTAGACCCTAAAATGTGGTACATTTTAGTTAGTTTACAACCATTTGTTCCTTTTAAAAACTATTGACCTAAGATATCTACTTCCAAATGGGTACTGACTGGTAGTATTTCGAGTTTTCTTTTTTTTTAAGAAACACACACACACACACACACACACACACACACACACACCCCCAAGAATGGCCTTTTACAAAGTGACAATATACACCACACCACCACTCCCCAAGAATGGCTTTTTACAAAATGACAAAAAGGTGTTACCTTGTCCCAACTGTTGGTTATTGGCTATTGTTTTGAACATTGTATGATAAGACTTAGACTACAAAATTTCTTTACAAATACAATTTTGTTAAAATTTGGGACACATCAACTTCATTTCTTTTTAGAACTTTAAAAAAAAAAAATCAGTTCTGGGACAGAAACCAAAAGGCATTTTGGGAGAAAAGGTATCTGTCCAGGAATAGAAATGGCCGCAACTGCAAGGAGTTTTCTTTTACACTGGCCACAGAGCGTTTATTGACACCACCACTCCTGAAAAATTGCGTTTTCTTATTAGTCATATTCCCCTAAAAGTTCCCACGCTGGTTACATGTAGATAGTCACATATATACAGTAAAGTCAGTTTCTTCAGAGGCAACCAGGGTTACTGGGCTAGATAAATGTCACTTGTGCTGTTGTCAAACCCGATGCAATGTTTCCAATAATTGCAAGTTGCCTCTGTCCTGCTTCTTAGTTCCTTCTTTGTGACAAACCAAAAAAGTTGAGAGGATTTAAAACAGGGTTGTTTTTCCCTTATGATTAAAAAAAAAAAAAATCCAGTGACTTTCACCCTCGAGGGAATTTTTCAAGAAAAATCTCTTTCTGTTCTTTTTCCCTTGTGAGCCTCAGAGAGGGTTAGTAGTGACTTTGATATGAAAATGCATTTTGTGCAGCTGGTGAGGTATAATTCAAAGCAAAAGCAGGGGCAAAAATGGACTTCCTGAAGTATCATTACTCTTGATGATTCTTCCAGTTTGCCATGTTGACTGAAAGCATGTTCCGTGTCTCTCAGGCCTCCTGGCTAACAGCATACATTTGCTTGAAATCACTGTTTGATTTTCATTGTCTGTCTACAGATAGTCAGACGATACCTCTGTTTTTGGAGGACCATCACATGTTTCTTAACCTTCCCAGCCTTCCCACAGTTGTCCCCTATAGAATAAAACAAAGTCATCTCACTATTTTATTATCATCCTGCTTATAGGTTTCATAATCAGTCAGACAGCTGAGTAAGCTTTACTTTAAGGATGTGGCTGCTTAAAAGAAGTATTTCTAGGTCATTCAGAAAGGGCTTACTGCCACTTATCTCGATTTCTAGTTGCTTGCTTACATACTCAGTGGCTAGAAACATGGCCAGATGTAGAAAGAATAGTGGCTAGGAAAAGATGAAATGTAAAGATATATACCCCAATTCTGGGATCAGAAGTGTTTAGCTGACCTAGTTTATTGGCAGATTAAAGCCACATATGTTTATTTGCATATAAAGAAATGAGTAGGCCAGAGTTTGCAAACTGTAGCTCTCCAAGAAAACCTGCCTGTATATCAACTGAATATCAAGGTAGTAGCTAATGTTAAAGCACATCTGTAGTTTAAAGATTTTTCTTTAATTTTTTATTATCTTTATTTTATTTGACAGAGACAGCCAGAAATCTAGAGGGAAGGGGATGATAGGGAGAGACAGAGACACCTGCAGCATTGCTTCACCACTCGCAAAGCTTTCCCCCTGCTGGTGGGGACCGGGGACTCGAACCTGGGTCCTTGCATGTTGTAACGTGTGCTCATCCAGGTGCGCCACCACCCGGCCCCTAGTTTAAAGATTTTTTCAATTGAAGCAGAGGGTCCAGATTATTGTGGGGGGTTCTTCCCTTTCATGTAGAAGCCCCCTGCCAGCTCTTCTGGCACTGGAGACTGCATGTGTGGCATGAATGTTTTGGAAGCCATTTTATGAGTCCACCTGTTGCTGATATTATGAACTAAGTAGTACTTCTGCAGCCATAGCCTTTAAATATTTAAATGCTTTTTGTTTGCCTTTGTTTTGTTTTGATAGAGACAGTGAAAAGACTACAACACTGAAGCTTCCTTCAGTGCAGTGGGGGCTGGGCCTGAGCCTGGGTAGTGCACATGATAAACAGTGCACTATCCAAGTGAGCTATTTTTTACCAGCTCAATTTATAAATATTTCTGCTAAGAAATAATTTGTGTTTCCCAAGATAACTACTATCTAGAGAGAAAAACAGCACCGTATTAGATAAGTTACTAGTCTAACACAGAAAATGTGTTCAGGTATGTTATTTTATAGGAAGAACTTAGATTAGTTCATCCCTTCTCATTATGGAAACAAACAAGATTGACAAATAAGAAATGGCATGCACACAGAATAGCCTTGGCAAACAAAGCAAGCCCAAAGCAGATTTGTTTGTAAACTGGTTCCTCAACTCACAGTGATTTGGAAGAAGGTCTCTTCATTTCTGGCCACTTTCGACGCTGAAACTGCCTAAGTTTTTAGGTGTCAAAAGGAGAATGAATGTTAACCATCACCAAGAAAGAAAAAGCACCCCCACAGAGCTGTACAACTGAGGCATCTGGGATGAGACCTAGCACTAGTGGGTGACCCAGGCCCCTGGCAGACTTGCGAATAGATGGGATCTGCACCTCCACCTAATGCATGCAGCTCACAGACATTAGAGTAAAGGAGGGACCAAGACAGTGGGATCTTCCTCAGACTTTATAAGCAAAACCAATACCTGTACTGCTCATAACTTCCTCCGTCTTTAAGTCCTAAGAGAGAGAAATGAAATAGAAGCATATGATTTAAGCAAAATAACTGCCTCTCCCTTCTAACCTTAGATTTATCACAAACCACTGTTGGTAAGTTTTCTCAGGTGAGAGCATGAACTGTCTGGAAGACACCCAGTTAGTCTGGTAGACTGCCTACACTCTGGTGTCATCAGACCTGATACTTCATTCGACATCTTGGTGGTGGTGATGAGGCATATATGGTGATGAACTCCTGTACTACAGAAGGCAGAATGCCACAGGAGAAAGGTAGGGCCGTGGGGAGATTCTTCTCTGGACATTTGGCAAATTTCCTACAGGTAATGTGATCGAATATGTCACCAACCTGGCGATTTTACTCACCCATAGAATGAGAATAGATTTACCTCCGTGGATCGTCATAAGCATTATGAGTTGTGCATATAAAACAGTAAAGTAACTGGCATATAGTGATGACACTTAATGTAAAAGGAGCACTTGGTTGGTGGATGTTAAGAAGGTGATCTATATATTTCAGATACTGGTGAAGAATCTGGTAATAGCAGGGTTTGCTTATTTCAGGCAGTGTTACCGCCACAGTGAACTTTATGATTCCTCCTTAAACATTCACAGTAGACTAGAGCATCTTGATCATCCTAAGTTGCTTAACCATTTTCCTGATATGAAATCTAAGTGTCTTACCAGACGCTGATAAGAGCACCCCAGGGGGCTTCAAATACCAAAGAATTTTAGACTGTTCCTGTGATTTTTAAAAAGAATTTTTTGACTCCTCTCCTGTCATGTTTTCATTACCTTACTTACTCCAGCATTAGCCACTCCAGGCTGCTTTCTGCTCCTTTAAATTCCTCAGTGATGGTGGAGAGAGGGAGCTATTACAGGTCTAGGCCTACTATATCTCTGTGGGAATCCAAGGATCCCCCTAAGTAGGGCCTCAGATTGGGGTGGTCTGGTGTTGATCAAAAGGGCCATCATTAAGTGAGCCCAATCTCTTGCCCTTATCCAGCTTTGGTAGTCCTTTATATGATAAGATTAGACTTTTCCCAGTTATGTCATTGAGTGTCCTTTGTTGTACCCAAACCACTATTGGGTTTATGGGATCTCTGTCCACTATCACTGGTGACCTCCATCAGGAGCATCATTATAAGCCCTCTTGTAGGCCTTGCCAGGACCTTGCCCTCACTGTAGAGCAGCAATGGTAGGGACTGCCCCACTCTCTGAAGGGAGGCTGGGTCCACCTACTCGGCCACTTGAGGAAAACAGGTCCTGAAATGAATGCAGCCTCCTTGTGACCATGGACTACAAGCTCAGACTGACAGAGACTCATAGGTCACACAAGTTCCTGTGCTAAATAGGAATATATATAGGCCCTAGGTCAGATCGATGGGGTAAACAGTTAATGTCTGGGAGCTACTCTCAGCGCATATCCAGCTTTCTAGCCCTATTCTCAATTTTGACACCATCTTCCCAAACAATATTTTTAGCCCACCTGCATGTTAGCTAAAGTCATGGCCTCCTTACAACATACCTAAAATAGACTTCCTAGCTTCTTCCCATCTGAAAACCCCTAATTTTATCTGTTACTCCTACCTTTGGGTTCCTGATTGTTAAACAATTTGTCCTGCTTTATATTTTACCACCTTTTCAGCCACCAAGTCGAAGACACTAATATGATTCCACCCTGACTTCCCTGGGCAGATGACCTCACCAATGCATCCCAAAGTCTCACCTCTCCAGAGCCTCCAGGGAGAGAAAAATAAGCTGGGGCTATGTATCGACCTGCCAACGTTCATGTCCAGCAGTGAAGCAATTACAGGAGCCGGACCATCCACCTTCTGCACCCCACAAAGAATTATGGTCCATACTCCAAGAGAGATAAAGAATAGAGAAGCTTCCAATGGAAGGAATGGGACATGGAATTCTGGTAGTGGGAATTGTATGGAATTGTACCCCTGTTACCTTATAATCTTGTTAATCACTACTAAATTGCTAATAAAAAATTAAAAACAAAAAGCATTCCTCAGTTTTCCACATTAAATCGCTTAGAATGCCAGGCTTCCACATTTTTTATCAATGGTTAATTGCTGCTTATTCCTTAGGGCTCAGAATGGGGTCATCTCTGACTCTTACCCACTGTTACACTGTAGTGCACTATCCTGTTCACTCATAGAAGCAAGACTGTTTTCAGTGAAATGTCAGCTTCCCATGAGGTCAGGGAATGTGTCCATCTTTTCCTGTGGTGCCAGGTTTTAAGTTTTCAACAGTATTTGTTGAAATGAATGAACACAAAGGGTAAGAGTTGCAACAATTTTGTGTATTTCCTGTTATGTCTCTCAGCTCCTAGTAATCCCAAATTCAGTCTCCAGGCTAGATATGATCTACTAAATCATTTTGTGTAGTGACCCCACTCTCTACAAGCCCCAGATTGGGGCATATACTCACCCAGGTCCATGTTTCGAGTCCGGGGATTACACTGTTTATAACCCTTGCAACTCCTTAGTTCCATGAGCTGTACATGTAGCTGATTAAGGACATCCCTGTCCAGTGTGTTCACTGCATTCATCAGCTGGTTGGGAAAAAGGCAGGTTGTCAATCAGGTGAGTGCAAGATAGCCCTCCCATTCCTCCTTACCCTCTTATATTTTTAAATTAATTAATTATTGGATAGAGACAAATCGAGAGGGAAAGGGAGATAGAGTGGGAGAGAGACAGAAAGATACCTGCAAGCACTGCTTCACCACTCACGAAACTTTGGGGACCAAGGGCTTGACGCTGAGCCCTTGTGCACTGTAATGCGAGCACTTAAGCAGGAGTGCCACTGCCTGGCCCCTTTCCTCTTCTGACCATTAAGGGTCTTATCTTAGGTAGGTTAGAAGTAGAAAGTCCCATGAGATGGTGTCCTGTTCACCCCAACTTCTGGCAAAAGCCAAAGACCAGAATAGTTAGGACTTAACATTGAACTCTCGAAGCTACTGACTAGGAAATGGCCAAGCTTGGGGAAGAAGCCCTTCTAAAAATATTTTTAAGCAGTCTTCCTTTATAGTCTCTGGGTTCCTCTTGACTGGAACGCTGCCACTCATTGAGGGGGATGAGTGAGCCGGATTTTTCTCTAGTCTGGGAACCACCAGTGACCGATTAACCTATATCCTCTGCCTTTTTGTGAAGTTTTTCTGTAGGGCTGACCTACTTAAAGAGGACTGTAATTAAAACAGCATAGCGGAGCTGCTGGCACTTGAAAATAAGATTTCATGCAAAAAGTTGATTAGGGGCTTTCTTGCAACATGGAAGATTGAACAGTACTGAGGCCACAGTACCGAGACGATCAGTACTGAAGCTCAGTAGTGTATTTAGAAAAGAGAGACGCCCTTCCACCTTCTGCATCCCACAATGACCTTGGGTCCGTACTCCCAGAGGGATAAAGAATAGGAAAGCTATCAGGGCAGGGGATGGGATACGGAGAGCTGGTGGTGGGAATTGTATGGAGTTGTACCCCTCTTACCCTATGGTTTTGTCAATGTTTCCTTTTTATAAATAAAAAAAGGAAAGAGATGCTTCAATCACTACAGGCTGACTGACTCCTTTTTGCTCTACATGTTCTGGGCCACTCCAGTCTTTCATGTATTCAGCTGACATACAGAGGCACTTAGGGAAGTCCTGCCACCTAATAGGAACTTCACGAGTGCTGGCCATATCCTGTCATCCAACAGGCCCCCCTGATCTAAAGGGCCCCAGAAACTCACATTCCTACACTTCTCCACATTTAACAAAGCTCAAGTGTGAGGAAGGAAGTTGTATATGATCTCGGTTACAGACACAGGAAGCACAGGAGCAGGAAGAACGACGACACGTAAACTTCTCCGTGGCTTCAGTTTTAAGAACTTGTAAATCAGTTGTCCTCAGGGGTTGGTGGGAAGCTAAGTGGCAGTACCCCAAGTCTGTGTAACCCAAGAACCCCTTTTCTCCAGCTAGTATTGTCTATACCTGGTAAGGGTCTGTGTTGAGATCAAAGTATTCTAGGAAGCCTGTTGCAAATTCACAGAAGAGGAAATTGTGGGTCTCATTGATTGTCCTCATGCACCAGTAGGTGTTGTTGTTGGCGCTGGTGCAGGCACAGAAGGGCCCCACTGCCAAGGGAAGAGACAGCATGCCATGAACATCTGCAAGAAGTCCAGCTCACCAGCAGGAATCAGAAGCACATGTGACTCCTGAGGTCAGGGAGCCTGTTCCAGAAAGAACCTGCAGGATCTGCACTCCCAAATGGGGAGCAAGGCGGTCACTCACTGAAGGAGTCCCTCAGCCCTTCCCGCCTGGGGCTCGCTTACATGTCCAGAGAGGGGCCGTCTGCCAGTGCTGGTTGTCGTGGGTGAAGCACGTGAGGCCTGGCATGCTGCACGTGTCATTGTTCTGCAGGCGCTTGAGCAGCTTGCGGAGCTTCTTCTTGCGCTTCTGCTCCCGCAACAGCCACACCTTGTCCTTCTCTTGTAGACCCTTCCTGTGGGCACACAGGGCCACAGCCTTCACACTTCTCCTTACGCCGCCATCTTAGATCCTCCTAGGAACCAGTGACCCTAAACCTCTCTTCCTTCCCAGAGTTATGGGCACAGCAACAGAAGGTTTGGGGAGCAAAGGATCTCAAGTCCTAACTGGTCCCCAAATGGTGCAGACCATTAGATTAGGGTTTCCCATGCTCCTGGTTAACTTGAACTCTGGAGGCGTCAATGCCTTCCAACCACAGGGGGGCGCTAGGAAATCTGCTTATAGTTGGGGTTTGCACTGTTTGTGTGAGTCCCACCTCTTCAGACATTGCCACAAACTTCCTCAGGAAAGGTTAAGGTTTATTTCTCTCAAGAAAGGACAGTCTTTTCACAAGGACCTTTGCCTTGTGTAAGTCTCTCGCCTGGGTGTAAGTCTACCCTTACCTGAAAGGATGCAGACTGGAGCCTTTGTGCTTGAGGCGGCCTTTGTGCTGGCTGTGGTAGCTGTAACAAAACCAATCCCAGGTTTCAGAGCAACATGCATGGGGTACAAACTGTGGTTCTATGGGGGTAGTGTTGAGGGGAGGGTACTACCAACTGGATAGCAGGCCCCTTGCCTACCAATCCTGAGCAGGGAGGCCCTGGGTGAAGGCCTCAAGTCTGACTGGGGAAGTGGAAGCTGAGCCTGTAACTTCTGCACCTCCAGGCTGGTTGCTCCATTGTCCTGCCCACCTTACACTTGGTTTGGGCCAGCACTGGAGAAACCCACAGTTTTCAAGCCCTTGCTGGGAGGATTCTACGGTTAATGGGGCTATTAGTCTCATGTGAAGATTGCTCATTTATGCTGGCACATTTCAAGTGCTAGATGGTCACATGTCACTGATGGCCACCATACTGGACAGTCCAGATGTAGCCCACTTCCATCATTACAGAAGTTTTAGTGGCTGGTCCTGCTCTTGCGTTGAAACCAGTGATGGTGGTGGGGGAAGGGAGTCACAGTGGGTTTTGGGAGTCCTTTGGTACCTCACCTGATTTTGTGGCAATCACATTCTTCTGGACGCTTTTTCTTCAGGTGACCTCGGACTTCCCTCAGGTTCTTAATTTTGTTCTGTAAGGTCTCAATCTGAAGGGTGGAAAACAGGAGAGGAGGCCTTAAAATTCAGGATGTGAGAGGAACAGGCCCTGGCAGTACCCTGGCCCTGCTTCTTGTCTGGCTAGTGTTGGTAGCCTGTGTACCCAGGGGTTCCCTGGCCAGTGCTGCATTTGTGGGTGCTCAGAGGTCCCAATCTCATTTGCAAGCAGGATCCAGTGAAGGGCCTGAGTTATTCTGTCCTGCCCAAGAGCTCACTAAGGACCTAGATGTCTCTTCCCAGTTTGTAGGAAAGACTCAATGTGATGTTAATAGCTTATGAATCTAAAATTGTGGGATGATGGTTAAGCACACATAAAACAAAGTGCAAGGGCCCGTACAAATATCTGGCTCCCCACCTGCATGCGGGATGCTTCACAAGTGGTGAAGCAGGTCTGCAGGTGTCTCTCTCTCCTATCTCACCCTCCTCTCTCAATTTCTGTCTTATCAAATTAAATGAAAAAAAAATGTCGCCAGGATCAGTGGATTCATAGTGCTAGCACCGAGCCTCAGCGAAAACCCTAGAGGCAAAAAAAAAAAAGATGTGTCATGGCTGTGCTTCTTCCTGACAGCATGCTGCAAGGACATTGTCTATTGTTGGGACTGGGACCCCCTCACTGCCCACCCAGTGTGACTGTCCCCCTGACCCCCATCACACCCTAAGCTCAGGAGACGCTGCTCCCTGCCCAGACTCCTGTCACCTCATGGTCGATATGCAGCTTGTGGTCCTTCCAGGCTTGCAGGGACTTGTACAGGTCCAGGTCACACTGGACTGTGTCATTCTCAAGGATGTAGCACCTGTTCAAGACAAAGGATCACATGTGACCTGGGGGTGAGAGTGGGGGCTCTCAGGGATCCCAGAGGTGTGGGTGCTCCTGCTAAGGTCAAGCCTGTTCCCTTCACACCCGACTTCCACTGGACCCTTACCGATGTGTCACTTTAATGGGGTTAGGGGCAGAGTAGTCTGGAAGGCCTCCAGTGCCACTGAAGTCCCCTCCCTCCTTGTCTTCTCGGTCCTCCAGGGCTCCTGGCCAGTGCCGCTTGGTAAGGTTGCGAAGGGGGGGCGTGTCTTCCAGGCCTATGTGGTGCACCTCGCCGTTCACTTCGATGGCAATGGAGCGGATGGAGCGATTGCGAGCATAGCTGGCCTTATACTCTGTAGCATCAGAAGGAGAGGCTGGTCAGGCTCCCTGGGCAGCAGACTGAGTCCAGATAGGGCCACGCTCCCAAGCAAGAAACTTGGTGTTGCGTGAGACCTGAAGGAAGGAGGACCCAGACCCCAACATGGAGGACCTCTCAGTGACTCAGCCAGGGAAACCCAAAGTCTTGGAGCTAAGAAGAAACAAGCTTGTGTGAGCTATGCATCCTTGGGAGGATGAACTGGTACCTTCATAAATCAGACTCTGACCATAGATGGTGGACTGACACATGCTTGAATGAGGATGGATGCCAAGAACATGGATGCTGCCAGCCTCTAAAGGCCACATGGTGTAGAATTCTACTTATATAAAGTAACAAGAGGGCCAGGTGGTAGCATAACTGGGTGAGTGCACATGTGACAGTGGCCCTGGTCCCCACCTGCACGGGAAAAGCTTTGCGTGCGGTGAAGCAGGGCTGCAGGGCTCTCTCTCTCCCTCTCCCTCTCTCTCTCCCCATCACCCCCTTTCCTCTCAATTTCTGGTTGTCTCTATCCAATATAGATAGATGATAAAAAATTAAAAATAAATAAAATAAAATAACTAGATCCGGTGAAGCCATAGAGATAGAAAGAAAATTACAGGTTGGCAAGTAATTGAAAACTAATGAGGTCTGTGAGAGAAGCAGTGATTGCTTATGGATTTCCCTTTTGGGGTGATGAAATGTTTTACAGCTAGAGAGATGGTGGCTACACCTTGTGAATGTCTGGAATTTAATTTTTTTTAAGGGCTAAGGCTTTACTGGCATGTGTGTGGCAGGCTGTGACCCTGCTGCTTGCTCTAGGGAAGGCTTACTTATTTTTATTATTTTATTTCATAAGAAACAAATTGAGAAGGGAAGGGGAGATAGGAAGGGAGACACCTGTAGACCTGCTTCTCAGCTGGTGAAGCATCCCTCCCTATAGGTGGGGACCAGGGGCTTGAACTTGGGTCCTTGCTCATGGTAATATATATGTGTGCTCAACTGGTTGCGTCACTGCCTGGCCAAAGGCATTTTTTTTTTTTTAAGAGAAGGGCCTGGACCCAGTCACTGGCCCAGGTTTCTGATGGGCTGTGAATGAACACCAGGTAACAACCAAGTTCAAAGATTAGCTGGAGAACTGGGAAGACAGCATAATGGTTATGCAAAAAGCCTTTCATGCCTAAGGCACCAAAAGTCCCAGGTTCAATCCCAGTGCTTCCATAAACCAGGGCTAAGCAGTGTTCTGCTAATACATAACAAACAGACAAGAACAAAGACTGGATGGAAGCAGTGTCCATGGGCCGGGACTGCCTGGCTATTGTGACCTAGGCAGAGCGTTCCAGTCTTAACTGCCCTTGCTCTTGAGCCACAAGTCTGTGCCTTTTTATTTCCTTGAATCTGAGCCTTACGGGCCAAAACCTCCCGGGGACAGGGATTTTCCCTCTTTGGCAAGGCCTTGACCCTTTTCTGGCCCCAAGGCAGCTTTTTCTGCCTTGTGTTAGTCCCCCCCCACCCCTCACGCCTAAGGCACAGTCTGAGGTCAGGATGCACCCAGTTCTGATCTGCTTTGTTCTAGCTGTAAAACACACCCACTGTGTTCTTTCTCTTCCATGTCTCCTCTGCTCCTCAGTCTTTGTATCTTTCTACACTCCAAACTCCAAGTCTGAACCTAGGCGCATCAAACTATGGCTGGAGGGCTGAGTCACTCACAGAATCCACAGCTGCTATTTCCTAGGGTGACAGAGTTGGGAAGCTGAGACACTGACTGTGTAGTTGGCAAAGCCTCCTTTACTCTTTGGTTCTCTATAGAATAAACCTGCCAGTCCCTGAGGAAATCTTTTCCTGGACTGAATCAGGCTAGTTGTTCTCCTTGGCACCCTAGGAGCCCTTCCTTCCATAGGTATTGGGGGGTGGGGGTGGGCTTGTTAACCCAGCAGGTGAAAGCTGAGCCTCTGGAATCCACTGTGTAGCCTTGTGTGGCCGCTGGCCACTTAGTGACCTAGCAGCACCTGTGAGAATGATGTGGAGCACAACTGCTAAGTTTTTCAGCTCCTGGCACTGGGTGGCTGCGCTGGTCAGAACCTCTACTGCTATGCTATGCTTGCCCTAAGCCACAACCCGAACCACCCTAGATCCCAGCCCACAGGGCTCCCTGCGGCTTGGCCACAGGTTTTTTGTTTGTTTGTTTTTGTTTTTCTTTTTTGTGCTTCCACTTCCCGACTTGCTCTCTGGTCAGTTACAAGGCCCACACTTGGTGCTCTTTTAAACACCAACTGACCATCCATTCTAGAGCTCCCCTGCCACTCTTTTCTTCCCTTCATGCATTTCATGGAAGGAAGTGAGCCTCTCACATTGTTGACTTGCTGACACCTTGGCTCACCCATGAGCTCTGATCAGTCTCCCTCCAACTCTGGAACTGCAGCATCTAGCACAGGGGAGGACACACAAGTCTGCTGTCCCCGCCCCTATATTCCTCATCTGCTCATGGTCTCTATTCTGAGTGAGCTGGCTCTGCCTGGGTTCCTCATACCTCAGTAGCTGGCATCCCCTGCAGCATAGTGTGGCAGTCCCTGGGCTTCCCACCTCAGTGCTACAGGCTGGGTATGTGTGTGTGTGTGTGTGGGGGCAGTTTGAAACTTTGTTAAGAGCTTGGCCTGTGTATCACTGGCTGTCTGCAGACATCTCCTGTACTATGCACAACTGTGACAGCCAGAAATACCTCTACTAGGTCAGGTATCCCAGGGGAAAAACAATCACCCCCAGCTGAGAACCCAACTGCAGGCTGGCTGCTCAGAAGAGATGGAGAGAATCTTATTGGCCCTTGTTTGCAGGAGGAAGGTTGTTGGACCAGGAGACCAGCTGTGTAGCCCAGTCATTCTTGTCTCTCCTGAGTAACCTTTGATCTTGCTCCCCTGGATGGACATCAAACAAGACTGACGGTTGGCGGTTCACAGTCCTCACTGGAGCACTGACTTCTTGCTATTTAGGTGCAGCCCCTCCCCCCCAAAGCATTGACAGGAACACTAAGCTTAACTGAGTTGAAAGTTTTTCCAGATTATTTAAAGATTATCCACTGAACCATGGGTTGAAGCAAGGAGATGTTAGCTATGTAATTCAGTTTGGAAACTAATCATTTTATTCTGCTAGAAGAGACTGGTTTAATAGCCCCTAATCAGCTTGGGAGGAAATAGAATGAGGCTGCTGGAGGCTCAGTCTCTAATTAGGCCACATGGGAGTATCACTTAGCCTGAAAAAGGGAAGAAACTCTGACACATGCTCCAATATTGGATGAACCTCATGGATTTGATGCTGAGTGAAATGAGTCAGAACTATCTAATATAGTTAAGATAGTAAATATCCTCCCCACCTTTTTTTTTTTTTTTAAAGCCACAACTTAAAGGAATAGAACTAAAATCTCTCATTAGGCTGTGGTTGCCCTTGGGTCAGGGAGCCAGAGCAATGAGTGGCATGCAACTTGCCCAGCCCTGAAGAAGACTAACTTCTAGCTGGCTGACCAGCTCTTGCTGAGACCAAGGCCTGGTACCCAGCAGAACTTCAGCACTGGCTCTAAGCTTAGCAGCATTTTCCTTTGAACTTGAATGGCTGGGGCTATTCTTGGGGGGTGGGGGTGGGGAGAGGATTGGTGGCAGGGAGAACACAGCCTCAGCAAGGGACAGTGACCAGCCAGCTCTAACAGCTGAGTCTTCCAGTCAGGACTGACTTCTGCCCTCTTCCCTGTGCCTCACAGCTACTTGGGAAGTGGCATTAGTGGCTATCAAACTGTGGCTGCTGGAGACTGGAGTTAGTTTCCTAAGAAACTCTGCTAGATAGATGCTCATTAACCCACCAGCACAGGACAGAACCTTGTTCAAGGTGTGTTTCTGTCTAAAGACACCTTACTTAACATGTTACCCATCCATTAGCATTGAGTTCACAGCCAGCAGTGCTACAAGCCACGCATGAATGAAGCTCCTCTCAGGGCACATCAAAGCCTCCCTGCCCTTGGGGACAGTACAGGGACATGCACAACATGCCTGGGGGACACTTTAAATAGTGAAATCACTGTGGGGAAAGATTCAATAAAGCAAAAAGTGTGATGCTTGATGGACATGAAAGGGACACTTGTTCATAGAATTAGAGCTGAAACGAGGGCAGAACATTCCCCTTTGTTCTGCCTCAGTTGGGAAATGAACATAAAGCGACTTGAAGTCTCTTACCCCCTTTATACATACCCGCCCTCCCGCAAATGACCATGAACACGGTTCAGGTATTGACTTGGAGCGACAAGTACATTCTAGTCAGGAAGCTGGCTGAGAAAAAGGTATTCCATGAGTAGTGGGAATCAGTAGTATCCAGTACAGCCTTCAAGTCACAGCCAGACCTGCTCTGCCTTCCCTGTCACCACCTAGTGCCGTGGCCTCTCTCTCTCTGTCTTGTCGGCCCTGTGTCTCTTGGCCATCTCCCTGCTTTTGCTCTGGGCCGCCCGTGAGCCACCTGGCTATGGATCTCTCCTCTCCCAGCCAGGCCACCACACTTACTCTTTTTGAAGAACTTTTTTCGGTGTCCTGCCAGGCTGAGCTTATAGTCCTTGGTGTCGCAGGTGCAGGCCTCGCTGCCCTGCCCATAGTACTTGGGCACCAGGTTGGACAGGGCCCTGCCCCCAAGCCGAGCCGGCCCCTTGCACTTGTGCAGCTGTAGCTTCCCCGTGGCGTCCTCCACACACTGCCACTTCTGTAAGACACGGGACCTCAGGCTTCTCTCATCATCCCCAGCACCCAGGGCTTCCTCTCCACACCCTCTTGCACCCATCAGTCAAGACTTCTGCTGTTCAGCACCTTAACTATTTCTTAATTTTTCTCTGGAGGTGAATTCACTTTTCTATTTATTTTGGATAGAGATGGAGAGAAGTTGAGAGGGAATCTATTTATTTTGGACAGAGATGGCGAGAAGTTGAGAGGGAATCTATTTATTTTGGATAGAGATGGCGAGAAGTTGAGAGGGAATCTATTTATTTTGGATAGAGATAGAGAGAAGTTGAGAGGGAAGAGGGAGATAGAGAAGGAGAGAGAGTACCATTTTACTGCTCGTGAAGCTTCCCCCTCTGCAGGTGGAGGCTAGGGGCTTGTACTTGGGCCCTTGTGTAATGTAACGTGTGTGTTTTACGTCGATTCTAGATATATTCTTTTTTTAAAAAAATTATTTGACTTGATTTGATAGGACAGAGAGAAACTGAAAGGGGAGGGGGAAATAGAGAGGAAGAGAGAAAGAGAGATAACTGCAGACCTGCTTCATTGCTTGGGAAACATCTGCCCTTCAGGTAGGGTGCAGGGGCTCAAACCCAGGTCCTTGCACTCAATTCACTTTTTTAAAAACCTAAACCGATTTATTTAAAAAGGCAACCTCGAGGCCAGGCGGTGGTGCACCTGGCTAATCACACACATTAGAGTGTGCAAGGACCCAGGTTCAAGCCCTTGGTCCAGGCTGTAGGGGTAAAGCTTCATGAGTGGTGAAGCAGGTCTGCAGGTCTCTCTCCCTCTGTCTCTCTCCCTCTCTAACTCCTCCTCTCCTCTCAATTCCTCTTTATCAATCCAATAAGAAAGAAAGAAAGAAAGAAAGAAAGAAAGGGAGGAAGAAAGAGAGAAAGAAAGAAAAATGTTTTCAAACTATATTTAAAACGGCAACTCCTGGGTTGGGGAGGTCCTACAGTGGTTTATGCAACAGATGTTCAGCCTGAGGGTGTCAGGTCCCAGGTTCAATCCCTCACACCACATCTTAAGCCAAGGCTGAGCAGTATCCTGATTAAGAAAGGAATCTCATTCCCTGACCAGCTCCCTGGGTGTCACACAGCAGCTCCACAACGGCAGGGGTAGAATGGCCCTAGCATGTAGCACAGCCACCCCAACCAGACCCAGTCAGGCCGCCTCACCTGCCCCAGCTGCTCGCAGGCCGTCTGGTACTCAGTGCGCTGGCATAGGTCCTTCACGCGCTGGTACTTCGGCAGGAAGTTCTCCTCCTGGGCATCCACCTTGTCAGTGTCCCTCTTGTGGAGCAGCTTGCTGCAGGGCAGAGTGGGGCATGCACTAGCTCTCAGCTCAACAGGGGTGGTGCCAGCCTACTGAAGGCCCCCCCTGCCCCAGACCCATCCATGCAGGGTCCCCACTCAGGTCCAGCCTGGCCTTGCCTCAGATTGTGATGGGACTTAAGAGATGAGGATTTAATAAAAAAACTGAAACTGAATCAGGCAGGAAGTTAACAAACAATCAAAGGGCCAGGTGGTGGCACACCTGGTTGAATGCACACACGACCATGCACAAGGGTCTGGGTTCAAGTCCCTGCTCCCCATCTGCAGGGTGGATGCTTTACGGTCAGTGAAGCAAGTCTGCAGGTGTCTGTTTCTCTTTCCCACTCTCTCTCTTCCTCCCCTTTCAAATTTTCTCTGTCCTGTCAAATAAATACAGAAAGCAAACAAAAGGGGGAAAATGGCCACCAGAGGGTAGATTCATTGTGTGGTACTGAGCCCCAGTGATAACTTGGTGGCACTCAAAAAAAAAAAAAAGATGCACAGTCTGGACAGGACATGCCTGGAGGATTCAGTGGTCTTGATATCAAGTCTGTGTCAATCTTAAGTCTCCCTGTGTCTCAATGGCTGCAGATGTGTCCCCAGTCAGTGCAGGGTGGTGTGATAGTGGCACTATCCTCCCACCTGCCTCGACAGGGACAGCTTTAACATGGCAAGTGTGTGTGTGTGTGGGGGGGAGCTGTTGGGAGCTGCCCAGGAAGGGGTAGTTGCCGGCATGGGCTTGCCCTGGTGCTGCTCAGCTCAGCTCTACTGCCTGGGTGTCTCTGGACCTGACTTACCCCCGCTCCACCAAGAACGAGTCCCGCCAGACTCTTATCTTCTTTTTCAAGTGAAACCTGGAAAAAAAAAGAGGGGGACACTTATCACCTTCTTATCAATGAAGGGGCTTAACCCCCCCCCCCCATTCTCCCTAATGCAGAGATGGTGTCCAGAGCCAGCCCTGGTTTGCTATCAGCACAGATCTGGGGCTCCTGGGGTAGTCAGGGTGAGTGGGCCCACTGGGCACTGGGAAGGCCTGGCCCCTCACTCTCCCCTTCCAGGATCCATCTTCTCAGAGATGGGTCTAAAGGCACTGGGGCAGAGTGACCACACTCCTCTACTTTAGCACCAGATGAAGTGGCTTTTTAAAAAATTTTTTTAAATTATTTTTATTTATTTGATAGAAGCAGCTGAAATTGAGAGGAAGGGGGAGACAGAGAGGAAGAGAGAGACACCTGCAGCCCTGATTTACCACTTGTGAAGCTTTCTCCCTGCAGGTGGGGACCAGGGGCTCAAACCTGGATCCTTGTGTATTGTAATATATGCACTCAACCAAGTGCGCCACCACCCAGCTCCTGAAGTGGCTGTTTTGACTTATACAGGTTAACTATATATGTGCTGGGGGATTCTCCCCTTTGATCCTTTATAGTTGAATTTGTAAACATTTCATGCTCATCCTTTCTTCCTCCCTTGCCCTCTCTCCTTCAACCTCTCCCTTCCTCTCTTTCTTCACTGTTGTGGTTTTACTGCTCTGAACCAGCTATTGCTTTCAGGTAGAAAAACAGATAGGCAGGGGCCAGGTGGTGGCGCACCTGGTTAAGCACTCACATTACAGTGTGCAAGGACCCAAGGTTCAAGTCCCTGGTCCCTACCTGCAGGAGGAAATCTTCACGAGTGGTGAAGCAGGGCTGCAGGTCTCTCTCTCTCCCTCTTTCTCTCTCCTCTCTCAATTTGTCTCTATCTAATAATAAACAGATAACAGTTAAAAGACACACACACACACACACACACACACACACACACACACACACAGCACTGAAGTTCTCTCCAATGCAGTAGGAGCTGAGCATGGACCTAGGGTGTGCACATACCAAAGCAGGTCACTAGCCAGATAAGCTATTTTGTCAGCCCTCATGCAGTTTCATTCTATCTTTTTCAATTCCAAGACAAAGACTCAAGTTAAGATGGAAGATTCCAGCCCATTGCCTTTGCATATTTTATCTAACTCCTGAAAGTTCTTAATTATAGGAAGGGGCCCAACAGTGGTGGGGCCTCAGCAGTGCTGCCAGATGAAGACAGTTTCTACCAGGACTGGTACAAGCTTTAGAGTACAACCAGGGGCAGTTCCCAAGATGACCACCAGATGTCGCTGTTACCATGCCAGTGGCCACATCCCTTTACATTCCCTGCCCAGACTCAGCTCACCTTCCCACCTGTTTGTTTGTTTATTTATTTATTTTTTGCTCACCAGCAGTGATCCCTTTCTGCCTCCAGGAAACCGAGGACTATGTCCCATCACACCATCTGGTAATCAAGCCACATAACATGGTGACAGAGTGTAGTTTCTAGTCTTGAGTCTGAATGCCTAGACTGGGTTCCAGATTTGCCCAGAAACTCCCTCTAGGTCACCTAACCACTCTGGAATTCAATTTCCAAATCCGCAAACAGCAGGTCATAAGAATGCCAACTCTACCTGGGATGCGGCTCAGTGGTAGATCACCTGCTCAGAATGCTTACCTCACTGGGTTAGTGTGATGATCAAAATGTCACACTCCCCCGCAAAATACTTAAAGTCTGGCATACAGTGGTTGCTTAATTAGCATGAACTTGTGCTATAGTTGACTTCAAGTTCCACATAATTTTAGTTCTCAGACTGCCTACTGATGGCTACCATGGGTATTTTCCAGATGGAAAGATGAAAACTTAAGAGAAGGTAGATCTTTCTCCCTCCTTCTTTCCCTCCCTTCCTTCCTTCACCACAGCACTGATCAGCTCTGCCTTGTGGTGGTACAAGAGATTGAACCTGGGACTTCAGAGCCTCAAACATGAGGGTCTCTTTGCACAACCATTATGCTACTTACCCTTCCCTCCACTCCCCGCCAGAGGGTACATCTTTGTCATAGCAGGGAAGCGGTTGGGGTTGGAATACAGGGAACCCCTGGAAACTCAGTTTCTATGCCCTGGAGACACCCCCTTCAGATGTACATGGCTTGATCACCAAGTTCAAGAAAGTTGAGGGACCCAGCACCCTCTCCACCACCTCCTCACCGATTCACTGGCCGCTCTGTGTCCAGCAGCTTGAGGATGGATTTCCCGTCCATATCTGAGGGGATATCGAGACCAGCTATGTCCAGGATGGTGGGGGCCAGGTCAATGTTGAGGACAATGTGGGGGTTCCTGGGGGAGGCAGAGAGAACAGAGAACTGGTTGCCTGGGTCATCGTGTCCCAGCATCATTCCTTGAGAGAGGCTGCTAGAAGGGTGAAGGTGGCCGGGGCGAGCAGCCTGCAGTGGAGAGGCTGCAGCTGTGCTACTCTCCTGCATCTCAGCCCTCGGTGTTTCCCTCTGTGACCTTAACTCAGCTAAGCCCACCCCTACCCCACTCCTGTGACCTCCAGACAAGGCACAGGATTCTGGGATTCACAGACCCCACCTGGCTTCTACTAGGTTGTTTCTGTTGCCAGTAATACCGTCTCTGCACGCCACTGCTCGAACAAAGAACACCCCCTTCTCAGTGGTATCCAAGCTCTTTCCCAGGACCCAGATCTGGATCTTGGAAGCAAACGTTAGCCATTAGCTGTTCTTAGATCCAGCAGTCTGACGTTGGGGCCTTTGCCCTGGCTTTGCCTCTGCCTGGATTGTTCTTCCTCCAAACAGCAACAAAGCACTCTCCCCTATCTTTCAGTTGAGGTCCCGGGGGTTCCTACTCTCAGGTGTTCACATCTGTATGCAGTCTCTCCTCCCTCAATAAAACATGGCAGAGGTGAGGGGCTATGGCTCTGTGATGGTTCCATGATCTTGGCCCGGTCTTACTGGTCTGCACTCTCTGGTCTCCTCTTCCCTGGCTGATTCTGAAGAGGCAAGCTACCATCACAAGCTCAGCAAGGAGGTTTGTGAAATTCTGGGGGGGGGGGAGGACGGGTGAGTGGGTTCAAGTCCTCTGTGCGAACAGCCCTGTGAGCAGGGAAAACATACTTTTCCTTTTTTTTTTTTTTTTTGAGTCTCTAGATAGATAGGAGCACTGACTGACACCTTGATTTCAGCCCAAGCGAAGGGACAAGCTAAGTTAGGCTCAGACTCCTGGCCCATACAAACTCAAGAGACAACACACGTGTGCTGTTTTCAGCTGCTAAGTTAGTGATGATCAGCTAGGCAGCACAGGCTGCTGATACCGTGTCCTTCCAGAAGACCGGAATTTGGAGCTGCCCCCTTCCAAGCACCGCCCCTTCCATGCTTTCTCTTGCTCTTGAAACTTTTCCACTCTCCCATTTGCTATAGCTTTTGCTCATCTACCTGCTCTGTTGTTTATTGCCCAATTAGAATTTAAGTGGAAGGCAGACACTTTCATCTGTTTTCATCACTCTGATTCCCTCTCAGAGTTAAACTGAAAGTACACAGTAGATGTTCCATAAATGTTAGCTAAGTGACTCTGGTGATTTATCCCCACCATCTGTCACTTTCCTCCTGTTTTCTCCTGACATGGTGGTAAGTGACTTTAGGGAGGGCCCTGGAGCCTGCTGATGACTGATGGCCACATGGGCACAGTCTCCATCAAGGCGGCTCAGTGGCCCCAGATTCCCTGGTGCCCAGGGGCCTGGTTCTTAGGATTTCAGTCATCTTTAATCCTCTTTCTCTCCCAGGTTCTCTCTCATTCCATGTGAGGGAGTTATGGGCTCTGAGAAGCAGTGCATAGTGCTGGAGAGGAGCACAGAGAGCCCAACTTCAAATTCTGGCTCCATTTGTTGCTATGTGACCTCAGGCAACTTAACCTCTTTGTGCTTCAGTTTCCTCAGTTCTAGCACAGGGATGGTGACAGTAGCAATGATCTCACAGGATGACTGTGATGCTCCAGTGACTCGTGTGGCTATGAAATACTCAGACCAGAGTCTGAGGAAAAAGTGCAGGACAGATACAAGCTGTCCACATCCTCTCAGGACCATCGTTATCCCAGGTGGGGTCCTGGATCCAGGGGCAGGGCAAGGCTCCAACTCACATAGCCTGCCTCCTGGAATTGCCACCAAACCTCCAAAGGAGTAGAGGGTGTGGAGACACCTCTGTGGACCTCTTTCAAGAGTTGTGCTGCAAGCTCCTCCTGTGTCCTTATATCTTATCTGTCAGGCTCTACATCAGGAGGGAAGTCAGACCAAACAAGTGTCTTTCTACAAGTTTGTCAGCATTTCAAAGGTCACTATAGTCAGTCTCCCTTACAGCCCAGCAGGTCCATATTAGCTACCGTGCTACTGGCCTCTCTATGCTCTCCCTGCCCAAGGAGACGGTTGATGGCTGGCGGCTGGCTGAGGGTGGTGGTCCACGTGGTCCTGAGGCAAAATGGGAGAGGAAGCTGCTTCCTTTTGTGCAGCAGTGGAATTGGTTCAGACCTCAGTGGATGCCTGTCTTGGCCTTGAGGAGACAAGGGCACCTCCCACAACCACCAAACCCAAGGACACCATGGCCAGACAGGAATCAAAGTGGCTGTGGCACAGACAGCTCAGCTCCCTGCTGTGTCGATGGCCATCCCACCAGCAGTCTGTCTTCATAGGTGCTCAGGTTTCTCCTTCCCCATCAGAGAGAGATGTAACTGCATCTGTATCCTCCCTGGGTGACGAAACTGTTTCTCTTGGCACTGAGACTCGGCTGCCCAGAGCAGTGGCTTAGAGCCATAGGGTTGAATCTCTGGTTTCTGGCCATCTGGGGACATTCCTGGGAATTTGGGAACCCTAGGGTGGGACAGAGGGCTGCAAAACACTTACAGGGAGCCAGCTTCCACGTTGGGGCCCCTCACATAGAAGGGGACCCTGATGTCAAACTCGTAAGGCATGGACTTCCCCTTCACCAGGCCAAACTGGCCAATGTGGTAGCCATGGTCAGCAGTGTAGACGATGTAGGTGTTGTCCAGCTCGCCTGTCTCCACTAGCATGTTGTAAATCTGCAAACACAGGTGGGTGGTGAGGTTGGGGGGCAGCAGGCACTATGGGTCTTGCCCGGCTCTCGCCAACGTGACAAGGTGCTTGCTCCAAGGCTCCATCATACCTGCTCCGGGTGGGGTCATGTCCCCTGTACACCCTGGGCCCTCCCGCTCTTCCAGATCACCATGCCCCTTCACCTTTCCTCACTGTGCTTCCTACCTTCTACCCCTTCTACTTCTTGGTGGACTGTCTGTCTCCCAGCATAGAAGATGAAAGTCTCCACCAGGGGACAGTCTTTATCACTGTGTTCCTTGCTGTGTCTTGTGTGCACTGTCACTCAACATAGGCTGCTGAATGAAGGAATGAGTGAGAGAAATCACACTGACCTGTGACAATGTGCCAGTGCTATTCAACAGGATCCTTTATGATCCAGAAAGTGCTAAGGTCTGTGTTGTTCAGGACTGAACTGTAAATGTCTTGTACTGTGACTCCGTCTTAACTAGCTGTAGACAAGGAGAATGATACACAGCCAAGCAATGGAATAGTATTCAGCAGTGAAAAGAAACAAAGTGCTGATCATGTGCTACTCCATGGATGAACCTTGGAGACATGGTGTCAGTGGAAGAAGTCAGTTTCAAAAGGCCGCAGAGCCTGCAGGGAATGTCAGCGCAGGCAAGTGCACAGACACACAGTGGTGGTTGGTTGTTCCCTCAGAGTGAAGGGGGTATGGAGGTTAGGGGTGATGATTAAGAACTGTGGAGTTTTTTTTAAGGGGAAATGAAAACATTCTGAAATTGCTTGTGGTGATACACTGATAGCTGCAAATACTCCAGTGACGGAACTCTAGACCTGAATAGGGTGAACCGTGCTGTACTGAGTTACATCTCAATATGATTGCTAAAAAAGAAAAAAATCCAACAGGGGGTCAAGGACACAGCATAACAGTCACACAACAAGGTGACTTTCAGGCCTGAGGTTCAGCGGCCCCAGGTGCAACCTCTGGACCACCAGAAAGCAGAACTGAGAAGTGCTCTGGTAAAGACAAATTAAAATGACTAATAAAGAAAGAAAATCACTGCGGTCTGGGAAGACAGTGCAGCGACAGTGCACAGCACTTGCATGCAAATGTCCCAGGCCTGATCCTTGGCACCATAAGCCAGAGCTGAGCAGTGCTCTGTTTAACAAAAGCACACACTTTTTATTAATTAATTTATTTTAATTCTTTTTAAATATTTTATTTATTTATGTATTCCCCTTTTCGTTGCCCTTGTTGTAGTTATTATTGTTGTTATTGATGTCATTGTTGTTGGATAGGACAGAGAGAAATGGAGAGAGGAGGGGAAGACAGAGAGGGGGAGAGAAAGACAGACACCTGCAGACCTGCTTCACTGCTTATAAGGCGACTCCCCTGCAGGTAGGGAGTTAGGGGCTTGAACCGGGATCCTTGCACCGGTCCTTGTGCTTTGCGCCATGTGTGCCTAACCGGCTGTGCTACCGTCTGCCCGCCCCCTTTTTTTAATAGCAGCTGGGGAAATAACTCCAACTGGTTAGAACACTGGACTTGAGCACTTGAGGATCTTGGTTTGGTCCATGATGTCAGATGCACTACAGTGGTGATCCGATTTCTCTCCCTCTGTGTTTCCTATGACCATTTTTCTCTCATTTGTAATTGATAAAAATGAATCTTTAAAAAATTAAGTAGCTGTATGTGGCTACCAAAGAGATCAGAACAGATGTGTAGGATGACACCTTTTCATCCTGCCTCTGTGTCCACTCCCTCTAACTGATGACACATGGGGGTTGGGGGGTGGGGGTAGAGGGCAGGTGGTGAGGAGCAGGGAGGCTCAGGCAGATAGAGCATGGGGCTCTGAGTGACACCCGGATGTGCTTAGGGCTGGGGAGGGTGGCCTACCGTCTCCATGGAGTCGTCCACGGACATGAGGGTCTGCAGGCGTTTCCGCTGCAGCATGTTGGTGAACTCCATGTGGATGGGCTTCATGGGCCCCGTGTAGCGCATGATCCAGTGCTTGTCAGGGTTGGGCGCGTAGTTGTAGCTTGGTGTGCTGGCGGGCAGACACACAGAGGTCAGAGGTGAGCAGCTGCCCAGCGCGCAGTGGCCTCTACTTGTTAGGAAAGTGGACACTGGTGTTTGGAGCTGAAGGCCCTGTGACTCAGCCATGTGTGGGTGTGCAAGAGAGACAGCAGGATGTGAGCTGTGGCTGCAAAGTGAGAAAGCCAGTCCCCCACTCCCTCCCGTTTCTGCTCTTGGCCTACCCACCCTTCAAGAAGATCGAAATCTGAGAGACAGCTGACTGAGTGGGGCTCAGTCTGCCTTGCCTCACGTGCATTGAGGTTTGAGCCCTGGCTCCATCTGTCAGGGTGCAAGGGAAACTTGGGCACTGTGGTATCCCTCCCTCCCTAACTGGATGGAAAAGCTGCCCTGGGAGTGGCGAAATCATGTATGCACATGACCCAAATCTCAGCCTGCCTCCCACCACACTGGGAGAAACTTCAGTGCTTCTCTCTCTCCCCTTGCTTCTCTCTTTATTTGAGAAAGCTAGTTCAGAGTAAGTCCTGGCCACAACCCCCCAAAACAAACAAACAAACAAATAAACAAACAGACAAACAAACTAAACAAAATCTCAGTCTGGTAGGAGTCTCTCCTCTCTGCAATTTGTGAGAGACGCTGAAGTTGAGAAAGCTCAACCCCAATTTAACAGCACTGTGTTTATGTCCTGCTACCTTTGGCTAGATGGCAGGCAACAACTGTGATGAAGGCACGACAACAGAATTTCCTGGGGGCCAGGCGGTAGGACAACGGGTTGAGCACACATGACGTGAAGCACAAGGACTGGCCTAAGGATCCTGGTTCAAGCTCCTGGCTCCTCACCTGTAGGGGGGTCGCTTCACAAGCGGTGAAGCAGGTGTCTATTTTTCTCTCCCCTTCTGTCTTCCCCTTCTCTCTCGATCTCTTTCTGTCCTATCCAGCAACAATGACAGCAATAACAACAACAATAATAACAATGATAAACAGCAAGGGCAACAAAAGGAGAAAAATACCCTTCAGGAGCAGTGGATTCGTAGTGTAGGCACTGAGCCTCAGTGATAACCCTAGAGAGGGGTAAAAAAGAATTTCCTTCTGCCACAGGTTTTGGTAAAAGGTGGAAGAAATCGATTTAAAACTTCAGTAAATGACTGCTGTGCATTACGGTCAATACTGTACTGCCCGGATGTGCACGTCTGAAACGTGTCATGGTCTTGGATTTTACTGTCATGATGACCATGCCCATGGCTTCAATTCCTGGCTTACCCACAAGGGTGTGGAGCGTAGGGGAGGCTTGGGGATCTGGTCTGGTTCATGGAGTGAGTGGGAGAAGCCACTAACTCTAGGGTTTCTGCTGTGGGCTGTCTTGTGACTAGTGACAAATGGGACATGAACACGGTAACCTCTACTTCTACTGCAGACCCTGGGCACTGGCTCATTCTGTGCGACAGTCCTGGAGGTGGCTGCTATTTCCACTTGTGTGAGAAGTGAGGAAACTGAGTTCCAGTCAGGGGGCTACATGCCCCTGAAGAGCTATGTCTGTTCACACGGAACCAAGCTCCCTTAATCCCCACAACAGATGGCGTGTACCGCCACTAGGGAAGTGCTCCATCTAAACTCCCACGAGGTATGGGCACCCCCTGTACTGGCCTGATGATACTTGAGGGTCAGCTCCCTTCAGCCCCTAATCCCCACCCCAGTCAAAGCTGCAAATAAACATGAGTTTCCACCACCTGAAGACAAAAGACTTTTCTAATTGGCTCTAGAGGGGGCAAGGGGCTCCAGGGACAAGGGGGCACAAAACAGACCTTGCCACACAGGCCTTTCCTCCTGCCCGCTAAGCAGGGACCTTCATAGCTCAGAATGTGCTGGGGGAGGAGCTGCCTGACAGTTATGGAGATGGTAGCTATGCAGACAGGGAGGGAGGGGGGGGTAGGGCTGAGTCACAGCCTGCCAGATATTCCTTCTGGACTTTGGAGTCCTGACTGGTGGTCCCCTGTGTCTAAATCCAACCCGGGGCTGGTCGGCCGGTGGTTCCTTTGATTGTGAGCTCTGCTGGGTCTCCTGCCTCCAGCTTTAGGGCCTGACCCCATGTAGAACATTCCCAGGAACAAGCCCACTTCCCTCTTGGGGGTGTTCTGGGGGCAGACTGCGTCAGAGCCACTGTAGTTGTTTGGCTGGAGTGGGAGAGGGCCCTGTAGGCTCAGAGTCTGGATTCCAGGATGCAGTTTGAAGTGATCATGCCTCTTTCTACTCCATTCTATCAGGCTGTGAGGGGTGTGTGGTGTGGGATGATTTCTGAAGCTCTTTCTCTGTAGGAGTCTGGAGTCCTGCCTGGGGCAGTTTTCACAGAGGCAGAGTGGCTGCCTGCTGAAGCCCTTACATCTCAAATACCCCAGGGATGCCTGTGTGTTCCCCAGAAGAGGCTAGCTTCCTCCCTGCCCCCTTTTGTCTTTATTGGGGGGAATTAATGGTTTATAGTCAACAGTAAAAATACAGTAGTTGGCCCATGTGTAACATTTCTCAGTTTTCCATATAACACTCTAACCTCCCGCCTAGGTCCTCCTCCACCATCATGTTCCAGGACGTGAATACTACCCCCCACCCCCACACTGCCCAGAGTCTTTTACTTTGGTGCAATATACCAACTCCAGTCCAAGTTCTGCTTGACCATCTCATATTCATCCTCTTTTTTTGGCTTATCTCACTTAACATGATTCCTTCAAGCTCCATCCAAGATGAGGTAAAGAAGGTGAATTCACCATTTCTAATAGCTGAGTAGTATTCCACTGTGTATATAGACCACAACTTGCTCAGCCACTCATCTGTTGTTGGATACCTGGGTTATTTCCAGGTTTTGGCTATTATAAGCTGTGCTGCTATGACATTCCCACCAGCAGTGCAGGAGGGTTCCTTTGACCCCACACCCTCTCCAGCATTTGCTGCTGCTACTTTTTCTGATGCATGACATTCTCACGGGAGTGAAGTGGTATCTCATTTGCTGTCTTTATTTGCACTGGAGAGGCTAGCCTTCTGTTGGGGTGTGGGGGTTGGAGGCTTTGCTCTGGAGTTCTGTGGGTCTGCAGCAGGACACCCAGCACCCCAGTGTGGGCACTGGCCTGGATCCTCTGATGCCTTACTTTCAGAGAGGTTCTTGGATTGTATTTACTGTTGATTGTAAAACATTAATCCTGTAATAAAGAAGAAGAAGAAGGAGAAGGAGAAGGAGAAGGAGAAGGAGAAGAAGAAGGAGAAAAACAAAAGAGGTTCTTGGGCTGGTGTGTGTGTGTGTGTGTGTGTGTGTGTGTGTGTCTGTTTTAGGGTGTTTGTATGTGTACCTCCATGTTAGTGTGCCTACACAGCTGTATGTGTTCACGTTTATTTTTGTGTGTCTATCAGGGTATGTTTTGTGTCTGTAATTCTGTGTTTACATGTCTGTGGATATATGTCTTTCTGCATTTCTGTATCTTTGTGTGTATCTGGATATGTCTGCCATCTCTGTGTTTGTGGGCACATTTGTGTATCTGATGTCTGCCTTTGTGTGTCTCTGTTTATGTATCTATGTGTCCGTATATTTTTCTTTTTTGTGTGTCGAGGGTTTTTTTATTACTATGTGCCTGTATATTTTTCTATCTGTCTCAGTGCGTGGATATGCCAATGTGGCAGTGGGGCTGTGGGGGAGTGGACCTAGGCAGGGGGTGGAGGGAGACCACACAGCATTAACCTGCACTTGTCAGAACCTACAAGGCTTCCCCAAGAACAGGGCAAAAACTTGATGAGGGTGAGATGGAGAGCTCTGGATCTCAAGGGCCGGGTGGTGGTACCCAGTTAAGCTCACATATTACCAAGAACAATGACCCAGGTTTAAGACCCTGCTCCCCACCGACAGGGGGTCCCCCTTCACGAGTGGTGAAGCAGGTCTGCAGGTGTCTATTTTTCTCTCCCTCTCTTTATCTTCTCATCCTCTCTCAATTTCTCTCTGTCCTATCTAATAAAAAAAAATTTAGCAAGAAAAATTTAAAGGAAAAATGGCCACCAAAAGTGGTGGATTTGTAGTGCTGGCACTGAGCCCCAGCAGTAACCCTGGTGGCAATAAAAAAAAAAGAATGATAGAAAGAAAGAAGAAAAAAGAAAGAAAACTCTGGAACTCTGACTCCACCAGCAGGACTCTGTCCCCTCCTCACCCCCACCCCACCCCCAACTGTCATAATTAAACATCCCAGCTGCAGAACTTTCTGGTTTTTGGCTTTGTTTTGGAAATGATTATACTCCAGAGATAAGTGAGCCTTCCAAACACACCCCTAATAAGGCAAGGGGGTTCTCTGGGTAAGTAATAGCAGGCGTTGTTCATGTTCAATTTCTGTAATTTTCATTTCAAAGGAAAAATAAATGAGCAGGCAATGTCAAACATTCTCATCATGAAACTCCATGGCTGCTGTGCTGGGGTAAAAGGGGTGACTGTGTGTGTGTTGTGTGTGTGTGGTGTGGTGTGGTGTGTGTGTGTGTGTGTAGTGTGTGCTGTCTGTGTGTGTGTGGTGTATGTGGGGTGTGTGTGTTGTGTATGTGGTGTGTGTTGTGTATGTGGTGTGTGTGGTGTGTGTGGTGTGTGTGGTGTGTGTGGGGTATGTGTGTGGTGTGTGTGTGGTGTGTGTGGTGTGTGTGGTGTGTGTGGTGTGTGTGATGTGTGTGATGTGTGTGTGGTGTGTGTGTGGTATGTGTGTGGTGTGTGTGTGTGGTGTGTGTGTGGTGTGTGTGTGGTGTGTGTGTGTGTGTCAGCACCTCTAGTAAAGGAGAAGCTGTAGAGACAAATCGTGCCCCCCATCCCATGGCTTCTCCCTTTGTTGGGACTGTGCCAGCTGTGTGCCCCCTCCCACAAAGATGACCTGTCAGTGGGGTGGGGCAGGGTGGGGGCTGCAGAGGGAGGTGGGGGTGGGGCAGGCAGGTTAGATGTGCAAAGAGGTAGAGCTGCCTTTTGGGGCTGGGGGCAGCCCTGGCCCTGGAATCTGGCTCATCATCTCTGTCAAATCCTCCTCCCTGAGGCCGAGGGGATCAGAAGGTTAACACAGAGCCTTATTCTCTCTGAGCCACTCTGGGTTCTGTCAGAAAGTAATTATAGGAGGGGGCTGAGGAGGGCAATGCATTCTGATTGCAATGAAAATTAAAAACTTTGAATCAGGCAGATTCTAAATTGCCCTGTCTGTGTGTCCCAATGTCCAGCCAGGGCTGCTGCACATCACTGCTGAGCTCTAGTTGGGCTTTGAGGCAGAGGAAACCAGACCTTTCTAGAAAGATTTCTTGGTAGCTGGCAGGAGGGTGGTTGGAGAGGAGTGGGAGTTGGATTTGAATCCTGGCTCTGCATTTACCACTCAGATGACCTCAGGAAGTGACCCCATCTTTCTGTGCCTCAGTTTCCACATCTTAAAAATGAGAATATCAAAACATGCTAGGCAACCTCCAAGGCAGCCCAAGTGACCCCTATTTCCTCCTCACACCTGTGTGACCTCCACCCACACTGCAGGAGCAGTGGTTAGAGTGAGCAGGAAACTATGAGATTAGGCTATAACGGACTGTGTCTGCCATCTCCATACCCACTCTCCTTGGGTTCTTTCTATCTCTCCACCCACTTTCCATTTGCTCTGGAGGAATGGCTAGCAAATATATTCAATGTCTGGTGAAGTCAGGAGCACCTTCTCAAAAGAATGTCTAAAAATGTATACCATATGGCAGAGGAGGACCTAGAGGGGGTTAGATTGCTGTGTGGGAAACTGAGAAATGTTACACATGTACAAACTACTGTATCTTACTGTCCACGGTAATCCATTGATCCCTCCCGATAAAGGAAAAGAAATACGAAAGTAAAAGAGAAATCATCCAAAAAGAAAAGTAAATGTATACCGCAAAATATGCAAAATCACAAAAGCAACTTATACTGAATTGCAGTTCTATCTACAGATCTCTTGAGGCATGGGGGACATGGGAATTTAATTTGGTCCCCAGTTAAATACTGTTGTCTCCTGCTCTGGTCCAAGCCAGACTGGTGCACTTGGGTGCCGAGTTCCCCACAGACGAGCAGGGTGCTCTAAGCCAGGAGGACAGAGAGAAGGTTCCACTCTGTCATCTCTGCTGTGCTACTGGGACCTGAGCCCACCTCCCACCTTCATTTTACCCAGACAGGGTGCTGGAGCTTACATGTGCTGGGATGCATTGGGGAAGAGGCCTGAGTATTGGGGGGCTGAGTCCTCAGGGCCGTGGGGGGCCGCATGGCTGATGACCATGAGCACAGGCCTGTGCGGGTACATCTTCTTGGACGTGCGGAAGAAGCTGACACTGTCGTTAGTGATGAGGTCTGTCAGGTAGTCCTGGGGGTGGAGAGAGAGGCAGACACATGAGGCTCCGGCCTTCCCTACTGAGTGCCCTGCTACATGCCAGAGTGACGGGGCATCATGCTCACTTAATTTAAACATTTTTTATTAGTGACTTAATATTGATTTACAAAATTACAAGATAACAGGGGTACAACTCCACATTGTTCCCACCACCAGAGTTCTGAATTTCAATTTCTCTATTGTAAGTTCTCTTAAGGTTGCAGGTATGGGTTAACTATATTTTTATAACTATCTGTCTATATTTGTATATATTTGCTCCCTTTTTTCCCTATGGTCCCATCTTCTCTTCCTTTCCAAGTTACAATTATACCTATTACAACAACCAAATGTCCCCCCCTTTCTCTTTTCTCTCTGGGTCCTGATGGAGTTGGAGTTCAGAACCCTCTGGTTATCTTCCCCCTATTATTTCACCCTCACTGGGAATATGGGTCAAAATTACTTCTGGGGTGCAGAAAGTGGGAGGTCTGGCTTCTATAACTGCTTCTCTGCTGGACATGGGTATTGGTAGGTCGATCCAGCCCATTTCTGTCTTTTCCTAGTGGGGTAGGGCTCTGGAGAGGTGAGGTTCCAAGACACATTGGTGAGGTCCTGTGCCCAGGGAAGTCTGAATGGAATCATGGTAGCACCTGCAATTTGGTGGCTGAAAGGTGAATTGTGCTCATTTTATAGACGAGGAAACTGGGATCACAAAGCTAATAAGCAATGCACCCAGAGCTAGAGCTTAAGACTATATACATATATTTTAAATCTAGTCTGTCTTTTATTTACAAGCAATTAAAATCA
Organism: Erinaceus europaeus; assembly: GCF_950295315.1. Classification (NCBI taxonomy): domain Eukaryota; kingdom Metazoa; phylum Chordata; class Mammalia; order Eulipotyphla; family Erinaceidae; genus Erinaceus; species Erinaceus europaeus. Next base: position 50,070,645 of record NC_080162.1, on the reverse strand, counting down.
TTAATGAGAAGAGGATATGGTGGCCTAATGGCAGATATGAACAAGTGTTTACTAAAAAGGGCCTGACAGTAACTATCTACAGGAGGCTCTCTGGGTCAGGTGTCTCCCTCCTTATTGCTTGTGTCTGCCTTGTAGCCCCCAAGAGCTGTGGCTGTGTGGATGAACGGGCATGCTTGTATCTAAGCACACTCAAATTTCAATTTTGTCTAATTCTCATGTGTCATGAAAATTGCTATTCTTCTGATTCTTTTCAACTCATTAGAAACATAAAAACCATCTGAAGCTCAAGAATTGTACAGAAACAGTTGGTGGGTTGGATTTGGCCTTGGGGCTGTAATTTGGAGAATGGATTAAAAACATTTTTTATGGGTGAGCAGAGCATAGCACTGCTCAGTTCTAGCATCTGAGGTGCTGGAGATCAAACCTGGGATCTCATTCAAGCAAGTTCTGTGCTCCACAGCTGAGATAAATTCCTGGCTGAAAATAGCCAAGGTTCAAATCTTGCTTTACCAGGACTAGCTGTGTGGCCTAGTTACTCGGCCTCTGTGTCTCAGTTACCTCATGCTCCAGTGGGAATGGTAACAACGTACTCTGTCTCCGAGTCCCTGGTGAGAAACGCGGGAGTTAATCCATGTAAATGATTCTTTGCTTGTTTGTTTGTTTTATAGACATTTTATTACATGTTGTAGATAGAAGGGAACTTTCTCAAGTTTAAACACACTTTACAATGTGGTGGTCTATAGGAGGATGAATAGAAATACAAATTCAATGTTCCCAGCTGTGACTTTGAACTCAGTCTGACAGGGACTCAGAGGCTGTGCAGGCTCCTCTGCTAACTATGAATGGATATGGGCCCTGAGTCAGATCATTGTGGACCCTACGTCAGATCGACGGTGTTAACAGTTAATGGTATTTATATATTTTCTTCATATTTGGGAGCTATGCTCTAATTCAGTTGTCTAGTCCTATTTTCAACTCTGACACCACTTTCCCAGATAATACTTTTAGTCCACCTGCATGCTAGCTATCAGGCTCAGGCAAAAATTAACTGAAGTCATGGGCTATACGAAACATACCTAAAAAAGACTTCTCAACTTCCCACACAAAGACCCCTATTTACCCTACTTGTTCTATTCCCACCTTTGGGTGGCTGTTAATTCAACGATTTGCTTTATATCATATCACCTTTCAGTTACCAAGTTGCAGACGCTACCTTGATGCCATCCTGACCGCCCTGGGCAGACAACCTCACCAAAGTGTCCTGGAACCTCATCTCCCCAGAGCCCTACCACTCTAGGGAAAGATAGAAACAGGCTAGAGGTATGGATCAGCCTGTCAATACCCATGTTCAGTGGAGAAGCAATTAGAGCCAGAACTTCCACCTTCTGCACCCCATAAGGATTTTTTGATCCATACTCCCAGAGAGGGATAAAGGGAAGAGAGATAGAGAAAGACAAGGTAGGGGGTGGGGGGGTGGAAAGGGGCAGAGACACCAAATCACTGTTCCGCTATCCATGGTGGTCCCATGTAGTCATTGGAGAATGAACCCTTTTCATGGAAAGAAATGAATGAGCCTCTTAGACCCTGGGAAAACTTCAAGATCCCCCTTAAACTTAATTACTAATAGCTTACTGTTCATTAGAAACCTTCCTAAGAGCATAAACATAGTTGACGTGTAGTTTGTACATCACATGCACTACATGCTGTGCTCTTATCAGAAAGTAAGCCAGAGAAAAGAAAATGCTGTTAAGAAGGTCACGTGGAAGAGAAAGCACAGTTATAGTATGGGACTGGATTTATTAAAGCTGTATGTAAGGTCCAGGCAATTTGAGGGCTGGAGAGATAACTCATTTTCATTCTTCACTGTAGAGGAAGAGAGGAAGGAGGGACAGATGGAGAGGAAAAACATCACAGCACTAATCCACCATCCATTATGACACCCCCCACCCCCGCCTAGTGCTGTCCATGGTGTTTAGATGTGGTGCTGGGGCTCAAATTCAGGGTCTTATACATGGCAAGGTATACACCCAGGTGAGCTATATCTTGCCCCCAATTTCTTCACACCTATATTTTGCCTCATTTGTTCCCAGAATCCTCCAGTGAAGGGATGCTTCATGGTCATTTAGTCATCTCCCACACTGGTGGGCTTTCTCATTCAAAGAAAATTGCAACTTGTAGCTCTGCCAGGCTCTCCTGCTTCCTCTGCATAGGAGTGAGACTTCTTCAGATGGACAAGTGGAAGCTTGGACCACAGGGTGGCCAAACTCATGGAGGCTGTCTACCACTTGGTCCTCTTCTACCTCCCCACCTGGAAGTCCCTCTCTATGACTCGACCCTAGGCCACTGTTCTCTCCCTTATGCCTCTGTCCTGCCTTCTCCAACCCTCATATGGAACTGTATGCAGTACCTGAGTACTCTTGAGATCAGTGACTCGGGACAGTGTGCTTAGAGGGGCTCTTGAGGGCATTTTCCTAGGTATTGGAGAATCTGCGGGGGGCCGGGCAGTGGTGCATTTGACTAAGTGCACATATTACCTTGTGCAAGGATCCAGGCGCAAGCCCCTGCTCCCCACCCACAGGGAGGATGCTTCATGAGCAGTGAAGGCATCTACCATTCTCTCTCCCTCTCCCTCCCCCTCTTTCTCTCCCTTTCCCTTTTCTTCTTCTTCTTCTTCTCTGTCTCTCTCTCTCTCTCTCTCTCTTTTTTTTTGCCTCCGGGATTATCGCTGGGGCTCAGAGCTGGTGCTATGAATCCCCTGCTCTTGGTGGCCTTCACACCCCCCTCATTTTATTGGATAGGACAGAGAAAAATTGAGAGAGGATAGGAAATAGAGAGGGATAAAGAAAGAGAAGACACCTGCAGACCTGCTTCACTGCTTATGAAGCATCCCTGCTGCAGCTGGAGAGCTGGGAGCTCGAACCCCAGTCCTTGCACAGGTCCTTGCACTTAGTACAACATGTGCTTTATTGGGTGTGCCGCTGCCAGGCCCCTCTTCCCTTCTCAATTTCTCTGTCCTGTCAAATATCAAGCTAATCCATAATGTGGGAATTCTAGTGAATGGCTCTCATTGTGGAAGGAGTTAGGGAAAGTGTCCCTCTAAGGCTAGTGGTCTTATAAACGCAGAGGATAAGTAATCTATCTGCTTAAGGTCACACACTGGAGAAAAAAAAGAATTCGCCATGTAAAACTAAGGAGTCTGGTTTTGGGTTCCTAAATGCTGAGCTGTCACCATTCTCAGCACACACACACACACACACACACACACACACACACACACACACACACACCCCTGAGCCAGGAGGGGTCTTACCCTGGAGTAGTCAAAGCCATGCTTCTCCTTCACTCCGTTCCGACAGAGCGTGTAGTTATAAAAGCGGGAGTTCTTGAGGAGGCCAACCCACTCCTTCCAGCCAGGTGGCACATAGGAGCCATTGTATTCATTGAGGTACTTCCCGAAGAAAGCTGGAGGGAGAGAGATCAGGCGGTCTGTGAGAATGCAGAGAGCAAAGCCTCTCACCTTCACTGTGAACTCTTTGCTGAGCAAGCAGTCTATGGCCTCCTTCTCAAATGTCTTCATGTGTGTGCCACACAATATTTAGCATTATGGAGAAAGTCAATTATTTTGAAATATAGTTATCAAAACATAAGGATAATTTGTCATATAGTCATCCACCTTAAATAGTCAAGATACTAGAAGGCAAGACTTACAGAGAATGATAGCTTCAAAGGGACGAGTGGAAATAGTTTACAGTCACAAACCACCTAGTGATATTTCAGTCAAGGGGGGAACACACATACAGCTCTGGTTCCAGTAGCCCGCGCCTCATACTAGGTGTGAAGTTGGTTGTGCTATCTAGGCTTGCGTCTTTGTACACTGATATTTGCAGAAGGATGAAGTTGCACAATGATGATTTTCTTAGAATAAATTCCCACTGGTAAGCAACACATGACTACTTTTAAGCAATATTTTTGCAATATGAGCAACACTGCAATGACACGTTAAAAGGTTCATAATGTCTACAAATGACCAAGTCACAGGTGATGCCAATGCATTATTTTATGGCCTGTGTTCACAACAGATGAAAATGATAAGTTTGGGGTTAAGTGCAGGTGGTGCAAAGCACAAAGACTGGCTGAAGGATCTTGGTTCAAGCCCCCGGCTCCCCACCTGCAGGGGAGTCGCTCCACAGGTGGTGAAGCAGGTATGCAGGTGTCTCTCTCTCCCTCTCTGTCTTCCCTTCCTCTCTCCATTTCTCTCTGACCTATCCAACAACAACGACAGCAATAAAAACGACAATAATAACTACAACGATAAAACAACAAGGGCAACAAAAGGGAATAAGTAAATAAATATTAAAAAAGAAAAAAATGCTAAGTTTGATAAATAAAATTGTTATTTTTTTTCTCTGTTCTATTTATTAATTCTTTCTACTACATAGCAACCAGGGTGGTGAATATTAAAAACAGAAACAAAAACAGACAATGCCAAGTGCTGGTGAGGATGTGAGCAACCAGAACTCACACAACCGGTGGGCATGCAAACTGTTGGTCAGTGTCTGATAGACTTGAATACATTCATCCCAGTGGATCCAGTGGCTCAAATTCTAGGCACTGACTCACCAGAAATACATTTATATGTTCACCAAAAGTCACGTGCAGGACATGCTCATGGCAACACCAACAGTGAGAGAGCAAATGACTGGAGACAAATCAGATAAATACGTAGCTGTACATTTTCATAATGGGACATGCCACAGAAACGAGCATGGAAGAACTGGTGTTCATTTAATAACACGGACACACTTCAATAACCTCATAATACTGACAGAAATAAACCACATGAATACACTCTGTAGGATCCCATTTATGTGAAGTTCAAAAATAGTCAAAATACATCTAGGGATGAGGCTGGGCAGAAGGGATGTGGAGGACTTTCCGGTGACAACCTTGTTCTGTTACTTGTGGGAGCACAGGTGGTTCAGCTGGTGACACTCCACTGAGCTGGTCGTGTAGGGACAGCACATTTCTCTGCAGGCAGGCTGGTGAGCAGCAACAAAGCTAACTTAAAAAAAAAAATCACAGGAGTCGGGTGGTAGTGCAGCAGGGTAAGTGCACATGGTGCAAAGTGCAAGGGCTGCCATAAGGATCCCAGTTTGAGCCCTTGGTTCCCCACCTGCAAGAGGTCAATTCTCAAGTGGCAAAGCAGGTCTGCAGGTGTCTATCTTTCTCTCCCTCTTTCTGTCTTCCCTCCTCTCTCTATTTCTCTCTGTCCTGTCTAACAACAACAACAGCTATGACAATACAACTACAACAAGCACAATAACAAGGGCAACAAAATGGGAAAAATAGCCTCCAGGAGCAGCGGACTCATAGTGCAGGCACCAAGCCCCAGCAATAACCCTGGAGGCAAAAAAAAAAAAAAAAAATCCAGAAAAAAAAATCACTCCACTCCATCCAGAAGGGGAGAAACTAAAAAACTTCTGTGGGTGATGTGGTAACACACAATATCCTCTTTGCCAGACTCTTCTTTTATTTTTATTTTTTAATTACTGGATAGAGACAGCCAGAAATTGAGAGGGGGAGGGGAGAAAGAAAGAGAAAGAAAGAGAGAGAGAGAGAGAGAGAGAGAGAGATCATCTGCAGCTCTGCTTCATCACTTGTGAAGCTTTTCCCCTGCAGGTGAGGACCAGGGGCTTGAACCTTCATCTTTATGCACTGTAGTCTGTGCACTGAACCAGGTGCGCCATGACCTGCCCCCTTTTTATATTCTTATTTACCCTTCTATTTTTAATTCTTTCCAATGAGCACATATGATTATTTTAAATAGTGATAACCTACAATGCCATTTTTAAGAAATGAAAACAAATCTGTGAGTACTTTTTTCCAGAGACAGAGTCCCCGAGATAGGTCTCTTTCAGATGGGGCAGGGTGGAGGGATTGGAGAGAGATACTTGAGAACGACTGCCGAGGTTCAAAGTAGCAGAAAGAATTTAAGGAGCTCTCACAAGCAGCGCATGCAGTGCCCAGATCCACAAATGGTAAGTGCTCAGCTGATGCCTACTCAGAACCTACGATGAGAAGGGACAGAGGGTGAGGGGAAGGAACCCAGCAGAAGTGAGGCACTGGCTTTGGTGGCAGCAGAGGATAAGATGGGTTCTCACCTGGACCTTTGCTGGAGCTGGACCATTCTCCAGGGCTTCCTGGAGCTCCAGCAGGTGGCTGGCCCTGCCTCTGAATGCAAAGGCACAGATGACCCCACAAAGCTGATCTCTATAGTATGGGTCGAGGGAATCACTTGCATCAGCCTCCTGTCTGGCACACAGGACAGGAAGTGAGTGTTTCTGAGGAAGGAGGTAATCAAACACTTTCTGGAAAGATCTAGGCAAGATGAGCAGGTGAAAACAGGAAAGGTTTCTGGAGCACCCTTGGTGTAAGGCCCTGTGCCGAATCTTACTTCATTCAGAGGGTCGGAGCAAAAATAAACAAAAAGACGACTGCTATATGGGGAAAGGAGGTGGGAACACTGGTGGCCCTGCACTGAGTCCTGGGACGCTTTCAATATTGAGGGAATGAAACAGAATTTGGTGATAAGAACCCAAATAAACCCCAGCTTCCTGTCCCTGGCAGTGCCAGTACCAGGCTGGCTGGAGACTGAGTGTCTTTCTCTAAAACATGTATGTTCAGGACACTCCCCTGCTTTGGTTCCCTTGAAACAGCGGCTCTCAGTCAGGGGCCACTGCTCAGTGTCTAACCCCCTCTCCCTCTTGAACCTTGACAATGGGAAGTGACTGCAGACATTTCTGAATTTTGGGGTGGGAAGTATTACTGGCACCCAGTGGGTGGATACCATGGGCTCTGCTGAACATCCCACAGTGCCCGGGAGGCCTCCAGAATAGAGAATGATCAGCACAAAACATCAATAGTCTGAAGTGAAAAACTGGTGGAGATAACTGCGGACACATGCCCTCACAGCCACCTCCTCTCCTCACCTCCTAGCTCTTCCTTAAGAGAATCAGACCTAAGAGCTGAGAAGGTCCTTGAGATCAAATACAGTCCTGGAAAGTAGAGCCACTCCATGCCCATGGCCCATTCCAAATTTTCCCCTATGTGGAGAGACCTGGTCTCTTCTCTCCCTTCCACTCTTCCTCCACAGGGAAGGAGGCCACGGGGTGCTGTCAGCATGCTTTCTAGTTGGTGAATACTTAAGGCTCAGTGGGCTAGAGAGTTTCTGTAAAAACTCCTCAACTGTGTTGCTGCAGAACTCAGAGATACTACATAAGCAGATGGGCATGGCTCTGGCCCAGTAAAACTTTACTTACACAAGCAGATGAAAGAGGGGATCTGGCCTGTGGACTATAGTCTGCTGACCTCTGGTCTGTATGACTGATGGGTGTGAAGAACAGAGTTGGTATACATGATCCAATTCTCCATTTGCCTTCTCTCTGGGGGGTAAGCCTTCATCAAGGAATGCTGTTTTCAAAGGGGTTTCTCTGGTGGGTCTGGCTCAAGGGACTCTATTAAAAATGTATTTATTTTTAGAGTCAGAGAGAAATTGAGAGGGGAAAGAGAGAGAGAAAGAGAGAGAAAGATAGAGAGAGAGAGAGAGAGGAGAGAGAGAGATAAGAAGAGAGAGAGAGAGAGAGAGAGAGAGAGGCAGCATTGCTTCACCACTTGTGAGGCTTCCCACCCTGCAGGTGGGGACTGGGAGCTTCAATCCAGGTCCTTGAGCACTGTAACATGTGTGCTCTATTGAGTATGCCAATACCCGGCCCCACAAGAATTAACCCCAGAGTTTAGCATCAGAAGCTCATTTGCTATTAGCAAGAAGCCAGACTCTCAAATCTAGCTTTATCTGATTAATCAAAGTGCAGTTTTGATTTTTGTCTGTTGACACCTTGGCTTTATTTTTATGTCTCAGTTGGTTTAGGACTCCATCAAAGAAGTGGGTGAAGTTTAATAAACCCCCCTCAGAGACCCACTACTATGTATTCATGGCACAAATATTAGTGATGCCAAAGTTTCCTTTTGAAACAGATAAAGCAAAACAGTCGAGAGAAAACCATGAAGTGAATAATACAATCAGAGTGAGCTGGCAAGATAATTCACTTGCATAGTGCAACTGTTTTGTCATGTGTGAAACCCAGGTTTGAGCCTGTCTCCCACTGCACTGGGGGAAAACTTTCAGTGCCATGTATCTTTCCCTCCCCTGTCTCTCTGTTTGTGTGTGAAAAAGTCTGTTTGGAGTGGTGAAGCCCAGTGATTATAAAATAATAATAATACAATTTGTGTGGCCAGGAATGGTAAAAATAATTTGGTAGCAGCTGAAATTGCTGAATTTGGAGGAAACACTGCCCTGAACATATATAAACTCACAAATCCACACAACAAACAGTTATGAGGTTCCTGTGGCATTTAAGTTGTCCTGGGCACGTGGGACAGTAGTGAATGAGGCTAATAGCTTTCATGGGGCTGATGTTTTTTCAGGGAGGGGGGAAGCTGTGAAAAGGAAAGCTGTATTGCTGGTGATAATAGTGAGGAAGAGGGCAAAGAAGTCAGACATGGACCACTGGAGGCTCCACCAGTGTGAGTGGTCAGGAGAGTTGTCTGGGAGGGAGGGGAGGAATGAGTCAAAGGGAAGAATAATTGTTCCAGGCAGATGGAATCACAAGGGTAAAGGTCCTGAGGTAGGAACAAGTAAGTATGCCTGACAACTGAGGAGCCCCAGGAGGAAGTGAGGGGAGGGAAGGACAGAAGGAGAGAGGAGATGATGTCACTGGGTAGAAGGCCAGAGCCTGTGGGGTCTTGGAGGTCACAGTGAGGAGAAACAACCAGAAGTGTGTTGGGGAGACTTAAAGAGGGCTCACTATCCCCTGAAGCACTCACTACATGTTGCACTTTGTATTTATGTGCATTTTATTAGAAAGGGGGTCATAGCTTTGGAAACACTCTGAGAGGGGGTTGTGTGGTAGTGCAGTGGGTTAAGCACACATGGCTCAAAGCGCAAGGACGGGCTTAAGGATCCCGGTTCGAGGCCCCAGCTCCCCACATGTAGGGGAGTCGCTTCACAAGCAAGTGGTGAAGCAAGTGGTGAAGCAGGTTTGCAGGTGTCTATATTTCTCTCCCCTTCTCTCTCGATTTTTCTCCGTCTTATCCAACAATGGCAACGTCAGTGGCAACGGTAATAGTAGCCACGATGATGAGAGAACAACAGGGGCAAGAAGGGGGAAGAAGATAGCTTCCTTGGGGGCCGGGCGGTATTGCAGGGGGTTAAGCACACATGGCGCAAAGCACAAGGACTGGCATAAGGACTGGGTAAAGATCCCGGTTCGAGCCCCTGGCTCCCCACCTGCGGGGGAGGGTGGGTCGCTTCACAGGCGGTGAAGCAGGTCTGCAGGTGTCTATCTTTGCCCCCTCCCCCCTCTCTGTCTTCCCATCCTCTCTTGATTTCTCTCTGTCCTATCTAACAATAAAAACATCAATGGCAACAATAATAACAACAAGGCCAACAAAATGGGAAAAATGGCCTCCAGGCACGGTGGATTGGTAGTGCAGGCACCCAGCTTCAGCAATAACCCTGGAGGCAAAAAAAAAAATCCAGAAAAAAAATCAAAAAAAAAAAAAAAAAAAGAAATGAAGATAGCCTCCAGGAGCAGGGGATTCATGGTGCAGGCACCCAGCCCCAGCAATAACCCTGGAGGAAAAAGAAAAAGAAACACTCTGAGAGGAACCACAATGAATTGAAGAAGCATGGAACTAAAATGGGGAAAGAAGTGTGGTGATAATGCAAAAGACTTTCATACCTGAGCCTCTGAGGTCCTAGGCTCAGTGCCCAACACCACCAAAGCCAGAGCTGAGCAGTGCTCTAGGTGTGTGTGTGTGTGTGTGTGTGTGTGTGTGTGTGTGTGTGTGTGTGTGTGTGCTCCTCATTAAAATAACTGAATAATAATAATTTAAAAAGAAGCAAAGAACTTCAATTTCTCAGTTTTCAGGAGAGAAAATCCCAGAAGAGCAAGGTGGTGGTGAACCTCGTACACCTCGTAGAGCACATGTCCTGCAATGTGCAAGGACTTGGGTTCAAGCCCCTGATCTCTACCTGCAGGAGAGAAACTTCACAAATCATGAAGCGGTGCTGCACGTGTCTCTATCCTAAAATAAAATGAAAAAAAAATCAGGGGGGGAGATCTGTGAATCCTGCAGGTGTCTCTATCCTAAAATAAAATGAAAAAAAAAAAGTCAGGGGGGGAGATCTGTGAATCCTCCCCTCCGCCCCAGGTCTCCCTAGTCCCTGGCTTGGGATCTTACTGGTTCGTCTCTAAATATCTGGGCCAACGTCTTTCTGATGAACGTGTGGCTTGAATCTGGAACGCTAAAGAGCTTTAATTCTTGGCTCAGCTGGCGGGATAAATATTTCTTAGGGTGTTTTTGAAAGCCCCTGTCCATTACTGTCCAATACCACGGGTGTCAAAGTGTCAGGAGCTATTTCCTCTGCAAGTCTCCTCTTTCACATCTCTCTCCTCTTCTGTCCCCAAATGCTTTAAAAAAAATCCAGAAAGAGTTTATTATTCAGGCTCCACAAGGCCCTAGAAAACAGGGCTTCAGTCAAAGGCTTTTAGTGCCAAATTAGATTTTGCTCTCATTTGATTAGATTTCCCCAAGGCAGTTTTTAAAATGGTATTCCGGTACCAGTTGAGGTGGGAGAAGCAAATTAACACAGGCCCTGGGGCTGCCGGGTTGGGAGATACAGGCAGGAGAATGAGCTGGAATGAAAATTAAGATTAAAAATACAGCTCATGCCAAGGCTGAAGCCAGGAGTCACTGAGCTTTTGTGGTGGGCACAGTGTAAAAGAAGAGCAAACTGGGGGCTGGTGGAGGGGGCAGCAACTTGGCAGGCAGAGTAAGAGGAATTAAATGCCAATCCAGGAAAGGCCTTTGACAATGTACTGGCTGACAGCTGTCCCTAGGAAGCAGGCTGGCATCAATGGAAAGGAAGGAGTATTTACTGTCTCCCATGTGTCAGGCTCTGGGTGGAAATTTACACCCGGCTGCGGAGGCTTTGGTTTTGCTCGCCTGGTCCTGACTGGTCCTTTGGGTACCACCACTTTCTTAGTTAAGTACATACGGCTCATGGGAGCTCCTGATACCAAGACAGTGTGCACAGTCTCAGCCTGACCAGTCAGAGTAACACATTCCCTTGGCTGCCACGACTGGCTCAGGGACAGATACGTGGTGTAAGGTGGACCCCTGCGAGTCTGTCCTGGGACTTTTAGGAAGCTCCTAGAGGGTTTGAACCTGCAGGGATACATGTATGAAGTTGTTGGCAGCCATCTTTCCACCAAGAGGAGAGAGTTTGAGTATGAGTGACACAGAAGACAGTAGTGGAGATGAGAGGTAGAAGGGAAGGTAGAAGAGAGATATGGAAAAAAAAAAAGAGAACACGGAGGCTGGGTGGTCGCACACCTGGTTGAGCTCACAAGTTACAATGTGCAGGGACCCTGGTTTAAGCTCCTGGTCTCCACCTGCAGGGATAAAGCTTTGCAAGTGGTGAAGCAGTGCTGCAGGTATCTCTGTCTCTCTCTACCTCCCCCTACCCTCTCAATTTCTGGCTGTTTCTATCCAATAAACAAAGATAATAATAAGAAAAAAGAAAACACAAGAAAAAGAAAAAAAAACGAATTAGGCATTGAGAGAGATTTGAGCCACTGGCTTCACTCATACTTGAAGCCACCTCGATGCTAACATTTTTCAGTTTGTTAATGGATCCAAATTAGGGGATATCAGGCAATGGGGACATTGTTGGGAAACACAACTGGGTGGATCATGTGCAACTGGCACGGAGTGGGTAAAGGAGGCTGCTCAACGTCCTCTAACACACAGGATGGTCTCTCAAGACAACACAGTCTGCTTCAAGATACCAACAGTTGCAAAGCTGAGAAACCCTTAGTTGGATCCTCTGGGAAACCCACCACTCTACATTTATTATTTTGTTGTTTAGTTTGCTTAATTCAGTTTGAGTTGATTTTTTTTTTCTACCTGCAGTTGAGTGACCCAAGGTAATAGAATGATGGGATGTTTAATTCAAAGTAGGGTTTGGCTAACAAACTCTGCCCACAAACTTTGTGTTTTTGTAAGCAAAGTTTTACAGGGATACAGTCACTCCTATTTATCTTGTGATCACATGCATGGAGCAATGGCAGAGTTGAGAAATTGCAATAGAGACCATACGGCTTTAAGTCCAAAATACTTATCATAACCAATCTTTGATGAAGAACCAACTTCCTTACACAAAGTAAAATATCCCTCTAGAATTTAAAACAGGTTGTGGCACTCTGCCGGAAGTGTAAGTAGAAGTAGATTCTGAACTGGGCCAGGGCAAGGAGGGGCTCCACAGTGCCAAGGAACAACAATGATGGCACAACAGAGAGGAAGGCAATGATAGTAAGAACATGAACAGTCAACTGCAGGTTATCCCTCCACCCTTGTGTGGTCCCAATACACACACATAAGTTTCCATAGATTAAGTACCAGTTTTTCCACAACATGGTCCAAATTTAGTTACCACAGTGTCCTAACTGTGTAATTGCATTAAAAGCAAACTTCACTACTAGTTCTTCAACCTACAACTCACTGTGTGAATAACAGATGTGCATGATGATTAATGCAAGTCCTGACGAGACTACTGGTGACTGGTCACCATGTATCTGTTACTCAGTTCAGACACAAAGAGCAAAATATTTAGTTGTATTGTCATCTCGAAAAATTAGACTATCAAAAGACACCAAGAAGTGGGAAGATATTCCATGTTCACGGGTTGGAAGAATTAACATCATCAAAATGAATAAAGTTATCTAGAGCCATATACAAATTTAATGCAATCCCCATCAAGATCCCAACTAAATTTTTTAGACTAGAACAAAAGCTACAAATGTTTATCTGGAACCAGAAAATACCCAGAATTGCCAAAACGATCTTGAGAACAGAACTGGAGGCATCACACTCCCAGATCTGAAACTGTATTATAGGACCACTGTAAATTATAGGACTGCTTAGTAAAACTGCTTAGTGGGTGGTGTTATATAGCATAATGGTTATGCAAAGAGACTCTCATGCCTGAGGCTCCAAAGTCCCAGGTTCAATCCCCCACACCACCATAACCCAGAGCTCAGCAGTGAGGTAATAATAAATAGATACACTGACCAATGGAATAGAATTCTGAGTCCAGAAATAAGCCCCCCCTCCCGCAACCTATGGACATCTAGTGTGAGCACTTAACCAGGTGTGCCACTGGTGTTGGAAAAATTGGGTTGAAACATGCAAAAGAATGAAACTGAATCACTATATTTCACCAAACACAAAAGTAAATTCCAAATGGATCAAGAACTTGGAATGTTAGACCAGAAACTATCAAATATTTTGGCAGAATTCTTTTCCATATAAATTTTAAAGGCATCTTCAATGATACGAATCTAATTACAAAGAAGACTAAAACAAGAATAAACCAGTGGGACTACATCAAATTAAAAAGCTTCTGCACAGCAAAAGGAACTATCTCCCACACAAAGAGACCCCTTACATAACGGGAAAAGATTTTTATATGCCACACATCAGGAAAGAGGCTAATAACCAAAATGTCTAAAGAGCTCACCATATTCAGCAAAAAAAAAAAAAAAAAAAGACCGCATCCAAAAATGGGGAGAGGATATGAACAGAATATTCACCAAAGAAGAGATCCAAAAAGCCAACAAACATATGAAAAAATGTCCCAAGTCCATTGACTGTCAGAGAAATGTAAATAAAGGCAACAATGAGATACCACTTCACTCCGGTGAGAATTTCATATACCAGAAAAGGTAGCAGCAACAAATGCTGGAGAGGCTGTGGAGGCAAAGGAACCCTCCTGGTGGGAATGTAAATTGGTCCAATCCCTGTGAAGAGCAGAAGGCTAGATAGAAGTGGACCTACCCTATGACCCTGCAATTCCTTTTCTAGGGATGTATCTTAAGGAACACAACACACTTATCCAAAAAGATTTGTGTATACCCATGTTCAGAGCAGCACAATTTGTAATAGCCAAAACCTGGAAGCAAACTAAGTGTCCAACAACAGATAAGTGGCTCAGTTAGTTGTGGCCTATATACACAATGGAATACAATTCAATTATTAAAAATGGTGAATTCACCTTCTTCACCTCATCTTGGATGGAGCTTGAAGGAATCATGTTAAGTGGGTAAGTCAGAAAGAGAAGAATGAATATGGGATAATCTCATTAAGTTGAAAAATACAGAGGACCTAGTGGGGGTTTTATTGTATGGAAAACTGAGATATGTTGTGGATGTACAAACTATAGTATTTACTGTCAGCTATAAACCATTAATTCCCCAATAAAGAAATAAGAAAAAAAAAGAAGAAGTTGAAAATGAGAACAGAAGGTAAAACACTAAGCAGAGCTTGGACTGGAATTGGTATATTGCACCAAAATAAAAGATTCTGGGATTGGGGGAAGGGTTCAGGTCCTGGAACATGATGGCAGAAGAGGACCTAGTGGGGGTTGAATTGTTATGTGGAAAACTAAGAAATGTTACACATGTACAAACTATTGTATTTTACTGTCAACTGAAAACCATTAATCCCCCAATAAAGAAAGAGAGACAGAGAGAGAAAGAAAAGAAAAATAGTACTATCAAAAGAAATCACTGGTTAACTAGCAGATATTTTAAAAGAGTAGCAAAGGAATAAAGAGCTAGAATGCTCTTGTAACTGGAACCAACGTAAAATGAAAGAAGTATGTTGGGAGCCAGGTGGTGGCACACCTGATTGAGCACACACATTATAGTGCACAAGGACCTGAGTTCGAGCCCTCAGTCTCTACCTGCAGGAGGGAAGCTTTATAAGTAATGAAGCAGTGCTGCATGTGTCTCACTTTCTTCCTTTTCATCTCCCCCTTTCCTCTCAATTTTTCTGTCTCTATCCAAGATAAATAAAGAGTTCTTAAAAAGAGAAAGAAGTATGATATAGAAGAAGTGGAGTCTTTTTCTATGGGACTGTTGGCATTTTATGGGAAACTCTAGTCTGTAGTCAGAGGAAATGAGTGGAAGGCACATTAAATCTTCAATGAGGAAAAATTACAGAGGAAGTGATACTGTAAAAAACATATTAGGTTATAGAGAATACTGTGTCCAGTCTCTGGATGCGTCAATTTCCCCATTTATAAATTGGAGTGTTGAGTATCTGCAGAATATATGCATTTGCTTAGAACCACACATGAACAAGTGTCCACATATTTTCCTTGTCACCAGTGTGTTCCCTCTTTCTAGTCAATCTCCCTTTGTTAATACCTTGTTTACTGGAGACCCTGCAGAGACAGATGCCAGGATCCCTCTCCCCACTCCAAGGGGAGTCCTTTCCCACCCCTCTCTCTGGGTCCAGTAGGCTGGTGCAAGCAGCTCATCTTTGGAAAGTTCCTCCCTCCCGCCTTCCTTCTTGGCTGCTGCTTTCTCCATTTGTCTGAGTTAAGTGCTGCTGGGGAGCCATTCAGAGTCTGATGGGAGAACCAGGCCCTTCTGTTATCTCTCCCAGCCCTGAATCTAGCTGAAATTGCCTCACAATAATCACATTTGTGGTCTGTAAAAGCTGCGTCTCGTGGCTACTGGAAACTGAGGAGCTGGCGAAAAACCTGGCGTTGGAGGGCAGACGAGAGACATGATTTTGGATACAGGAGAGAGGATAGGTTCCAACAGCTGGACACAAACAGGAGTCCCAGGTCATCTCTCTTTCTTCTAGGTAGGAGCTCAGGCTGGTCTGAGGGGACACTGCTGACTCACACCAGAGGGGCATGCAGAGTGATCAAGAGTATGTTTCTACAGTCACATTAGCTGAGGTTGAGGCCTGGGGGTGAACTAGGCTTTCCTGTCAGTCACTGTGTACTGACACAGGGAGTGGATGAACCACCATGTGTCAGGGATAAGAAGAGCACTTGGCACATTCTGAGAGCCTAGCGAGTGGCACCCTCTGTCTTTGGGGAGTATTCTCTCCCCCATCATGGTCCATCTGGGTAGAATTGTAAACAGGGCTGCTTAAAGGACAGTGGTGTTTCCCTGTACATGTTCGTCCTACACCATCTCCACTCACATATCCACACCAGAGATATTATAATAGCTATTTGAGAGTCAAAATGTTCCAGAGCTGACTGGTTGAGTCATGCTACGTGTGGCTGACATTTTGTTAAATATTCATTTTGATTTGTCAGTTTCTTCATATTTTCAAGCCAATACAATATACCAATATAGACATATATGTATATGTGTGCATGTACACACACATATTCCTTTTCTTCTCTTTTTCCCCCATGTAGCCTCTGAAAAACTATAGTCACAGTATTAAATCCCTAGTTCTTTTAAATATAAAGGCAATTGTCAACCAAGATGCCTTCCCCACCACCCAAGGGGTGGGTGTGTGCCTGAGAATGGCCAATCAGACTTGGAATCTTGATCTAAGACACTCAAAGGCAAAAACAAACAAACAAACAAATATATAAAATAAAATAAATAGAAAAATAAAATAAAATAAAATGACAAAGAGCTATAAGACTCCTGATGATACAGTTGCTCAAAAGCTATACCCAGAATCCTTAGCCTGGATCCTGGCTCTTCTGAGCACTGGAGTTTGGGAATCCCAGTGAAAGAGGCAAGCCTGCCAGGGTGATAAAGTCCAAAAAGAGATGGAAAGGGATCTTGTGCCTGACCTTGCTCACAACAGAAGCAGGTTCTCCCATTTCCCACAACCCAGTTTAGCCCAAATAACGAGAACAAATCACCTGAATCAAGACCCTTCATGCCACACCCCCTCACCTGCCTGTCCTGTTACCTCTGTCCATGTGCCCCCACTTACCTCTCTGCTCTGCCCCCTCCAGGTTTTCTGGTCCCCTTCAACACCCCCATGCTCTTTGCCACTCTGGGGCATTGCCAATAGCTCCTCCCTCTGCTGACAATATCTGCTCTGGCTTTCTCATCTGAATTGGCTACTTCTCACTCACTGATGGCTCAGGTCAGAAGTCACGTCCCCTGAGAAGTTGCCCCTGATTGCCCTGACTGAAGCCACCCACCCCTCACTGCTCACCAGGTAATTTTCTGCACAGCACTCAGCACACCCTGAAATCATCCTGTCAATGAGTTTGTTCTCTTGTCTAACATCATATCCCCACTTAAGTTGCAGGGCTCCTGAGGTGAGGACCATTTTGGGAGCCATGGTCCCAGCCCAGTACTGGCCAGGAGTGAGCACAACAGTGGTGATGCGGACATCTATGGGAATGTGGGAGAAACACAGGTACTCTATGTAAATATGTCCCCTCCCCTGTCTAAGCTTCATGCCTTCCTGGTGTGTGTGTGTGTGTGTGTGTGTGTGTGTGTGTGTGTGTGTGTGTGTGTGTGTGTGTGTGTGTAGGGTGGTGGTAGTCGTGGTGGGCCAGAGTAGAGGCAGTCAGATGTCTCACATCAAGGGCCTGCAGGATGGAATGCTTCCCCTTGGGAATGGGGTGAATGGAGGTAATGGTGATGCCAACCCCAAATCTGTCCATGCACACTTCACTGAACATGTGTTGGGTCCACTTGGGACAGCTAACCTTCTAGGGTCACTGAACAATGTCTGGAGTCATTCCTGGTTGTCACAACAGAATGGGAGGCTATTACTGGCTGCGGGTGGGTTGAAGCTAAATGTCCTCTGATGCACAGTCCTCCCACAGAATGATCTGACCCCCAAATATCTGTGGTGCTAAGGTTGCAAGATGGGTGCCCGGTTTCAAAAGCTGTGAAGGGGTCATCAGCCTGAAAGGGGGGGCATGCAATGTGGCTTTGAAGAATCTGAGGCCAGTGTTCAAACTCCACCTCCACCTCCAGCAAGTGAGCCTCAGTGATTTTATCTCACAGATGGGGGCAGCAGCTAATGAGGTCACATTTGGCACAGAGCCGGAACTCCAAAAATAGGAACCATGATTTTCCCCCAACATAGTCCGCCTTCCTTTATCTCAGGAAGGGAGGATGAAAACTCGGGTCCCTAGAGGAATGGAAATGGTTGTCAGGAGCCAGATGTGACATCGTCTTGAAGAACGACAAGCCCCCCACCCCCCCGGCTGTCCCCCCAGACTCCAGTAATGAGCTCAGGAAGGATGTTTATGCCTTGCAAAGAAATCAGCTGAGCATGACACATGTCTATTAGCAAAGATGGGTTGGAGCTCAGAGCCACGCCAATGACAATAAAGTGTTTGCCAAAGCAATTCAGAAAGGTCAGTGAAACATGAAGTCGGACACTTTGGAAAAGTCCATCCTCCCTGGCATAAACCATCCTATTTCATACGCAAGCAGCTTGAGAAAACAAAAAAAGGGGATCTTTGCCCTTCCTGATGTCCTCTAAATTCTAGTTGCCTCTGTGCCTCTTTCACACATTTTTTAAATGTCATTTTTAAGGCATAGTGTGGGTAGCTATAAAACCTAAGTGTTTCCCTGCAGGCTGATTCATTTGGTGTCAAACAGGCATTTCAAACAGGACTCTTGACAGGTCTCCTGAACCTGCCTCTCTCCCAACATTCCAGGGATGCCACTAGCTCAGGCCACACAATGAGAAGGGGGCTACAGCTCCTCTTCCTCTTCTCACAGTCAGACTTGTAATCCATCTCATCCTGATTCCTTCTGTCACAGATCCCACTTCTTTTTAATTTTTAAAAATTTTGATTAGTAATTTAGTAATGATTAACAAGATCATAAGACAACCGAGGTATAATTCCATACAGTTCCTACCACCAGAGTTCCATGTCCTATCTCCTCCATTGGAAGCTTCCTTATTCTTTATCCTTCTGGGAATATGGATAAAAATTCTTTATGGGGTGCAGAAGGTGGAAGGTCAGATCCCACTTCTTTGGCAGCCAGAGGAATGCTGTTAAATCTAAATCTGATTAAGGGTTGGAGAGATATCTCACTTACTGGAGCACAAACTTGCTTATCTGAGGATTCAGAGGCTACAGTCTCAATCCCCAGCTCTGCCTCATGCTAGAGCTGAGCAGAGCTCTAGTCTCATTCCCTCTCTCACAATAAATAAGTCTTGAGAAAAATAAAGAGAAAAAACACAAATACAAATCTGATCAAGCCACAGTTCTATTCAAAAATCCTTTCCTAAGGGGCTGGTAGTAGCGCAGCATGTTAAGTGCACTTGGTGCAAAGCAAAAGGACCAGCGTAAGGATCCTGGTTCAAGCCTCCGGCTCCCTACCTGCAGGGGGGTCGCTTCATGGGTGGTGAAGCAGGTCTGCAGGTGTCTGTCTTTCTCTACCCTGCTCTGACTTCCCTTCCTATCTCCATTTCTCTCTGTCCTATCCAACACCAATGACAGCAATAACAACAATAGTAAACAACAAGGGCAACAAAAGGGAAAAAATGACTGCCTGGAGCAGTAGATTCATAGTATAAGCACTGAGCCCCAGAAATAACCTTGGAGGGGAAAAAAACCTTTCCTGGTTCCATATAGCACACTTGAACTCAAATCCAAAGTCCTTGTTGTAGCCTTTAAGGTCTCATATAATCCATCTTCTGTCCTTTCCATGTCCTAATTCATTGTCCCCTAAAACTTCCTTCTAGGGTCCATCCAGCAGTGGGGTATTATTCCTAGAGTCTGATCTCCTTATCTTTATTGAAACACCAGTGTGGGAACAAGACATGGAACTGTAGATACCATATAGATGGATCTTCTCAGAAGTACAGGGTTTGAGGAATGACTTTTATCCTGGGAGGCAGGTACACATGGAGGCTGAGTGTGGGCTCTGGTGTCAACAGTCTAGGTTTTCAGCTGACTGTTTCTATCTACTGTTCAGTTTTACCAACTGTAAAATGGGAATAACACAGCTGGGAAGTATTTGATGAGAAAAAGAAAACTGTCCCCTGTATGCTGTGACTGTTGCATCCTAACATTATTTATCATTAATTCAATCATTAATTCAATATTGGCTTGGACTCAACATGGTTCTAGGTATTAGGGACACCACTGAATAAAAGGAATAAATTAATAAGCAAACAAGCTAGAGCTGCACCACACCCTTGGGGAGCTCGCCTTCCAGGTAGAGAAGAACAGTATGAATTAGGGAAGGAAGACTGCTGAGTCTCTCCCAGTAATTGGGGAGGGAGACTGGGCTGGTACTAGCCAGGCAGGGGCAGAGGGCTTGGTTGATTACAGGCTATTTTTGAAAGTGGAACCAACAGGATTTGCTGAGGGAATAGATGTGAAGTGGGAAAGAAATGAGACCGGCCAAGGGGAAATTTCAAGATGTTTGGGCTGAGCAAGATAGATCCACCAACATCCAGGAAGGGGGACTTGGGGTGGGGGGAAGATAACGAGTTCAAAGTCAGACACATTAACCTTGAGGTGCTGGTAAAATGTTCAGATGGGGACAGGGAAGACAGAGACTTGCACCCAGCATCGGGGAAAAAGTCGAGGTTGAAGGTTGAACGACTGCTGTCAGTATTTTGATGATGCTTAATGCCATGGAATTGAATGGGACCACCTAAGGAAAAAGTTCTTAATCCGGTACCCTGTGCACCTGGATGTGAAAACTACATTTATTTTCCATCTTCTCTAACTAGTAGCTCTTTCAATAATGAACAGAAGTAACAAATCACAGTTATAGTCACATCTGTTCCATTATCGTCAATAGAGTTCATGGATAGCTTTGTACCACATCACAGCACAGATATCTTGCAACACTTAAGTCACCACTACTTTGAATGACTAGTGAGACCTAATAGTTACCAGCTAAATAACCAATGGGACCTAATAGTTACCAGCTAAATAACCAGTACATCATGCTGCTTAATGTGTAAAGAAACCATGATTTATACAGTATTTTGATAGAACTGGTTTCCTTTGTAACTTTGTGTATTTTCTTCCATGCATTTAATTTGAAAATATTCTGAACAAGATTCATGGCCTTCACCAGATATCCAGGGGGATCTTGAGACACTAAAAGGGTGTTGTTCGAGCACTGTTCAGGGAATGGTACAGTCAGAGAAGAGAGCGTGGGTACTGGGCTCTTGAGTGGTCAGGGAGACGAGACACTTGGAAATGAGAAAGCTGGAGAAAAAGGATAGGAAGTGGGTCAGGAGAAGAGTCAGTGAGACCCCAAGTGAGAGGAGAGTGACTGGAAGCACTACCAGATCAACACTGCTCACTGTAGCTCAGCACAATGGACGGAGTTTTGGGGGTAAGAAGACTGATGACAACCCCCAGGGAGGGTAAAGCTTCCAAAGTACATCTCATTCTCTGCTCAGCTTCAAAACTTAGAGAACTTAGATCTGAGAGCACATTCAGTCCAATTATTTCCTAATCACTAGTTTATGTAATAAGTGGACACACTGTAAATGATTCCCTGCCTGCAACCTTTCCTCTGCCCTTGGAGTTGGTCAGTTTCCTCTCATCCTTTATCCTGTTCTAAAGATCCCCAGGAGAGAGTGGATGTAACTTAAAACAGGGCACATCAACTCTAACAAAATCCAGAGGCTTCTTAAAATGAATGAAATGGACCAAAAATAGGAGTAAGGGCGATGTATGACGAATGGAGGCTCCAGCCTTGTCTGTGAAGAGCCACAAATCTGTGTCCTCCCTGGCCCCCCTGCTCCTTCTCCATGGAAGTAGAATTACTTGCTGGGCACAAGGCTGCCCAGGAGGTAATGTGTTCAGCTTCCCTTGCAGCCGGATGTGGCCAAGACTGAGAGTGGAGTTCTGAGACTACTCCTGCAGGAAGTGGGAGTACCTCTACCTTCCATTTCCCATTGGCTGTTTGTGGATATGAGGCCCCTCAGGGCAGTGGAACAATGTTACAGGAAGAGTCTAGCCTCTATCACCCTGTGTGCCATATTGTCTCTGGGCTGTTAATGCGCAGTCTGTCAAAGGAGAGAAAACTAAGCATCTATCATCTCATAAGCACTGTTATTTGGAGACTCAAGTGCCTACAGCTGTACTTATATTCCAACAAGGTGTGTGTGGAGGGGTGGGTGGGAGGGCTGGGGGGTAACTGACATAAAAGCAGCTGGCTCCTGCCATTTGCAGGGATCAGGAAACTTTCTGCAAAGGGCCCGAGTGTAAATATTTCAGGCAGATGGTCTCTGCTGCAATTACTCAGCTCTGCCACTGCAGTGCCAAAGCAACCACAGACAACAAGCAAACTGATGAGTGTGGTTGTGCTGTAAAATAACTTTATTTATAAAAGCAGGCGGCCGATCTATGGGTTATAATCTGCTGAACTCCACCATTTGGGGGTGCCATTTTGGCCACCATTACTTCTTTTTTCTTCCCCTCTGTCCCTCCCCTGCTCCCCATTTATTTTTCTTTTAAGAGAAGCTTGGAATCTGGGGGTGAAAAGCCCACGTCAAAAATCTTATAAACTCAAACAGAACACATCTGAGACTAAAATGTGGACTCAGTCTGTGAGCTGGCAACTTTTCAAGACCACTAATTTTTTTTTGCCTCCAGGGTTATTGCTGGGGCTCGGTGCCTGCACTACAAATCCACTGCTCCTGTAGCCATTTTTTTTTTCGAAAAAAAAATTTTTATAGGACAGAGAGAAATTGAGAGGGGATAGGAAGATAGGGAGAAAGACACTTGCAGATCTGCTTCACCACTTGTGAAGCGCTCCCCCCCCCCCCACAAATGGAGGGTCAGGGCTTGAACCGGGATTCTTGTGCGGGCCCTTGCGCTTTGTACTACCATGTGCCTAACCCGATGTGCCACTGCCCGGCCCCCGCAAGACCCAAATTTGGTTCTGAGGGGTGCATAATAGAGGCTGAGCTGGTTGGTCCAGGTCAAGTTCCAATCCCATCACTGCTGCCAGAGTAAGAAGACTGTTACCATTTGTCATTTGGGGTTTCTGGTTTGGGAAAGAAAATAATCCAATAAAATTCTAGGGGTGAGGCTGGGGTCTCCTGAGAAACAAGTGATAAATGAGAAGGAAGCATTATTGCAAACTCTAGAACACTATAAATATTAGATGCAAAATGCCACAGGACTGAAGTCCTTGTTTTTTTGGCAGACAAATTGGCTGAGGAAGCAAGGCCAGGAAGAAATGCATAAAATAAACTCAGAGCCCCAAAGCTCTTAGGGCTGGGGCATTTTCTGATATTCTGTAACTGGATCCTTTTATCTTTGGACTGCTTGCAAGGTTACAACATGAGTCTCTTTCTTTTGCTTTTGAAAAGACACCAAATGCAATTTGCTGCACAAAGTAATAAATCAATGCTGTAAAAGTTCTGGAAGCCGAAGACGAGAGCTTCTGAACTGAGAAGTGTGGGGAAGTAAACGAGAAAGATGGAGCAAGATCATGCATGAAGGAGGCACCTCGTCCTGGAGAGAGAGAGAGAGACAGCTGGAATGCCTTTCCGATGATGGTGGGGCGGGGGCCGGATTTGAATTGCTATAATATGTATTGCTTTTATTTTTCTGTCCAGAATTCATCCTACTGACCTTTGGTAACTCTGTCTTCTGAGGGAACTGGCATTTCCCGCTCATTTTCAGGCAGGGCTATTTCTAGTTTCTGGGTTAGGCACATGGGACTGGCCAATCAGGGCATCCCATCTCCTCTGGCCTATGTGATTGGGTAAGGGGTGGCCATGTGACCTTAGCCATTGGACCCCCCTTACCCCCCCCCAACACACTTGTTTTAATCATTGGAAGAGGTTTTTAGTTGGGGTCACTGTGTTGGTATGATGGGATCTGTGGGAGCCTTTTACCATTTTACAGAGCAAGGCTCTTCCTAAGAATTAAACCAATCCAAATTAAAGAAAATCCAAAGCAGAAAGATGACATTCTAATGACAGTGTCTGAGCACTGGGACTCAGCTAAATTGGCCTGAACTAATTTCAATTATATTTTTTTAATGCTTAAAATGTTAGAAAGTAATCCAAATTCCACCTTGTTCTCATTTTCTACTTCACGTCGAAGACCTAAGACTCATCTATTCATTCAAATTGTTATTGAATACCCAATAACTGCCAGGTAATGTCAGGGGTCAGAAGATTCATAAGTGAGCAACAGAGGGTTTAAAATTAAGTTCAGGAGCTGGGTGGTGGCACATCTAGTATAGTGCACACACTACAGTGCATGAAGAACTGGGCTCGAGTCTCTGGTCTCATCTACAGGGGAAGAGTCACAAATGGTGGAGCAGTGCTGCAGGTCTATCTCCTCTCTCTCTCTCTCTCTCTCTCCCTCTCTCCATATATATATTACAAAAAGAAAAAGCCATAAGAAATGAAGGAGTCATGCAGGCACCAAGCCTCAGGGATAATCCTGCTGGGAAAGACAATTCAAAATACTGAGATAATTTCTAGGGGTTGATCAGGCCTATGAACAACACTAGACAGGACTTCACGGTAGAGAATGACAGGAAATGGGAAAGTCAGGTAGGGAGACAGGATGTTTGAGATGGGAAGGTAAATGATGAGAGGGAACAAGATGTATGAGCAGTGTTCCAGGCAAAGACAACTGCAAGTGCAAAGGCCCTGGGGCAGATATGATCTTGAATTGTCTGAGGAGCAGCAAAGAGGCAGATGGTCTGAGTGTTGCTAGAAAAGACGGGAAGTAAATGTGGACAGAGATCTGAGGAGCTTGTGCAGGAAGCAGTGGAGGATCTTAAGCGGGGAGTGCCATGATTAGTTGTTTTTGATTTTTAAATTCCTCTGGGTGAGGAGGAGGAATGGGTAATTGCTGGAGGAAGGAAGGGTAAGTTGACAGCCAGAGGGAGGCTGAGGGCTACTATATGCCTCTCACCAGCTCCTGTGTCCTGTCTGCCTGCCTTTGGTGGGGCTGCTGTTATTGGTGAAGTCGGGGAGGTGGATGACCTGGGAGTGCCAGCTGAAAGAAGCATGGAGGACAGCTGCTCAGGCCTCTAATTAAATGCTGGCCTTAGCCCTCAGCCCCCAGGGTCATGCAGCTCCAGCAAATGAAGACCAGGGCCCATTCATTTCCTGGAAACTCGATTAGCTGGGCATGGAGGGCTCCCCCAGCTCCAGTGATAGGTTTTATTGCCTGCTGAGCAGAACTGTATCTGAAAATCTTTAGGCCCCCTTTCAAGTGTGGTTTTGTCCAGAAGTAAAAGGGGGAGAAAACCCACAACAGATCCTCAGAAGGAAGTACTGGGGGAGGAGGGGAAGGGGTAGAAGGCAGGGAGGGTTGTCAATCAGTGATTATTTAATTATCACCTCAGAGGAATCTGATCTTTCAAAGAGCAGTTCTCAACACCATGAGACTGATGCCTCATTTCTGGAACAAATATTTTGTTCTGCTTCTTTATTTTTTGACAAGGAAATTTATAGGCAACAAAAGCTTCCTAAGCACAAGGTCTCTGCCCTGTCCCCTGCCCCCAACCCCTACCAATCAATACAAAGCTCTAACTGCAATCTATGAGAAAAACAAAAGGAAGGCAAGCTCTAATAAAGGAAAATTTCAATATGAGCTTTCTTGAGCATATCCATCACGGAGACAGGATGGAGCCGTCAGATGCCGCACCTCAATGCCGCCGATTCACAGGCGCTGTGACAGCTACGAAGGCAGGCAGGTGGGCCTGTGGGATTTGCAATTCAAATGCTTCTCATGGCACTGTCAGTTGTGTCAGGGATTTTCAGCAATAAAAAATAAGTCATGGCAAAGTTCTGCACTCAAGTATAATATTTGATCAATTTACTTATCGCTTACATTCCTGGAAAACCCAGGTTGTGTTACAACCCATACCAAAAAAAAAGTCTTCAGTGTTGGGGGCTGGGGGGAAGCACACTGGGTTAAATGCACGTTACCATGGGCCAGGGCCTGGGTTCAAACCCCTGCTCCCCACTTGCACAGGGAGGTTTCACTAGTGGTGAAGTAGTGCTATAGGGTTTTCTGTGTCTCTCTCCCTTTCTATTGTTCTCTCCCCTCTCAATTTCTCTCTGTTTTATCAAATAAAGAAAAAATGACTACCAGGAGTAGTGGTTTCATTGTGCAGGCACTGAGCCCAGTGATAACCCTGGTGGCAATAATAATAATAATAATAAAAAGGGGTTTAGTGTTTATAAAATGGGCTTAGGATCAAGACTCAAAGGTCAATAAACAAAATAAATCATTCCTAGACACAGTTTAGTAGGAAACTATGCAATGTGAGGGGATCGAAGGCTGTATGTGGTTCTTTCAAGCACAAGACAACAAAAGACTCTGGTCTGTTCCCCCAGGAAGTCAGAGTTGGTTCATGACCTAGACAGCCACCAAAAATGACCTCATAGATTTTATTCTGTAGGAGGCAGTGTGCTCCCTTGAAAACCACTGGGCTAGAAAGAAATTTGCAAGTGGGGGGAGAGGGCACTGAGTGGTGGCTCACCAGGTTGAGTGCATATAGTGAAAAGCACAAGGATGAGGGTTTGAGCCCCTGCTCCCTACCTGCAGAAGAAGCATATCTGCAGGTGTCTATCCTCTTTTGCCCTTTCTGTTTTTTTTTTAAGTTTTATTCTTTATTTATTAGAGACAGAAAAACTGAGAAGGGAGGGGAGATAGAGAAGGGAAGAGACAGAGACACCTGCAGTCCTGCTTTACCACTCATGATGGTCTCCCCTGCAGATAGGGGACCAGAGGCTTGAAACTGGGTCCTTGTGCACTGTAATGCGTGTACTTAACCAGATGCTCATTTCCTGGCCCCTTCTCTCTTCCCCTTTTTCTCCCCTTCCTCTCTCAAATTCTGTCCTATTTAATAAAATGGAGAAAACGGCCAACCAGAATCCATGAATTCAATGAGCCCCAGTGAAAACCCTGGAGGCAAAAAAAGGAAAAAAAGTTTGCAAATGGGTGGCCTGTGGGCAGAATCCATGCAACAGGTGTGTTTGCTTTGGGCAAACTCACTTATTTTTTTTTTAAAGAATGAATAGACCACACTTGAAGTCTTGGCAGTTTCACATAAAGACCTGGATACTATTCTGTGGCAAAACAGAAGTTTCAGCAACTTGGGCGAGTTCAGTCTGACAGACACATATGATAGGGCTCCTTCCCTCCTGGCCACTACCTCTAGGCTTGGCTTCCCTGGAAGAGAGTATGGCATAACTTGGGCCTTGGAAGGTGGACAGGGATGGAGGCTGTTTCCCCCTCTTGCCTTTGACTCCGATGTCTCCTAGGGCAGCACTGGTGGATCCTGAAAGGGCTCACCGTGTGTGTGTGTGTGTGTGTGTGTGTGTGTGTGTGTGTTGGATGTGACCAAAGACAAGGTGTGTAGAAGGCCCAGAGGTGGGACCCCACAGCCCCAGGAAAGTGCACTCTGGTAGTTACTCCTAATGCTGAAACTCTTGTCAGCCAAGATAGACTTGGAAGACAGCAGGGCAGATTAAGGGAAGTAGCTCACCCATCTCAGGGCCCAGGGAGGGCATTACAGGAATAAGGGGGAGGGAGGGCCAACACTTGCCTCAGAGGCTTGTGGGAAGCCCCTGGCATAAGGCCAGAGCATGGCAAAGCTCAACAACAACTTGCATTTTTTTTTATTACTGTTGCTATTATCATATTTTCAAAGGTCTATGTGCCTTCTTCCAGAAAGTTTAGTTGAATTCTCTCCTAAGGGTATCCAGTGGATTTTCTGTGCCTGTCTCTGGCACAGCAACCAGGTGGTTGGTAGTGGAAATGTGTGGTTATCTGACAGAGAAACATAAGTTTAAATTTGATTTCATGGGGGGGGGTTGTTGGGAGACCAAACCCAGGGCATCATACATACAAGGCATCTACTTAACACCCCCCCAATGTAAATTTAATTATAGTTAAATAGTCCTTGTGACTAGTGGCTACCATTCTGGGCTGAGAGGCTCTAGTCTAACTCTTTCCAGAATGCTCAGAGGAACTGCACTTAGCACTTACCTCCTCTGAGGCTTAGCAGAGAGGCCTTATATCGACCAAGCACAATTCCACCTCTCATTTTTATTTTGACCCCTAATGTCAATGAAGGTGGAGACTCTCAGAACAAAAGCAGAGTTGGGAGAGGGGTAGTATGTATGGAGCTGATGGAGCTGATGGGCTGGTGGCCACATTGTTTGCCCCTCAACTACCCTCACCCCCCGCTAGTGGTGATGGGGAGGTGGCTGGTTTTCTAGAGCTCTAACTTGTAGCTTTCCCATATTATCACCAAGACTAAATAAGGTGATGCATATGAAAGAACCCAACTGGTGTGGGTTGATATGTCTGCTAAAACATATCTTTATGTTCTCAACCAGGAGTTTGGGGATGTGGCTTTATTAGGACAGAGGATCTGGGCAGATGTAATCAAATTGAGGCCATTTGGAACTAGGGTGGGTTCTAACTGAGTGACTGCCTTCCTAAGAGGGAAATTTGGCATGACTACATAAGGAGAATACTATATGCATGGGATACAGAGGTCAGGTGAAGGTGGGGATAGAGGTTTGGGTGGTGTAGCCACAAGCCAAGGAACACCAAAGATTGCTGGCCACCAAAAAGACAGGAAGAGGCAGGGAAGGGACCTGCTCTGCTTACAGTTGAACTCTGACTTCCAAGAACCATGATAAAATGTGCTTCTGAAGGTTTAAGCTGCCTGGTTTGTGGTACTTTTATTACAGCCCTGGAAACTAACAGCAGCTGTCTGAGAAAAAGTGCTGAAAGTGTTGACTGGGTACAAGCAGAAATCCTGCTAGTTAGTTTCATACCTGGTATTTCAAAAGTTGAGGAGATGCATCTGCCTCCCCTCTTTCCAACTGGCCCTTTATCCTCTTATGGCTCTGGGGGGGTGGCATTTCCACCCAAGATCATGGGCACTAGTTACAGGACCCTCAGTATGGTCATGGGTGACTAATACAGGTACATTGTGTTGATCTGTACATTGTGTAAATCTGCTGCACAGTTGGGGAAACTGAGGCCCAGAGGGGACTGAGCCTCAGCTCAAGGTCAGAAAAGTCTTCAAAGCAGATTTGGGTTCTGTGGACTCATGCACCAGTGTTTTAAAACACAATGACCTTGGGAAAAGGGAGCATCTATTTAGTTGGTGTCTAGGGAGTCAAGTTTGAAGACATAAGAGAAAAAGCAACAAACATGGCCTCTTAGGGAGGTCTTGAGCCAACCTGGGGTCTGGGAGGGGTTGCTAGGCTTCAGTCACTGCCCAGACACATGGTGGGGAAGGAAGAGCTCAGGGTGGCAGCAGAGGACAGGGATATCCCCTTCTTAAGAGGGTGGTAGCAATTCCTGGGAATAACAGAAATAGGCAGGCAGGAAAGGGGGCAGGCAGAGAGGCAGAGTGGGCAGCTGGATGGAGGATGAAGGGAGGTGTGTGTGTGTGTGTGTGTGTGTGTGTGTGTGTATGCATGCACTTCAGAAGAGAGGAAGAGTGGAGAGCAGACACAGGAGAGAAGCCAAGCTGAGATAAGGCTGCGATTGTGAGCAGGCAGCTGCAGCCGGGCTGGGAGGAAGAAATCCAGTCCTCACCTCTATGTGTGCAGAGAGGCCAAAGAGGAGGAGGAGGAGAGGCTGAGGTGGTGGTGAGGTGGAGGGGCTGGGGATAAGAGAAGCAGGAAAGGAGAGAGGAGCACAGCAAAGATGGGGGAGGGATGCAAATTTAGCCTCTTCTGCAGAGTCACTGAGCACCTAGTATGCAGCAGGGCCTTGTGCAGGCTTAAGGACATGGGAGAGGAAAAGACCACAAAGTCCCTGCTTTCATGTAGTCGGTACTTAGAAGCACAACAACTGATTAGATAAATGGCAGAATATATTATCCAGACAGGTAGGGGTGAAAAGGGCAGGGAGGTGGGTAAAGTAGGAACCAGGATTCCCAAAGGCACAAGAAGGGGTGAGATATAAGGTAATCTGGGAGGCTAGACAGCAAATTGACAAGTATGTATAAAGTTTAAAGTGGAGGCAAGGGATACATTAGGGATAAGAGGGGAGGAGGAGTACCCCTATTTTTTGCATAGGTTAGTCAAAGAAAGCTTCATGGAGGAGATGGCATTTAGATAAAACTCTGAGGAAAGTGAGTGATCAGTTCATGTAGGAGTGTGGGGGAAGGAGTTTCTAGCAAAGGAAAGAATAAATTATCAAATCCCTTGTTGGGAACATGCCAGGGGCCACAGGGTGGTTTAAGAAACAGAAAGAAGTGGTTGAGGGTTGGAGAGGAGGTGAGGTGGTAATGGGCAAAGGACAGAGATGTAGATCACTAGGTTGCTGAGGAGACTGGGGGTTTCTACCCCTTGTGTCGGGGAGCCAGAGAAGCGTCATGGGCAGGATCCCGCTGGCTGCTGTGGTAAGAGCTGATGATGAGTGATGGTGGTGGCAGGGTAGATTCTAGCATATTCTATCATCAGTCTGCTGACAGAACTGAATATGATGAGTAAAAGGAAGAAGAACCAAATAAGTGACAAGCACTTGGTCTGAGCAGTTAGGACATGGGGGCTGCCAATGGGAGATAGTGTGAGGTGTCTGGGGAGGCTGGGGGTCACCTGAGGTGGGCATGATGGGTTTGGGCTGCCAGAGAGACCTTCAAGGGGACATGCTACATAGGCTGCTGG
Source organism: Erinaceus europaeus (assembly GCF_950295315.1). Taxonomy (NCBI): domain Eukaryota; kingdom Metazoa; phylum Chordata; class Mammalia; order Eulipotyphla; family Erinaceidae; genus Erinaceus; species Erinaceus europaeus. Next base: position 50,040,117 of record NC_080162.1, on the reverse strand, counting down.
GTGTCAATATGTGGGATCCAGTAAAGAGAATCAAAATGGAGCAGTGGGAAGTGGGACAAGTGAAGATTATTCCAGAGAAAAACAGGAAAAGCCTCAGTTCATTTTTGAGGCCTTGAATCCACTTTATGGGAAAAAGAAGGCACACACACAAACACACACACACGCACACACACATGCACACATGTGTGTGAGTAGCACATCTGCCTTTACATGCCAGCAGTGAGTCTTTTGCCAAGGAAACCACAATGCCCCGAAATATGTTTCCACCCTCCTGTGTGGCTAGTTATCATATATCCTGTCATACCAGGTGCCATGATGGCACAGACCCTCGCCTACCCCCACTGAAGGTGGTTGCCCAGAGCTGATGGTCAGCTAGTTAAGATCTTCAGCTGACCTCCCTTCCCAGCTCTGTGTAAGAAAAGGAAAAATGACTGAGGTGTTCAGGCCAAATCTGAAAACAGCTCCAACAAGGAGCCCTGGCACCACAATCCAGGCTTGGAATGAGGGGCAGGCTCCCCTGTCCCCAGGACTCAGCCGACAATGCAACCAGGGAGGGCAGGAGGCATACCACCAGTGCTTACATTCTCACAAAAGTCTGCACCAGATGGCAAGAGTTGGGCAAGGACACCATCTCAGAATTGCCAGACTCAGATGGCAGCATGGAATGAGACAGGCATTACCCTAATGAGAAGCAAATGGGCAGTCCTGTATCATTCGCCAGGAAGTGCCATAAAGAGCTTTAGCATCTTCCCGCAAGAGTTGCACAGCAGAAGTCTATGATTGTCACTATGGTGTGCTTTTGTCTTTATCCTTCCGAATAGTCTTTTATTTCTGTTTGGGGATCTGGGTGTCTGGGGAAAGGAATGCTCCCTACTGCTCCCGGGATCAGCTCCTAGGCTGAGGGAATGGGAATATACCATCTGCTTTCTCTGCATTGACGGCCTCAGGGGTGGACCTATGATCAAGTAAGTTCAATCAGAAAGAACCTCACTGTTGGCATTCTGGGGAAAGACATCACTGCTTCTCACCCTAGGAGGGTGAGCCATCAACTCAATCTTACCATAAAATGAATGCTATTATTAAACCCCAAAATCGACCTCTGTTTAGACTGGTGTCTTTTCAGTTTAGAGGAAAACAATCACATCTTGTTGAGGTGTCTGCCCCTTGGATCTAAAAGCCATTTACTGGCCAGGCAGCAATAACTCCTTGCTGTAGCAGAACTCCCCTATCAACTCCTTAGAACCCAGAGATGTAGAACAACAGTAGAACTGCGGGATAGAAAAGCTCCTTTATTTATTTAGCCACATACTGCTTGAGTGCTCTTCCAAGTGGAGGTACAAATGGGCACTCTTGCTGCTGCAGAATGTGACTTCCCACTTCTCCATGCTCCTCCCACTCCCAACATTTGTTGTGATGGGGTTTCTCTTTGAATATATGCTATCATTCTGGGTGAGGTGTGAAAGTACACTGTTGGCTTGATTTGCACCTTCCAGATTATACCAGAGAGGTTGGGCACATGCTGCCATATTGGGATTCACATATACAACTTCTTTTCACCATCTAAGGTTGTATATTGTGACATGCATGGAGACACCAGTCTGGGGGCTTGTGTGATGGTGCTCTGCTATTTGTGCAAATCATCATCACAGCAGCTTTAAGTTTCTTTAGTGCTTTCTATGTGTCACTATTCTAACACATTTAATCCTCATAAAACTCCATGAAGTAAGTAGCATTACCATCCTTAGATGAGACAACCAAGATCGCCAAGTAAGTAACTTGTCCACATTCATTTCTCTAGTAAGTGGTCAAACCTGGATTAGAACTCATGAAGAGGTTTTGCTCTCAGGGCAGGGTGGTGGTGCACCTGGTTAAGTGCACATGTTACAGTGCATAAGGACCGAGGTTCAAGCCCATGGTACCTCCCTGCAGGGGAAAAGCTTCACGAGTGGTGAAGCAGGACTACAGGTATTTTGCTGTCTCTCTCCTCTACCTCCCTTGCTTCAGGTGTCTCTCTCTCTCTTCCTTTCTAGCTCCCTTCCCTCTCGATTTCTGTCTTTATTCAATAAATAAATAAAGATAAAAAGAGTTTTTGCTTTCAAGCACTTTACAAATCACTATGAGTCATCTCATTCCCATCCTATAACTTTGACTCATGGGTACATAACAGAGTACAGCCAGGACACCCGAAGTGTGCTAAAAGATGATTATGTACATTCTGTAAACACTGTGCATGCAGGGAGTCAGGCCATAGCGCAGTGGGTTAAGCACACATGGCACAAAGCGCAAGGACCAGTGTAAAGATCCCAGTTCATGCCCCCGGCTCCCCACCTGCAGGAAAGTCACTTCACAAGGGTGAAGCAGGTCTGCAGGTGTCTCTCTTTCTCTCCCCCTCTGTCTTCTCCTGTACTCTCTCTGTCCTGTCCAACAACAACAACATCAACAACAATAATAACTACAACAATAAAACAACAAGGGCAACAAATAAATATTAACAAAACAAAACAAAACAAAACAAAAAACCTGTGCATGCAATTTATCCTCTCTGGTGTATTTATGTTGAAATCCAAGTTCCTGAAGTTAGAGGAAACTAACATACAGAAATATCCACGAGCAAATTGATATTTATCTGACTTCAACTTAGCATCTCTCAGTCTATTCTTTGTCAGTCTCAACTGCAAACATGGGGCAGCACAAAGCAAGATGATTGATTGCAAAGCTGAAACTGCAAATCTTGTAAAAGATGCAAGGTTTTGTGAAACTAATTAAGGTGATGCTGGAGGACAACTCCAAGCACATGCAAATCCACTGACAAACAATCATCTGGTCTACAAGATAACTGAAGAGACCACTGAAAATGATGATGAGGTAGTAAGCACTTCACAGGGGGAAGATTCAGATGTCAAAAGATTAGGAGAGGCCCTTGGGAAAACTGATCACTTCCTCAAACACTTTGCCAAAAAATGTCCCTTAATGACTGTTGCAAAAAGGGGTAGGCAAAGGAAAGAATATCATATTGTGCTATCATTTAACTTTGGAAAAACTACACCCCACCCCCAGCTGACATTCTGTTAGTTCATTGGCTTTGTCAATTCATGGCTTAAAAAATCAACCCATTACTAGGTATTTATATGTACATGTATGCACAAGCAAGGGGCAATTATATAACTCAAATAAAGGTGCTTAATAGCCCTCTGTGATTCAACTTAGACCTAATAAGCCCGGTATTCTAGTAGAATGTCCTAAAGAAGCCATCAAAATTCTCCAATCATATATTTACTACTTAGAACTAAGCACCCTCCTCTCCTATCCCTTTCTTCACTTTCCTCAGTCACTCTGTCTACTCAAGTAACTACACAAAAAGAAGTAAGATATATTCTTCCCTCTTTTTTAAGAAGAGTCTCACAGAACATCAGCATTATTGTCATCCCTTGATAAGCTTTAGAAGAAACACTATACAGCTGACCAAAAAATTATACTGGCAAAAACTGCATAGCTAGTAAAGGACAATTATTGTCCCTATGACAACCATTGTTAGATTTTTTTTTTTTTTTGCCTCCAGTGTTATTGCACTACAATACAAATCATTGTCCCTAGTGGCCATCTTTTTCCTGTTGTTGTTGTTGCTGTTATTGTTTTTGCATAGGACAGACAGGAATTGAGAGAGGAGGGGACGACAGAGAGGGGGAGAGAGAGACAGACAACTGCAGACCCGTTTCACCACTTGTGAAGTGATCCCCCCTACCCCCACAGGTGGGGAGCCAGGGGCTTGAACTGGGATCTTTGCACTGGTCCTTGTGCTTTTCACTATGTGTGCTTTACCTGGTATGCTGCCTCCTAGTCCCATTAGACTTTTAAACAAGTAAATGCACAAAAACTTGAGGCTAACGCAGACCCCACAAAAATCCTAGGTTTATTTCCTCCTTAACTTGAAGCTGGATCCCATAAACCTAATATGGGTTTGGATACAACAAATGAAAGTCATTGCTTTAACAACTGGGAGAACGTCTAAGCTTGTCAGATAAAGAAGTGACTACAAAAGGTGGATAAGGGCAAGATACAGAGTCACTTAATGATGGCTTCTTTGGCCACTAACAAGCCACCCCATCACTTGGTGTCCTAGACAGGGAATCCTTGGATTCCCTCAGATACTATGAGTCTAGACCTCTGATAGATCTCTCTTCCTCCCATCATTGGTCACACCCATTGGGAACAACACTATAACCCCTTTTGTAGGCTCCATTAAGACTGTACCCTCACTTTGCAGGTTGTGAAGCATTTCCCCTACAGGTCCTCAAACTCGAATTCTTTAGTGGGTCCCTGTGCTGAGTACTATGTGCATTTAATGAGGTGTACCACTACCTGCCCCCCACCCCCAAACAATATTTCTGGTCCACTCCTATGTTAGCTGTCAAGCACAAGCAAAGATTATTAAGACACAGACTCCTAGGAACATTCCTAAAATAGACTTCCTAGCTTTCTTCTACCCTAAGATTCCCTACTTTTATCTGCTCTAGTCCTACTGTATGGTTCCTGTTTATTAAACATTTTGTCCTGCTTTCCATCTTGGAAAGCATTTTCAGCTACCAAGTTCCAGATGCTACTATGATTCCATCCTGACTTCCCTGGGCAGACAACCTCAATAATATGCCCTGTAACCTCATCTCTCCAGAGCCCTACCTCACTAGGGAAAGATAGAAACAAGCTGGGGGTATGGATCGACATGCCAATGTCCATGTCCAGTGAAGAAGCAATTATAGAAGTGAAAATTCCTACCTTCTTGTACCCCCAAAAGAGTTTTGGTCCCTACTCCCAGAGGGATAAACAATACGGAAATTTTTAATGGAGATAGAACTCTGGAGGTGAGAAATTATCTTACAGTCTTGTAAATAAGGATCAAGTTATTAAAAAAAATTAAACATTAAAAGAAAGAATCAACCTGTTATTCACAATGATCAACCAACCATTCTTTGTTAAATACTGTTTTTTTTCAAAATGTAACTTCATTATTTAAAGACAGAATAACCAGCTATGTACTTTAAGAGTACTATTTATGTGAAATGGTTGTCTACTTTTAGCTCATTTAAGTGTTGTTTTCTGGGTTCAGTTTCCCATAATTCTGACTGGACTCCATTCAAAATGGTATTACATTCACAAATGGTTGAAAACTGTTAGTCAGGTTGTGGTTTTACTCTTCCCTCAGCATTTTCTTCTTGTCTTACAGAAAAATATATTTTTCCTAGGTGAACAGTCATATTTATATTTTTCAGGTTCCTTTGCAGTCACATATAGTCATCTGACTTACATTTTACCAATGGGAAATAAAAAATAGGACTTATTAGAGTAGGTTGAGTCTGGGTAATTTTTTTTTTAAAGATTTTTTAAATATTTATTTATTCCCTTTTGTTGCCCTTATTGTTTTTTGTAGTTATTATTGTTGTTGTTGATGTCGTTGCTGGATAGAACAGAGAAAAATGAAGAGAGGAGGGGAAGACAGAGAGGGGGAGAGAAAGATAGACACCTGCAGACCAGCTTCACCGCTTGTGAAGCGACTCCCCTGTAGGTGGGGAGCCAGGAGCTCGAACCAGGATCCTTATACTGGTCCTTGCGCTTCATGCCATGTGCGCTTAACCCACTGCACTACCGCCCAACTCCCTAGTGTAGGTAATTCTTGAGGCAAGCTCACCTAAGTAGGATGGACTCTAATTGAGAGAACAATAAACAATTGCTATCTTGGGTCTCACAAATGCCAATAAATCCAGCTCAACCAGCTGCCTTAGATATCCATGACAATGCAAGGCTTACTGTGTTTTTAAAAAAATATTTATTTATTTATTCCTTTAGTTGTCCTTGTTGTTTTATTGTTATAGTTATTGTTGTTGATGTCGCTGTTGGATAGGACAGAGAGAAATGGAGAGAGGAGGGGAAGACAGAGAGGGGTAGAGAAAGATAGACATCTGCAGACCTGCTTCACTGCTTGTGAAGCAACTCCCCCGCAGGTGGGGAGCCAGGGGCTCGAACTGGGATCCTTACGCAGGTCCTTGCACTTTGCGCCACCTGCACTTAACCTGCTGTGCTACCGCCAGACTCCCAGGTTTACTGTGTTTATTGCCACCAGAATTATCACTGGAGCTTTGTGCCTGAGCAGGACAAATTCACTGCTCCTGAGAAGTATTTTATTTCTTTTGTTGATAAAGATAGAAATTGAGTGGAAAATGGGGAGGGGGTGGAGGGAGTAGAGAAGGAGAGAGGAAGAGAGACACCTGCAGCATTACTTCTCCACTTGTGAAGCTTCCTTCCTGCAGGTGGGGAGTGGGTCTGGGGCCTGGGTACATGGTAACATGTGAGCTCTACTTGGTGTGTTATCACCTGGACCCAGTTTAACGTATTTGAAAACAGCAAGAATAGGTGGTCCTTGGGATGCTAAAGATTTTCTAATCTGAATAGTTAAAATCAAGTTAACTGAAAAAGGACTTTAAATACATGACAGTTTTGTAATTTTTAAAAATTTATTTTTTACTATATTTATTTATTAGATAGAGAAAGCTAGACATTGAGAGGAAGGAGCGGAGACAGAGAGGGAGAAAGATAGCAAGACACCTATAGCCTTGCTTCACCACTTGTGAAGCTTTCCCACCACTTGTGAAGCTTTCCCCCTTTTTTCCACCACTTGTGAAGCTTTCTGGGGACCAGAGGCTTGAAACTGGGTCCCTTGTGCATTGTAATATATGCACCTCAACCAGGTGTACCACCACTTGGCCCCTAGTTTTGTAATTTTTCTCAGTCCACTGACAATGACTTGCATAATACTGGTATCTTTACAACATGTTTACTTTAAGCAGCCACTTAATATAGAATTCACATTTGAGCTTCTCAGCTGCCAGGTCAAAGAGTGAACGTGTACAAGTGTTGTTATTTAATGATAGTAGCTATTATGTCATCAGAGTAAACACACATTTGCAATTTTCTGAGTCCTGAAAGTCATGTTTAAGTGGGGTTCCCTGCCTAGAATGCAGGGGGGCATTGTAAAATAATAGATAAAAATTCTCAGTGAGGGGAGTCGGGCTGTAGCGCAGCGGGTTAAGCGCAGGTGGCGCAAAGCACAAGGACTGGCATAAGGATCCCGGTTCGAACCCCGGCTCCCCACCTGCAGGGGAGTCGCTTCACAGGCGGTGAAGCAGGTCTGCAGGTGTCTATCTTTCTCTCCCCCTGTCTGTCTTCCCCTCCTCTCTCCGTTTCTCTCTGTCCTATCCAACAACGATGACAACAACAATAATAACTACAACAATAAAACAACAAGGGCAACAAAAGGGAATAAATAAATAAAATAAAATATTAAAAAAAATTCTCAGTGATAGCATTACCAAAAATGTAAATATCTTTTGGCTATTTCCATCTCACTTGGTACTTAGTCTTCACTGAGGGTATAATAATTAAGCACAGTTGAATGGAAGCAATTCTTGGGGGAAAACAGCATTTTGATGAGTAGTATAAATTCAAGGATAAAGTTTGGGAGATCTATTTTGAAGAATATTTATTCCTGAGATTCTTTCATTTCAGCTGCATGATTCTAGAATACTAAGCTTGGGCAAGATGCAGGATAAATGTTCCCTTTCAATGCAATGGATGCAAATTGTATATTCCCTTTGAATTCCCATGGTCTTGGTTTCCATTTTGATTATGCCACAAGCACCTTATTTCCAAGCAAAATCACTTTTCTGGGTGGTAGTTTCCCAGAATGTCAAATAGGGGAAGGGATTGATGAGAATACTTTTAGGGTCATTACCTAAATAATTTGGCATCCAAAAGAAAAGTTGCTATACAGACCCTTGGGGCAGAGGTAGTAACAGATGTCTCTAAGCCACACTCAACTCAGATGTGGTTGTCAGCCACACAGTCCACATTTAAACAGAACTGAGTTTTAATAAATCTGATAAGTCAGGAGATTTTGGCTAAAAATCTAGGACTATTTTGAAGGTTGGCAATCCTAAGCATGAATGGCTTCAATTATCTGGACCTGAGTGGCAGATGCATCTTTGTTAAGTATCATCTGGCTCACTGCGGGCCCCACATATCCTGCCTCCTCCATCCTCATCCAGGTTCTCATAACCTATTGGGTGCTGGCCAAATGAACTCTGACACATGTGACTTTCTGCAGAGACCCAGGAAACAATCCAGCTATGTGTACAGAATTAAGGCCCTCTACTTCTCTCAGCAGGCTCCACTTTCTGGGTGATTCTGGCAGTGGGATGAGTCTGCAAGCAGATATACCCCACCCAAGGTGTTCTGGTCAACCTCATGGTGGATCAGAGGGGAAGATGGCCAAGCTGAAGGCTGGTTGCAAGCATTGAAAACTCTCCTTCCCTTATGCCACTCCAACCCAAACAAACCTCTTGTCACTGGGATGCAACTTTCTAGGGTTGCAACACCCAAGTCACAATATCAGATTTCCCAACTGCCTCACCTCCTTCCTTCAGGTGGAGGGCATTTCTTTATTTTAATCAAAGCAAATTCAAATTAATTGAGTTTGGAGGATTTTGTAATGGTGTTTCAGGTAAGCGATTGTATTGTAATTACACCTTTGTAAAAGACATCACGCTTGCAGGTCAGCTTTTAGAACACACCCAAAGACCTCCTATAATATTAACAGACTCAGAAAAGCAACCTCTCGCTCCTCTGGATCCAATGCCAAGTGATCCCACTGAGGGAGAGGTGGAGAACAACTGGTAGTGTAAACAGTCAAATGTAGACAAAAAGTCCACTTCCATGTCAACTTCTGGGCTACACAGTCCCCACATAGGCTTCCCTCTTTTCTCTCTCACTCTCTCTTTTAATGTTTTATTATCTTTATTTATTGGTTAGAGATAGGAAGTGAGAGGGAAGCGAGAGACAGAGAGGGAAAGAGACAGAGAGACAACTGCAGACTTGCTTCACCACTTGCAAAGCTTTCCCCCTGTAGGTGGGGACTAGGGACTCCAACCCGGCCCTCGCGTACTGTAAGATGTGTTTTCAACCAGGTGTGCCACCGCTGAGCACCCCCACCCCACTTCTCTCCTATCTCCACACTGATTTTGAATCCCAATTCCCATGCCAGTGTTCTGGAACCTTCCTCCAGACTAATGGTCTGACATCAGTAAAGCAGTCCCTGATGACTTCAATGACACAACTCACAGAGAATGCAAACTCCCGCATGGATACTCTTTGTATTAACCATTCATATTTTTAAAAAAATTTAAAATATTTATTTTCCCTTTTGTTACCTTTGTTGTTTTTTATTGTTGTTGTAGTTGTTGTTGTTATTGATGTCATCGTTATTAGGATGGAGAGAAATGGAGAGAGGAGGGGAAGACAGAGAGAGGGAGAGAAAGATAGACACCTGCAGACCTGCTTCACTGCCTGTGAAGCGACTCCCCTGCAGGTGGGGAGATGGGGGCTGGAACTAGCATCCTTAGGCCTTGTGTTTGGCCACAGTGCGCTTAAACCGCGGCACTACCACCTGACTCCCTACAATTCATATATTTTAAAAAATTATTTATCCATTCATATTTTTAATGAAGGCCATCATCCCAACTGCATGGGCTGGCTTTTTTTTTTTTTTTTTTTTTTTTTACCAGAGTACTGTGCAGCTCTGGCTTATGGTGGTGTGGAGGGTTGAACCTGGGACTTTGGAGCCTCAGGTATGAGAGTCTGTTTGCATAACCATCATGTTATCTACCCTCTGCCCTGGGCTAGCTTTTTAAAAGTGAAAATCCTTTGGAAAAAGTCATTTTCTATCATATCTATAGGCAAATAAATCTGTATTTTTAATGCATGTAGAAATAAATATATGCACACTGTTTAAAGTTGTCAGTGAACTACTAGAGTCCCCTCCAGAGACTGCAATTGTCCTAGGTGGTGAAAACTCCACTTGCAGAGCCTCTCTCCGCCCACCAGCCCCCACCCCCTCAGAGACCAGGGGCTCACCCGTCCGGTAGCCTGTGCTGTTGAGGTACACAGCGAAGGTGCGGCTCTCGTGCTGCGCTTGCCAGGAGGGCGAGGAGCAGTTCTCGTTGTTGGTGTAGGTGTTGTGGTTGTGGACATACTTGCCGGTAAGGATGGAGGAGCGTGAGGGGCAGCACATGGGCGTGGTCACGAAGGCATTGATGAAGTGCGCGCCGCCCTGCTCCATGATGCGCCGCGTCTTGTTCATCACCTGCATGGAGCCTGCAAGCACAGTGGAGGTGAGCGCCGCCTCAGCTGCCAGTCAGCCTACACCCGGGAGGCCGCCAAACCACAGCGGCAGCACCAAGTTGATTCCAACAGGATCCACCTCAGCCCCGGGGTAGGGGAGATGGGGAGAATCTCTGGGGACAGAATGGGGAGAGGAGCACTAGTGGCATTTGTGGGCAGGGGTCAGCCATGCACTGTCGCATGGTCCTGAGCAATGAGCAAGTATCCTGGGTCCCCTTGGGTGCTTGTGGGGGAGGGAGCTAGGTGAAGATCAGTTTAAGTTAAGTGACCTAGAAAGAAACATCTTGGGGTCAGGTGGTGGCGCATTATGGCATCACCAAGCACAAGGACTCCGGTTTAAGCCCCTGGTCCCCACCTGCAGGGGGAAACTTAAGGAGAGGTGAGACTGCTGCAGGTCTCTCTCTCTCTCTCTCCTCTTTTCTCTGCCTCTATAAAAATAAATGAATAAACTTAAAAAAAATAAAATTAAAGAGAAGCAAGGAACACCTGTTTTGGGGGAGGAGCAGGATATTAATACACATTTCTTCTTCTATTGTTGTTGTTATTATTATTATTATTATTATTATAAGGCAAGACTATGTAAACAGAGGAAAGATTATACCTTGTTTTGTCTGGCACTTTCCCAAGGATTGTTTGCACTTATTGCAAACTGGTTATGCCAACAACCTCCTGCCTTTCTTCTCTCTAAATATGTTTCAGTCAAAGTACTGTCTCAGTCATGAACCCCTCAGTCTTCTCTGCTCTGGCATCAGCCCTAGTGCACAGGCACATGCCAGCACTTCACATGTGTGTTTATTGCCAACTCCCCTCTCACCAGCCTTCCACCCCCAGGACAGCCCCACCTCTTCTGGAGAGTCCTCTGGTGTTTTTTTTTTTGTTTGTTTTTTTTGCTTCGGATTCCCTTAAGGTCTTACCATGTGCACTGCATGCATTTTTATTAGGACATAATTATACATCACCAGATAGGGTGGTTTCATTCATGCCCATTCTCGTTTTTCAATGAAGCCTGGAGCAGAGTAAGGAACAGACAAGAGAGGGCAAGGCAACTGACATGGACAGAGTTCTTACTGTACACAGGGCCCTTTCATGATAACTGCTCTGAGGGGCTTTGCTTAGTGCTGAGTCTCCCATGTTCTCAGTGTGTAATACACAGTAGCTGCTCAATAAATATGTGCAAAGTAGGTACACACTTGTACACTATAGCTGGTGTCTGCACAATCCATATTTGCAACAGAAATTCTTTCTTTCCTTCTCTTTTGGCTATCCTCAGTTCCTTCTGAAGGAGTTCTTAGGATCTCAGCAAGTTGAATGAAGGCTCACTCCCACCCCCATCCCCCATAGCAAAAGACATGCCCATGCCTTAGGAGGCTGTGACGTGACATTATTTAGATAAAGAGTCTTTGGGGGCCAGGTGGTGGTGCACCTGGTTAAGAGCACACATTACAGTGCATAAGGACCCAGGTTCAAGCCCCTGGTCCCCACCTGCAGGAGAAAAGCTTCATGAGTGGTGAAGCAGGGCTGCATGTGTCTCTCTACCTCTCTCATTCTCTAGCTCCCTCTCCCTTCTCAATTTCTGTCTCTATGCAACAATAAAGATAAAAATTTATATAAAAAAGATTCTTTGCAGGTGCAATTATAGATCTTTTTAATATTTTACTTTATTTGTTTTTGAATAGAGACAGAGAGAAATTGAGAAGGGAGAGACAGAGAGACACCCATTGCACTGTTTCACAGCTTGTGAAGCTTCCCCCACTGGGCCTACTGTGTGCTCTACTGAGTGTGCCACCACCTGGACCATTTAGTTAAGGAACCTGACATGAGATAGTTCTGGATTACCTGGGTGGGTCCTAAATTCAATGGCAGGTCTCCTTATAAAATACAGAAAGAGAGGTAGGAGAGAAACTCATTGGCTGGGTATATATGTGCCTTGCCATGTGCTTGGCCACCACACACGAGGAAGCTCTAGTTTCTCTGGTATCTCTCTCTTCCTTTATCTCTGTCTCTCTAAATGAAAAGGTGATCTAGGAACAGTGAAATCATGCTGGCACAAGGCCCTGGTGTCAGAGAGAGAGAATGCAAGAGAGACAGACAGACATAGATGGGAAACCCACGGGAAGATGGGTAGGGTGAGGGGGTGCTATTATCAGTATGTTTAGAGAAGCCCAGGGCTGCCCAGAGCTCTCAAGAGGCAGAAAAGAAGAACTGAGGACCCCTGAGTCTAAGGAGGAAACAGAACCATGCCAACACCTTGATTTCAGACCTCTGTCTTCAGAGCTGGGAGAGACTTATTTCAGTTGCTTTAAGGCACCCAGTCTGTGGCAATTTGTCGGGACAGAATATTAAAAAGCCTATACTGGGTATCCCAGGCACCTGAAGATCTGGCTAGAGATCTCAATCACCAAACACCCCCTGAGGGTGTGAAAACAACTTGTCAGACCTACCTCAGTACCTGCTTCCAAAGACTAAGAATGGAAAAGAGATTTATGAGGTTCTTTTTATCCCGTTTATCTGCCAAATAGGGAAGGCAATGGGGTAGTAATGTGATCTGCTTCCCGGAGGCAACCAGATCATATCTCTTCACTGCTTAAAGCCATCCAATAGCTTCCCACTGCTCAGAAGAAACCTAAAATCTTTTCTGGATGCTCCAAGAGTATTCTGGACCAGCCCCCCTACCAGCCACCCCTTATTTCTTTGAACTCATCTCCTCCCTCCCCTTGTTCACTAAGCCACTCTGGCTTCCTCTTTGTCTCTCAAGTGCCCTAAGCTCATTCTGGGCCCAGGATGCTTGCACTGGTTTCTGTCTCTGCCTGGGTGTGGTTTTCTGACATTCTGCTTCTCTGGCTTTCTCATCATTCAAATCTTAATTTTAATGTCACCTCTCTTGCTCTACTTACTGCCTATCATGCTGGTGTTGTTTCTTAGCACTGATCTCCTTCAGAGCCAGCCTCCGCTATGTAAGAGCTGCTTCTCCTTTTGGACAGAGAGTTCTGAGGGATCTAGGATGCCTATCACTCCTCTGGTCCCCATCCATGGGTATATAACTGGGGCCCCAATAAAAATCTCCCAAATAACTGAAGGGCATGGACCAAAGTCTGCCCTTGTGAGCCAAGCATCAAAGCAGTTTAATAAGGAACATTTCAAGGGGACAAAGTACATTTCCTGAGCCTCTTGGTCACAGATGCCTATAGTGGGTGGGAGAAAGAACTGGCATTGTGTCCAGTTCCATGGACAGAAACTGTTGGGCTTCAGAACTGCAAGAACATCTGTTGTCAAAGACATATACCTTCGCTAAGGTTCCAAGATCCCAGCTGTAACTGGTGGGCAGTGACAGTGTTTCAGTCAGGTATAATTGCTCCTGTGGTGGTGGGCGGGATGGAGGAGATGAGTTTTTGGCATAGCCAGCTGGAGCTAATGTGTTCTGCACAGTGAGTATGGCCTGGGCTTGGGCTCCTCTTGGAGACCTAGTTCCTTCTGATTGGGTGTTGAGGGTTGGGGGTTGGCTGCTTCATCATGCCAGTCACCTTGAAGTTTTGCAACAAACTAAGATATCAAAGTAGTGACCTTAAGGTCCCAAGCTTGAAACCTCTTCCTCTTTCCATGTGTTTGCCTTAGCTGTGCCCTGTGCCAGGGCTCCTTCCTTCCTAGCCTCCTTCAGGTGAGCAATGTCCACTATCTCAGAGAGGCCTTCCCCTGCCCTGCACTGAAACCAGCACCACCACTCTCCTTCCTGCCACACGTCTCCCCAGCAGGCACAGCCCTGGACACCAAAGCTGCTTTTAGTTCACTAATTTGCATGCAGCCTGTTGTCTCTCCTTGTCCCCACTAAAATAGCTCCACGAGGATAAGGATTTAGCCTGCTTTGTTCACTGTCATATTTCCAAGCCTAGGACATGCCTGGCACACAGTAGACACTTGGTAGATGTCTCCTAAATCAACAACAGCATGCTTGGAGATTGGGTCAGGTGGGCACTGCTACATGTGCACCAGCCACATCTCCTATTCCAATGAGGGAAAAATTGGCTGTCTGCTGGGAGCTCCAGGTGAGTGGTGATGTTAAGTTTATATTTGACTTGTGGCTTTTCCCTTCTACTGAGGCAGGTGTCCATAGTTCCTCTGGTTCCAGGTAGTTGAATCCTGTTTGATTGTTTTTGCCTAACACACAGGTGATTTCAGCACTCTGGACATTTTTTCATTTAGGTAAAGAGACAGAAGGGGGGGGGGAGAAACACCACAGCACTGGAGCTTCACCCCAGTGTCACAGCACCTCCCATGTGGTGCCGGCATTTGAGCCTGGGTCACAAACAGGGCAAGGCATGCACCTTGAGCTATCTCTCTGGTCCAAATCCTATTCCTTCAATAATGATAATGATGAGGATGATGATGATAGCTAATTAAGAAAAAGTAGGGGGCTGGGTGGTAGCATAACCAGTTAAGCACACATATTACCATGCACAAGGACCTGGGTTTGAATCCCTGGTTCCCCACCTGCAGGGGAGATGTTTCATGGGTGGGGACATAGGTCTGCAGGTGTCTTTTTCTCTTTCTCTCTCTATTTCCTCCTCCTCTTTCAATTTCTCTTGGACTTACCCAATAAGATATAAAATTAGAAAAAGGAAGGAAGTTAGGGAGTTGGGCAGTAGTGCAGCGGGTTGAGCGCAGGTGGCACAAAGTGCAAGGACCAGCATAAGGATCCTGGTTCGAGCCCCTGGCTCCCTACCTGCAGGGGAGTTGCTTCACAGGCAGTAAAGCAGGTCTGCAGGTGTCTCTCTTTCTCTCCCCCTCTCTGTCTTCCCCTCCTCTCTCCATTTCTCTCTGTCCTATCCAACAATGACGACATCAATAACAACAACAATAATAACTACAACAATAAAACAACAAGGGCAACAAAAAGGAATAAATAAATAAATAAATAAAAATTTATAAAAAGGAAGGAAGAAGGAGAGAAAGAAAGAAAGGAAAAAAGAAAGGGATAAAGAAAGAAAGAAGGAAAGCGAGAAAGAGAGAAAGAAAGGAAGGAAGAAAGATGGCTGCCAGGAGCGATGGATTTGTTGTTAAGGCACTGAGCCCCAAGAATAATCTTGATGGAAAAAGAGAATGGTAGTATAGAGGTATACAGATACAGTGAGGAGTGTGTAACAGCGACGGTGACTGGCTTAATTCAAGCCAGAACTGTCGTCCCAAGTGTGTTATCTAACAGACACCTTGAGGGCCACACCCACTTGCCTGAGCTCCAGATGTCTCTACACATTCATGGCTTCTCCCTTTTTCCTTGAGTTACTCAGTGTGCATCTTGGCTTCTCTTTGGTCTCATCTTGAGTTCCTGCATCCCACTCAGCAGCAGAGTTCCTTCCCCAAGGTGCATCCACAGCTGAAGCCCTGTTGCCTTTGCCCTGGGCAGGAGGTTATCGTCTTGCCTCAGTCCAATATCTGTGTGGTTTGTTTATTCCTCATAAAGGAGCCAGAGTACCTTCTCCCCCACAGGACCTCCCATGGCTCCCATTCACTCCAAATACTCAAAGTCCTTGTGGTTGCCTGCAGGCCCTGTGGGCATGGGCCAGCTCCTTCTCTGCCCTCTCTCTGCAGTCACGGGGGCTTCAGACTCACAGGCTCCCTCTCCTTTGATACACTGCACGTTTAGAACACTCTCCCCCCCATGTTCCTCCCTGCCAATGTCTTCAACCCTTCTTGTTTCTATTTCCCTGTCTTGATGTTTCATTCTTCTTCCTTATTTCATATTTTCAAATCCCCCTCCCTCACCGCCCCAGAGCACTGCTCAGTTCTGGCTTATGGTGGTGCTGGGGGTTGAGAGCCTTAGGCATGAAAATCTTTTCCATAGCCAGTATACTGTCTTCCCAGCTCTTTACATCTAATTCAAGGTGCATTACAGTTTGACATATTTATACAACTATCTTGCTTGTTCCTCAGCCCTAGGTCAGTACCATGTGGGCAACACTTGATCGTCCCAAAGCCTACAATAGTACCCAGCACACAGTAGGTGCTCAGGACATATTTATTGAATGAATGAATCTAGGGCACCCCATGCAGAATCTCTTTGGCCAACTCTTCACAAAGTATGAGGAATAAGGGCACAGTGGCAGGTAATGAGAACTTGGCCTAGCTCATACCCTAGTGCCCACAAAAAGGAGTAAAGCTGCCCCCCGCCCGCACACTCTGTCACTCTCTTCTCATGGAAATCAGAGAGGTTTCCACCTGGTACATGATTCACCTGCAGCAGGCAGCCTGGAATGTTGCACTAATGAAAAGCAAACCACCTGTGGACCTGTTTCTGATTTTTACTCAAGGCCAAAGCAGGGTCTTGGAGAAATCACATCTCCCTCCACTCGTATCAGAGGACCTGAGTGGTGGTTTCCTGCTGCAGATCTGCTGGTTGCTCCCACTCCTGCAGAGGAGAGAGCTGTATCACCCCACTACTGAAGCATAGGTTAACAGTGCCCTCCAACCGCAGTGGCATCTGTGCATGAACGGCACTCCATGCTAAGCCTCCCCTCGGGGGCAGTAACCTGCTTTATTAAAACTGCCACAGCAATACAGCTCTATAAATTCACATCTGGAACAGACAAACAGATGATCTCAGCCCCACGCCCCGCCCAGCCCTGATGCAGACAGCTATGATGACAGGGAAAGAACCTGGAAGATGTGGCCACACAGAAATATAAAGGTCACCTTTCAGTATTTCCAATGAGGCTGAGCTAGCCAACACAAACTTGCTGCGTCCAACATAAACCTGGGCACATGCAGACAGAAACAGACCTGGGTGCGTTCTGTGATGGAGCCTTCCCGATGCGTTGGGCCAAAAGTGAGCTCACCCTGATACCTTTCTGGGACTTGATGGGTGGTAAAGGTGCCACCCCCACTCTGATGATGGGACCTCACTTCTGGGGCCCTTACCAGCCTGCAAGCCAGGAATTTGTCATTTTCTCCCTGGCCTTTCTCTGCCCATTCACCGACTTTTTTTTTTTTTTTTCTGTCCATTTAGTTTGTGACTCTCAGTGCACCACATGTGCCCTGTGAGATTTTTCTTGAAAGTGACTTTAAGAATCAAACTTTAATATCCACTGAGTATCTATATGGAATTCTGGATCTGACATGCTAATTAAGTACTTGGAGATGCTTAGCAAAATAAGATCTTCAGTATATGGCCTGGTGTGTTACCTAGGTTATGGAAGACACTCTCTGGAAGATGCTGAATTAATCTGCTCTTCTAAACATCTGGGTCTTTGCAACTGCAGTCTATGGGGACTGAGCAGGTGCTGTCCAGATTCAAAACCTGACCCAATGTTTGCCATTCCCGGGGCTTAGCTGGATCACATATACACTTACTGTCCTAGAGGGCTATGCAGTTTAGGGAGCAAATGGACTCTAGCCTGGGTGGCATAAGATACCAGAAAACTATATAAAAAAAGAGATGGTGTTTTTGGGTGTTTGCTTTCTAATGAGAAAGTTTCTATTTTTTTTTTTAAAAGCCTTTTTCTTATTTATTTTAAATTGTGTCAGTGTGTGTGTCAGGGAGGGAAATACACACACACACACACACACACACACACACACACACACACACACACAAGGCACTTTCCCACTATAGTTGGCCCTTGTCACTTTGTGTTTCAACTTTTGTGGCTACAATCTATCATGTTTTTTTTTCCAAATATATTCATTAAAATGTTGATCGAAAATTATCAAGGGAGGGGATTGGATATGGAGTCCTGGTGGTTGGAATTGTGTGGAATTGTACCCCTCTTATCCTATGGGCTTGTTTTTATAAATAAAAATTTTAAAAAGTTGATCGAGACAGTGAGAATGATACAGAATGCGCTTGGTTGTCTGAGCCAATTATACACCCCGCATAACAATTAAAATTAAAACTGCTGTCCGTATGGACTGTAGGCCTATGTATTCCAGCACCCCCGTAAATACTTCAACACTAGATGCTGCCCCCTGACCACTCCTTGTGTGTGTGTTTGAAATCAGCTATGGGGAAACCAATCAGAGCGTGTTTCTCTTTTACTGGCTTCTACATCACTAAGCACTAGAAGCATCTTTGCTTGTTTGTGATTTCTGAGAACCTTTACCTAAGCCCCACAATGGCTCTTAAATGTGCTGCTTCTTCTAAGCCTTCTGATGATGAAACTAAGTGCCAAAGGAAGACGTTTAACACCAGGAAGTGAAACTCTTGGATATGATCAAAGATGGCAAGAAAATCCTGGAGGTTGCCTGCTTGACTACTTGACTGAGTCTACCATTTGCTCCATCCCTAAAGATGGAAAAAGAACATCCGTGCAATGACTACTGTCTCTTTCAACAAGGAAGCAAAGCTGAAGGGGTGTTATTTCATGTCAAGAGGCCTCTAATAATGTTAACAACCATATTTAGAAGGTCACACACAGGTTTTCTATGCTGTAACAACAAAAATATTTGATTTATAAATAAAGAATCGTACTTCGTGGAAATTCACTTATTGCGGTAGGGTCTGGAACTGATTAACCATGATAAATGAGGGATGACTGTATCTATGATGTATGTTTGTATTTATTTTTATAAAGACAGGGTGGCAGAGAGAAAGAGTGGAAGAGACCACAGCACCAAAGCTCTGTTGAATGCGCTGGAGACCAGGCTAGAATCCGGGTCACTCAAATGTCAAAGCAGCACACTGTCCAGGCGAGCTATTTCACTGGCCTGTTCTGTTTGTATGTAGTGCAAGGACATAACCCAGGACCTCACACATGCAAGGTATGAGAGCTCTGCCACTAAGCCACTTCTCCTAGCCTGGTGTTTGATTTGATTTTTTTTTTGGTTATAGACAAACAATGTAAATGTGTGATGTGACACATTCTTTGGGAAAGCTGCAGAAAGTAAGCTGGACATGAAGGGAAGGGAAAGCAAAGCTGGGAACCTAGGGTCTTGACTGCAACCTGTGTCTCTTGCCTGGATGACTGCAGGAGACACCTAACAGCCTGGAGTTTCTACCCTGGCCCTCTACACTGAGGTCTCCACTTACTCCTTTTATAACACAAGTCTGCTGCCCCCTCAGTGGTGGTGCACCTGGTTGAGTGCACACGTTACAATGTGCAAAGGCCCAGGCTCAAACCCTGGTCCTCACCTGCAGAAGGAAAACTTCTCAAGTGGCGAGGCAGTGTGTGTATGCCTCTCTATCCCTCTCCCTCTCTATCTCCTCCTTGTCCTACCAAAAAAAAAAAAAAATTAAGTCACATCATCATAGTCCTTAACTCAACCCTTCCCACTGTTTGTCCACCTAAGTCCTAAGTCTTCCATTTGTGATCTGCACGCTCACTCTTTCCAACCACAGTAGGCCCCTCTGCTCCTACCATCCTGCTGCTCCAGCCCAGCTGACCTCTTCAGGTTCCTTGACCACAGGGAGCAGCACTTGCTTGCTTTCAGGACTTCACTTTTGCTGTTCTCAGCCGAGACTCTACCCTCATTGCATTCAGTTCCTGCGAATATCACCTTCCCAGAGAGGCTTTCTCTGGGCTGAGCTAAGAGGATTCCATCTTTCTTCATCTTTACTGTCCTTCTTGAGATTCTTAAGTGCTAAGGAAATGAAGAGGAATTGTATTTGAGAGAAAAACTACCCGTGAGGGCTGCTTTTGGGGTCTCCACTGCGAGTGGCAGGTGGGGAGCAAAAGGCTTCCTTTACTGACTTATTTGAATAGCTTAAATTTGCAAAGATGGGGAATCTTTTTAATTTTTAAAAATACTTTATTTATTATTGGGTAAAGACAGAGAATTTGAGAGGGGAGGAAAGGAGGGAGGGAGGGAGAAAGAGAGAGAGAGAAAGAATGAGAGAGAGAGAGAGAGAGAGAGAGAGAGAGAGAGAGAAGACTGTAGCACTGCAACACTGCAGCACTGCTCGTGAAGCTTTACCCTGCAGGTGGGGACCAGGGACTTGAACCTGGGTCCTTGTGTACTATAGTGTGTGCACTTAGCCAGGTGTACCACTGCCTCCCCCATCTTTTCTTTCTGTCAAGGATCATTTGAATATTTATGACATCATTCATGAGCCAAACAAAATTATCAACTTAAAAATACATACTTAACATTACTATAAGAAAGTTCCTAGATTTCTATATCCAGAACAAATGAATCCCACACTTCTTTCTGGTTTAAAATCAGACCATTCAACACATATAATCTGAAAGACTCTGGAGGTGTTGGGAAGGAATACAGCTAACTGGAAACAGAGTAAATTGAGAAAGCTGCTCAGTGTCGCTTACATTTCCACCTCTGCCTCTGATCCAGGGAAGAGATAAATGCCTCGAATGTTCCAGAGAAGGCCTCTGGGCAAGGACTGCCCTGTTTGCACAGGCCAAGATGACTGGCCGCTCAACCTGAGGTCACGGTCAGAAACCCTCAGGCTGATCCAGCCCACAGAAGGGTTTACTTACGGCTTTTCTTTTTTTTTCTGTGCACAAAGAATGCAACTACTTGCCCACATTTTTCACAGGAGGAGATTTTTCTGGGGCTGCATTATGAGTTTTGTGGGCCCCTGACATTTTTTTGCTTTCATCAATTCCCTCCTCCTCTGTCAAATAAATGAGTGAATAAATAGTATGCTTCTTTGAATCTGTTAGAGCTAAAGACAAATTTGTTAATATCATACATAATTTTTTTCTTTGATCTTAAAATTTAGTTTTTCTTCTTCTGACCTGAAGAGATGGAGGATGTTTTCACAGGTCCTGTGACCCACAGCCCTTGCTCTCCACCACTGAGCCTACTGGGTCTAAAGGAGGAGTTGGTCCTGGACCTTCGTAAAAATCTCTATCTCTGACTGGTCCTGAAAAAAACAAAAAGGAAATCTGTGCACACTGGGTGCCCATTCCTACCTGGTGTAATCTGTGGTGCTGCGATGAAGCCATTCCTTGAGAAAAGCCCTGGGCTCCTCCAAGTCCCCACCATCAGCATGGTTCTTGCTGCTCAAGCTGGGCGTTGGCTGTCAGCTGTTATTCATCTAGCACACTGTGCTACTGTCTTTCTACCTGGGGCACTCAGATGAAATTGCTCAGCAAGGCATTTTTCAGAACACATCCCGTCATGAGGTGACACCTTATTGAATATACCTGTCTACAACTGAATACTACTCAGACATAAAAAAAAAAAAAAGAAAAAGGTTCTGCATTTGTGACAACAGGGATGAATGTTAAAGAGAATGTTAACCGCAGTAAGTCAGACACAAAAGGACAGACACCATATGATTTTGTGTACATGTGCACGTCTCCTCCTCACACTGCAGGTCTTATCAGTGCCACATGCACTAGAGGGGTGACCCCGCTGGGACACCATTCTCTTGAGCCCTGGTGTGGCCATCCAGATGGTCCACCAACCTCTCCTTTACAGATCCTGATTTTAATCGTCCATGCATCTACCTAGGAAGTGACTCTCAGAGCTGCATGTGGAGACGGTCCTCTCCTTGGATCCCCAGATCATCCTCTGCCCAGCTCTACAGCTCAGACCTGGCAGCTCTGCATCTACCAGCTCTTCCTTTCTGGCTGGGCTTGACCACTGGTGTGGGCCCTGGCATGGGGAAGCAGAAGAGCTGAGGTTGGGACATGAACTCTTCCATCTCCTTCCCTGTGGTGCCAACAGAGTGGCAGGCAGCTTCTGTCAGGTGGCCTTCTGTGTCTCCAGGAATCAAATGTTCCCCTTACTCCCTTGGCCTTGGGCTCCTTACTAACTAGCCTATTAGGTGCTACACTATTGCTAGTGGTTCCCCCCCACACACTTGGTTACCAGTTAACAAACAAACTTCCCCTTCCCCCCCAAAAAGAAAACCCAGTTAACTCCCCTTAAATAATCCACAGTTGAGTGCTTCACACTTCTTGCTGAGACAGTGTGGCTAAGCAAATCAGTTCTGTCCGTGTTGCATGTGCGATCTGAACTGAGGTCCTCCAAGGGAGCTGACTTAATATGGAACTCTGTCCTCTTTGCCCTTCTACTTCCCCTTTCTTCCTGACTGGAATGTAGTTGTGACAGACAGAGCTCCAGCTGTCATTCTGAATCATGAGGTCACCTTAAAGGTGGAAGCTACCATTAGCACAGTAAAACATAAAGGCGGAGGAGGAGTTTGGGTTACTGATCACCTTGAAGGTCAAATAGGGGCTGCTAGCTTCCAGGTATCTTTGTGTGAGTGATATCCAGAACCTATCTTGCTTAAGCCACTGCTCCTTTCTGTTTTCTTTCACATGCAGCCAAACAAAATCCGGATACATTTAGATTCCAAAACTGAAAACATCTCCCAAGTGTGGCTGAATTGGGGGAAAAAAAAAATCTTGCAGGAATGTGCTTGGCAAGTTGAACAGCAGGGTGGGTCCCAACCAGCCTCTCTTCTTCCTGAGATAACCTGCATCCACATGCTTTTTCCAGCCAGCGGGTGGAGGTAGGAATGTCAGGAGTTAGTATCCAGAGGGGCTGAGCTGGAAGCCACCACTGATAGCTCGAGTGTCTGGAGTCAGAGCACCCTGCCCTGGGATCCCAGCCATCTGGCCTCTCCAGAGCACCCAGGCCTGTGATGCAGAATTGATTTCTGAGTATCAGTCTGCAGCTCTGGGTGTGGTTTCCTTGTGTTTGCAGATGGAAAGTGGAAAACAAGGGCCTGGCCAGAAACCCTTCTAGGCCTTTTCTTTCAAAAGCCTGTTTCTTCTCCTCCCCCCTTCCCATTTTCCTAAGGCAGCCTTCCCACTGTTGGGGGGGGGAGGGCTGCAGCTCTCAGGAGATCAGCACAGCACCAACAGGCAAACAATCCGCATGTGAAAGTCCACCCTCCTCAGCTCTGGGCTCACCCACGCTTACACTTCTGACTCTTCTGGCAGGTGGCCCTGGACAGCTTTGCTTGGCTTTTCCCAGGCATTTGCAACTTAACTGGTTGAAGATCCAAAACAGCTCCTACCTGCCCTTCTCTGTTAAGAGAACACACCTCCTTGAGTCGTCCAAATACTGATTTAGGGTTTGTTTGTTTACTTATTTATGAGAAAGATAGGAGAAGAGAGAGAGAGAAAGAATCAGACATCACTCTGGTGCATGTGCTGCCGAGAACTGAACTTGTGAGTCTAGTGCCTTATCCACTGTGCCACCTCCTGGACCATCCTAGGGATTATTCTTGACTCCACACTCCCATGCACATCAGACACATCAGCACATCGTATCAGCTCCACCTACTAACTATGCATCACACTGACCACTGCCCCACTTGGTCTGTCACACCCCTCCAGTGGATTATGACAGCAGGCTACTCACTGGGTGGTCTCCTGCCCTGGACCTGTGCTGGACTCTCTACTGGCTTCCCAGCTCCTCTATGCACCTGTCTAGTCTCCAGATTATTTTGCAAGAGGCTTAATATGAAAACACAGGGCAGGTGATGTCAACCCACATACATGTTCCTGTCCTGGAGTCCATCAGGCTCAGACCACTGAAACCCTGCTCCTGGGTCAGCGGCCTTGCATGTTCTGCTCTCCCACCACTCCCCACACCTTCAGGCCTCACTACTTTCTTTCCCCCTGATCAAACTGCTCTGTCACTCGGGCTCTAGACTGCTCTGGGAGACTGCTGGGAAAGCTTCTGCCTCAGGACCACTGCACCCACTGTCCCTTTTGCCTGAAAAGCTTAGAGAGAGAGAGAGAGAGAGAGAGAGAGAGAGAGAAAGTCTCCTGATGGTTCCCTTACCTTCTCTGATCAAACAGCTTCTTCTTGCTGAGGCCATGCCATATAAAGTCATAATTCCATTTACCCCACCTCCCAACCTCATCCTCTTGGGCCACTTTTCACTAGCTTACATCCAGTTTATCTAATGCTTCTTCTCCATTACTTTTGTCTTAGTATGTAGGCTCTGCTGAAGCTGAGGTTTTGCCTGCTGACATGCTGAAGGTGCCTGATAGCTCAGTAAATGGATGATCTGGTTCATCCTGAGGATCCAGGCCAGGAATTTTTTTCAGTCCTGCCTGGCTCTGGCACAGTTGTGAGCTTCACTCTAGGGGTTCAAGCATCCCCCCCCACCCCACCCCACAGAGTCTCATGGTACATGCAGGGCTAGCTCTGCCCTGGCTCCAGGGGCACATGACCCAGGCTAGTTTACCATTATGCTCTGCGCCATTAATGGCTTACAGCTGAGCACATGTCCCAGAGAGCGCCAGACCTAAGAGATATAAACTGAAGACTTTTCCTTGGTACTTGTAGGGGGAACTCTCTAAAAGGATGACTCACTGTGGCATTAATGCAAGGCTGGGTTCACCTGGTGCCTGGTGCCTGGGCCTGGGTCTCTCTCTTGTATCTTCAAATAGTAACATGTCCTGAAAGCCCCTGGCTCATGCCTGACAAAGGCCTTTCTTCTTCCAGTCTCCATCCATGGTCAAGGGGAGAGACTCAAGTGGTGCAACCTCACTTTCACTGCCTCTGCTAAAACTGCTTACCACCCTTGACAACAAAGACACTCTGCTTTTGGCCATATGGAAGCTAGAATCTTGCTGAAATTAAAACAAAATGCTGTTCTCATTGCAGTGACCATTTACCAAAGGCAGTGGCTAGTGAGTTTTCATTCAGGGTCATAACTGAAAGTATGTTTTAAAATAACAATTAAGGGAAGGGGGGGGAACATAGCACAATGCTTATTCAAACAAGCTTCCTTGCCTGAGTTTTGGGGTGCCAGAGTCAGTGCCCTCCACCACTATAAGCCAGAGCTCAGCAGTGCTCTGGTAAAAATAGTAGTAGTAGTAGTAGTAGTAGTAGTAGTAGTAGTAGTAGTAATAGTAGTAGTAACAATAATAATAATACTTAAGCTTTAGAAAGGAAGTCCAGTTAAAGAAAACATCATAATATGGAGCAGAAGAGACTAAGGGGTGTTGCAAATATGCTCTTGCTATGGGCAGATTCATGCCAGACACATCTTGGGGAGGCTCACCAGGATTCTCTGGGTTAGTTAAACTGACAAAGTTCCATGGATACAGGTGAATGAAACCTGGGCCATGCCCTCTCTCATCCCTGGTGAAAAAGGCCAGCTCAGACCTGGCTGACCCCTAAGGGTCATCGGAACACACTCTGCAAATACACTTGATAATGGTGTTCACTGATTGACAGACACATCCTGAAGCCAGTTCCCCTGGACATCTGACTCTTTCAACTGACAACTCAGGGAGGCATGTCCAATGTGTGTGCAGAGAGGGTGAATGAGGATACAGCCCTCCTCCTGGCAATCAGAAGACAGGACGAGCCCCAATTCTGGGCTGTGCCTCACACAGATCCTCTCAACCAGACCTTAATTAGGACAGACTGGAAGAAAGCCTGGAATTCTCTCAGTCGAGGAGTCTCCAGTCCTGAGAACCATCAGAGCTGCCGCACAGATGAGCAGAAAATAGCAGATGATAAATTTTTTAGGACCACCCTCTGTGTGCCAGTTGTAGCAGACTGTGAGATAATGTGTTGGCCTTTTTGGAACATGCATTATTGATCTGGGTCTGTCTAGTGGTTTATAAAAAGCCTATCATCTCTTCCCACTACCACCTTCCCATCCCTTACCTCCTGAAGGAAGCCTAGCCTCCTTTCAAAAGCTAGTTGTGCTGCGGGAAGGCCTGACTTGCTTGTGGAAAGAATGACTGCAGGTATACACCTATGTCTCTCAGAGCTCTGGGGTGGAGGCTGACAGATGCTACAAAGCACAAGGGCTTGAAATCCAGTGCATCCACTTCCTGGAATTTATTTTTTAGAACCGTTTTCTCACATGTGCAAAGACATCACATGTGCAAAGGCGCGTGTATAAAGCTAGTTGGGTAACAGCAGTGCAACAGTGAACTCTAATATATACCTGACTGTCTCAAGACAAAGCAATAGCCGTCTTAGGAGGCTGGGTTAGAGCAGTGGTTAAGGCCATGAGACCTGAGTTCAGATCTTGTTCAGCCCTGTTCTTGTATGTGTAACCTTGGACAAATAACACAATTTCTCTGTGCCTTGGTCTCTCCATGTGTAAGATGAAGAAGATGGACCTATGCATTTGTTTGTCAAAGCAATCAAAGCTCCTTTGTCCTGTCTCCACATTTTATTGCTCCCCCCTCTCCCTGGCTTTGATCACTTTATTTGGGGAAGAGGGATAATACTTTACAGTACAGTTGTTGACATATGGGTATGACTTCTCATCTCCTCATGACAGGTGATTGCAAAACACTCTCACCCCAAACTT
Source organism: Erinaceus europaeus (assembly GCF_950295315.1). NCBI lineage: Eukaryota > Metazoa > Chordata > Mammalia > Eulipotyphla > Erinaceidae > Erinaceus > Erinaceus europaeus. Next base: position 50,013,695 of record NC_080162.1, on the reverse strand, counting down.
AGTTCCATTTCCACTATCAATTGGTTTTTATTTGAGAGTCACAAATGCAAACATACCACCAGGTTCTAGCAGCTGGTTCGTTGTTGTTGCAGTGAAGACACAGTGCTGGCTCCTAAGGATGGGTGTTCACTCACTCACCGTGGTGCTGACCAAACACCAGGGAGTTGCCCTAGATGCTGCTCCTTGCTGTACTCCTGCATCTAACCCTGCAACCCAGGGCCTCACCCACTCCACGTTCCCCCCCCCCCCAGTACATGCTCCCCATTATTACTGTCCCATTACTGCTCTGGCCTCCTCATTACTCTTGCTGTCTCTGCTGTCTAATTTCACCATAACAGCCAGAGGACACTGCTGGAACCTGCAGCAGGCCACACACTGCTAGAACCCCGCCCCCCAATCCATATCCATTTCAGGAAGAATAAAACTGAATACCCTGTTCTTGGCCCTGGCCTTGGTTAGCCCAGCCCTTGGTTGGCTTTGTATCACGCAGGTTGGGCTCCCTGCCTCTCTCTGCTTTAGTGTTCACTCTCCTTACCCCTAACCCACCTCTAGTTCACCATCTTTACCCTTTTCTGCTCTTTCAACCTGGAAGGGATCTTCCTTAATCTTCCACTTCCTACCAAAGAGTAGATGCTTAATAAAGAGCTGCTAAATGCATGAATGAAAATCCAGGGCACCCAGATTTCCCAAGTGTGGAAACAACTTAAGGGCCAGCAGAGGCAAGACACCAAGAAGGCTCATGTTCAGGCACTGCCCACAAGTGCTCTCTGTAAAACTCCAACCAAAACAGAGCTCACACCTTTATGGACTCCTTACGGCTATCAAATACAGCTCATGCAAAATGCTGCTGGGGAGATAGGTAACAAATGTGTCAAATTGTCAATAAAAGCTCAGAACTTTGATTGCAAGTTCTTTTTTGCACTGATAAGCTCCCCGAAGGGGGGAAAATCTTTATTTGTGATCAAAAATACCAATCATTACAAGGAGTGACTTGGATTTATAGAAGTCATCTTTTCTTGGCAGTTAAAAGATGGATTCATATGTGTACTAATGGATCCAAATAGTGCGTAGATTTATAGTTGCATCTTCACCACAAGCTTACATGTGGCTGCAAAGGCTTTACCTAATAAACTGAAAAAGTGCTCAGTTGTCATTTTGACAGTGGGCAGGGGATAAAGGTCCACCTCATGTCCAATCAGCCCTGAACATTCCCTTTGTTTAAAAAATATATTTTTTTATTTATTAATGAAAATGATAGGAGGAGAGAGAGAGAAAGAACCAGACATTACACCAGTACATGTGCTGCCAGGCGTTAAGCTTGGGACCTCATGCTTGAGAGTTCAGTGCTTTATCCATTGCACCACCTCCCGGATCAGAGCCCTGAACATTCCTTACCACTAGCTCCAGTATCTGTCTCTGTCTCTTTGTCTCTGTCTCTCTCTCCAGTGTCATGTTCTCTGCCCCTTCCACAGTCTCTGGCCACATCTAACTCCTTGGTCCTGCCTTAGGGCCTTTTTGTATGATGTGTCCTCTGTTAGGGGACCCCCCACACACACACACACACATACTCCTTGCAGTACATGACAGCACTGGCTGTGGGAAGGAGAATCTAGTCTATCAGAGAAGGGTCCTGTACAAGGCTGTGTGATGTCCAGTGTGGTTGCCTGTTGGTATGCTTCTAATTCTGCTTCTAAAACCCCTTCTGTTTCATTGGTTTAATCCCCCCTGCTTAACACTGTATTCTATTTACATAACCACTGTTAACTAAGCACCACACTGCCTGCAGGGCATTGGTTTAATCCCCACTGGTTCACAATGTCTTTTTGCTCCGCCCCCTCTCCTAGTACACCTTGATTTCCACCAGTCGTTTTTCGCTCCACCCTCTCTACGTCACATCCTGTCTTCACCCTACTTGGCGAGTATATATATAAGGACAGGATTGTGATTAGAGATAGTTTAGACTGTGCTGCGTTCCACATGAATAAAGAGATACTGTGAGTCCCTGGTCGTCTGTCTCCTGCCCGCGAAGCTAGTCCGGCAGTTGCCAAGAGCCATATCTGCCTATTAAGTCTGAAAGGTGGCTGACAGACATACTAACGGAGATGTTCTCTAAGTAGAGAATACATAGCAGAGTTCAAACACACTGTGAAAATGTCAGATAGTCCAGGAATTAATTTTTTAATAGTGATTACATGTTGTGATGATAATGACTTGGACTTTGGGGGCTAAGCAAAGCAAGTTATTAAATTATATGAAAAAAATTCACCATTGTTTCCTTTTTTACTTTTTTTTTTTGCCTCCAGGGTTATCGCTGGGACTTGTTGCCTGTACTACAAATCCACTGCTCCTGGAGGCTATTTTTTCCCTTTTGTTGCCCTTGTTGTTTATCATTGTTGTTATTATTACCATCGTTTTTATTGCTGTTGTTGTTTTTGGATAGGACAGATAGAAATGAAGAGAGGAGGGGAAGACAGAGAGGGGGAGAGAAAGATAGACACCTGAAGACCTGCTTTACTGCCTGTGAAGCGACTACCCTACAGGTGGGGAGCTGGGATCCTTATGCCAGTCCTTGTGCTTTACGCCATGTGTGCTTGACCCGCTGTGCTACCACCCGGCTCCCTCTTTTTACTTTCAAAAGCTGTAAGTACAGGGCTGGTTGACTATGCACATTACCATGTGCAAGAACCCAGGTTCGAGTCTCTCCTCCCCAGCTGCAGAGGTGGATGCTTCATGAGCAGTGAGGCAGGTCTGCAGGTGTCTCTTTTTCTCCTTCTCTATCTCCCATTCCTGTCTCTCTGTCCTATCATAAATAAAAAATCCAAATAAATAAATATTTAAAAAAACTGTAGGTACTAGAAAGTTTGATAGTACTGAGATTCCTTGCCATTTGTGGTTCATGTTAAATTTCCTGTTTCTTTTGCTACAAGGTTATTGCTGGGGCTTGGTGCCCAGGGTGGCCACTTTACCCCTTATTTTATTTATTTATTTATTTATTTTGATAGATTAGAAAGAAACTTGGGGGGGGATGAGGAGACAGAGAGGAAGACAAACAGAGAGACTCCTGCAGCACTTGCATCACTGCTCACAAAGCTTCATGGGGGACCGGTGGCTTGAACCAGGGTCCTTGTGTACAGTGACATGTGTGCTCATCAGGTGTGCCAGTGTCCAGCCTCCTCTCATGCTATCTTTATACAGGGCAAGACTAGTGTAGAGTTTGTGTGGAGAAAGAAGGGAGACATTTCACTGTAAAAGCAGTGAATTCCAGGGGGACAAAACACAAGGAGGAAGGTTTACACTGAGAGATCCCCCTAACACCCCCTATCCCACTGGAAATATAAGTGGAATTCAATCTGGGAAAGAAGAAGGCCAACTGAGATCAACTCTGCATACACTTAGGGGCTTCATTCATGGGTCCTCTTCTCACCATACCAAAAAAAAGTATGGTGAGGAGACCTTAAGCCAAAGAAGACACCCAGAGCTCCATGGAGAAACCCACAACCTGGCTAGGAGGAAAGACAACCCAGGTGCTTGAAAGTAAACCAGGGCTGCAGCCCAGGGTGGCTGGGTTTCCACAAGATCAAGGGGAATATAGGCACCATGCAGAGCTCACAGGCTAGAGAAGTGCTTGGGCCCAGGGGTCACGTGTCCCAGGCCTACCCACCTTCCGGGTCAATGAACTCAGCCTTACTAAGTGTGCTGGTGCTCGCTGCTCTACCCAAGCCCACAACACTGAGAGGGAGAACACTCAGGAAAGCTGAGTGGTTCCTCCTCTTGCAACACCACCTGTGACGGGAGTCAGGTCACAACCAGAAGGGAAGGTTTCCTGACCTTGCATGTCACCAAAGACAGTGGAGGGTATCCATTACGGTGAATTGGTGGAGCAGAGTTCATGAGTCCATGTGTGTATACATGCATACACATAGACTCACACACATGGGCTAACTGTCACTTTTGTTCAATGTCACCATCACCTCCTTCCACCTCCAACAACAATCCAAAGTACAGTCATGCTATGCTTAACGACAGGATATATTCTATGAAATGTACTGCTAGACAATTTTGTCCTTGTGTAGAGACACAGCAAGTGTAATTACACAAACCTAGCCAGTGCAGTCCACCACACACTGAGGCTTCACACAGGGTTCACTGTAAAACACAAGATCCCTCATTGACTGAAATGTCATCACGTAACTCAAGAGTTTGCTCCCAATGATACCATGTCCCCAAGCCCCCCAGTGCAGCCCCTTCTGGGAATGATTTAACACTAAATTTGTAAACCCATTTGCAGGAATATCTGCTTTGCTCAGTCTATGGGGATGGAGATTGTGTCTGTCTTGCTCATTATTGAGATCACAGGCTCTAGAATAATACCTGGATCATAGCAGGCACTCCAGAGAAACTGGAAGGAGACAATAAACTAATCTTAGATCTTTAAGGGAACATCTCCTAAAACTTTAAGGGGCGGGGGATTCAGGAGTAATTATGCCTTAGGGAGAAGTTAGGGACCCTTAACCTCAAGGACCCAGTGGAGAATCCCTACGTATAGGATGGCCCCTGCGATTTGTCTAAAGCCACACCTCTCCAGGTCCATACGATCATCTTGACCAACATGGTGGGGCCCAGCTGGGTGCTTACCGAGCTCCACATCTTGGTCATCTGTCAGCACCAGGATGATGTTGGGACGGATGTTCCTGCGGTCCCGCTGAAACCTGCCTTTTAGGCGATGGTGAGACAGGAACGATGAACTCGCGGGGAGCAGGGAGAAAACCACTGTGACCAGCAAGCAGAGCAGAAAGCCGGGGGGTGTCATCTTCTGTTTCTGCTGTTCTGTGGTGTCTTAGGAGATGTGGGAGCCTGAAGCCGTTTTGTGGACTTGTTTCTTTTCCCTCTTCCTGCTCTACTCAAGGACCTAGAGGGGGGTAGAAGAATCAGGCCAGTCTTTAGTTCCAGGCTGCCTAGATGCTTAGGCTTGCATAATGATTGCTAGGATGACTTCTGGCACAACGTTCTTTTGAACATAGAAAACTGTTCTTCGAACAGCTGAAGCTATATAGCAGAGTAAAAACCTAACTTGGCTCAGGTTAGAAGAAAGGTATTTGAGGGCCAGTAAAATAGCTCACTTGAATAGTGAGCTGCTTTGCCATGTGCACCACCCAGGTTTGAGTCCAGCTCCCACTGACTGCACTGAAGGATGCTTCAACGTTCTGGTGTCTCCCCCACTCTGCCTCTCTGTCTCTATTAAAAAATAAATAAATAAAAAAATGTTGGCTATTTGCTGAGATTATAGGTGGGCAGAAAAGCCTTTGAAGACCTCTTCTGTAGATACAGTTTCTCTCCTAAGCCCAGCTGCAGTGTTGGTGACAATTCAAGACCCAAGTCAGTGGCTGGCAAGGTGGCTTAACTGGTAGACCACCTGCCATGCAAGTGTGGGGCACAGGCTTGGTTAGTAGCACTGCATTATGTTAGAGCAGAGTGGTATCATGGTCTCTCTTTCATAAAATAATTGCATCTTAAAAAAAAAAGATCCACGTCAAATAATCAGCAGATATCTAAACCTATCCAGCTACCTCAACAGATGAGTCACCCCCAGAGAGAGAAAGGAAGCAGCCCAATCCAGGGGGACAGATATTTCTGGCCTCTCACCTCTGCCTACCTGCACAGGGGTGTGTGTGTGTGGGGGGGTTCAGTTCAGGCCTCAAGCCCCACTGGATTGGTGGAGGGGGTGTTGTCTGAATGAAGGGGTCAGGATGGTGCCAGTTCTGGGCTAGATGACTCCCCCCAGGTTTCAGGCCCAGCTCTGTCACTTGCCTGCTCAGTTTCCCCCAGAAAGGAGTCACTAAGGAACCCCAGTTTCCTCATGAGTGAAATGGAGAGACCTGATCCATATAGGAACCATGTCTGTAGGGATGTGTGTAAAGGCCCCTTAACCCTGGACCCTGTAACTGGGCAAGTCATTCACCTGAGCTTTAACTTGCAGAATAAACCAAATGACATGAGAGAGAACTGAGAGCCAAACATCTGAGTGAGAAGAGCTGGCACGTTCCACTTGACCTTGGTCACTCCCAGCCCATCACCAGCAAAGGTGGAGCTGTGGTGGCAGGACATATCAGCCACAGGCAGCTTTGCTCGATCTGCTCTCTGCGGTCATTTTTCTACTTCTTGAGGAAATGAGCCTTCAAGTACTATCCAGATATAGAGTTTTGGTCTCATTTATTTAAGATGAGAAAGAGAGCAAGCAAACAGAAGTGCTGGGAGGGAATCAAGCTTGTTGGAGCCAGTCTGAGTCACCACCATTCTGGTGGTGACCTTGAAGGACCATTCACCCCCTGCTTTCCATGGGGAACTCTGGTCCCCACCCCAAAGTCGAGGCTCGGAGAACTTGGCAAGGAACTCTGGTTCTGCAGAGAAGGTGCTGCCTCACTCACTTCTCCTGGGGATCCACCAGTTCCCTGAGGATCTCTCTCTTGCCCCCAGCTTTGCATCCTCCATTCTCCCTGGGGCAGACAACAGGACCTTCCTCAAATGCAAATTCTCCTGGTCTAAGGTGAGGCTGGAAGGTCTCAAGTCACCCACCTCAGGCCATGCAAATAGAGTTCCACTGCTTCCCATCTCTGCCAGTTTTGTTCTGTTATTTGGACATGTCAAGCCAATTCCTATCTCAAGTCCTTTGCACTGTGCTTCCTTAAAACTGAAGAAGTCCCTCCTCACACTTTGGAATGATGGGTAGGCTCACTCCCTTCCTGGGATAAAGACGCTCAGACCACCTTCTGCAAGGTGATGCCTGGACCATGAACACTCTGCATTTTATAACTGCTTTTATGTCCTTCACAATTCCTACTACAGGCTGCAGTTATCTTATTACCTGTCACCCCAGAGGGGCAGGGGGTGGGCCTGCCACATGGCTGGTGCCCAACACACATTCAGCTAAATGAAGGAGAGGAGATTTAGCTAAGATCCTCTGAGTTTGGAAGGAATTGGGGAGTGCTGGGCTGGGTCTGGGACCCAGGCCCTTGGTGGCTTCTCCCCCCATCTCTAGTCACCTTTCAGATAGGGCAGAAGACTCAGCCACCCTGAGTTCCTGTGGCTTAGCAGTCTCCAGTAAAACGTGCTGGATGAGCTGCTCTGTCCGTGCCTCCTGATTCATTCTCCAGCCCTTTTGGAGCCCCAGGAAGCTGAGTCTGCAGACTCCAGCCCTGGTTTCCAGCTTCTGGCTAGTTCCATCAGCAGGAGCCCTACTGGGAGGCTGCAGTGCTTAGGGCAGGAGATCAGCATATTCATTCTCCTCAGCCCCCTAGCCTGCCTCCAAACATGCAGTGGCTCCCCAGTGTCTCTGCTTCTCTACATCTGGCACATCTTCCAGTTTGGGTGTGGGGATGTCTGGCTCTTACATTCCTCATTTCTGGTGGCAGGCCTCCCCCACCTCTCACCCTGTCAGCCTGGGGGAGGTGAGAAGTGGCTCATCCCTGTTGCTGGCTCTGGGGTGCAAGCTCATTCTTTATCTGCTAACCACTGCACCCCACCTCTGAAGCTTTGTGCTTTCCTGGGGAGACTGAGGAGGACGGGGGCAGTCTTCATGCAGTATCACCCTCCCCATGCAGGGCCTCTGAGGGGACATCTGTGCAGAGAAATGAGATGACAGTCACATTACTGCTGACCTGGAAACTAGGAGTTTCACGGGACTGGGGCAAGCAGGGCACCTTTTCCAGCTCCTCCTGCTGAAACTCCCACCTCAGCACAGCCAAGCTGCGGCCCTAACTGGGTGATGCTCACTTGCTCTGTGCCACACTGCCTAAGATGTGGGCTCTGTTGTGACTGTGCTAGGTGACCCTGAGCAAGTCACTTGACACTTCTATGCCTTGGTTTTCTCTGCCATAGAATAGGTGTAAAGGATTCAATAAATCAGAGCTGAACTGAGAGCCGGCATGGGGAGGAACTGGAGCCTGTTCAGAGCACCAGGTCAGTGGTACTTCTACTGCAGCTGACCCTGCTGCCGCCGCTGTTCACAAATATTCTTTCAGTCTCCCTTGCCACCCTCTTCCCTCATGCTAGTATTGTCCCCACTCTGCAGCTGAAGTCAAATGAGGCTTAATCACATTGCTTACATCACAGAGAGAGCAAATGGCAAAGTCCAAACCTGGCCTCCCTCACCTCTCAGCACGGCCCCTCCCCACCCCACTGCACTCTCTGCTGCTTCCATTTAAGTGTACACTTCTTCTGTATCTATTTAGCCTTTTTGTTTGCTTCATACACATTTTAAATGGCCTTGTTTTATAAAGAAAACAAACATGTTTTCAAAAATGAAAACTTTCTCCCCAAGGATCAAAGGAAAATTGGTGTCCACCCCCCGCCCCCTGGAACTAGCCACACAGTGCCAAAGAAGTAGACACACTGTCACTTGGGCCTCACAGCTTCGAACTCATGTGCAGGACTCTGAGCCGAGCCCCGTGCACCGCACTTGGCACTGTCTCTCTCTAAGCAGATTAGCAAGTGTTGAACGAGTCAAAGTACATTATTAGCGCCATCCTGAGACTTTCTGCTGGAGGTGATGAGAAGCTGCAAGTGGTTCAGAAAGAGACAAGCTCCAACTCCAACCATCCTGGCTATCCCAAAAACTTGGGTGGTCCATATTCCCCACTGGCAAACACAATGGGATGTTGTATGCTTTGCATCGGAAACTGCTTGGACTGATGCACCAGCCAGCCCACTAGCAGGTTCAGTCATGTTCCCTCGGAAAGACATCAAGTGATATTTATTATATATAGTTTCCAAGGGATGCACTACAAACAGCAGCTCTGTTCTATCAGACAGAGACAACTACTAGCATGTAATGCTTGCTGAGTGCTTGCAGTGCTCTAATCTCCATTCTAAGCATTCTGCAGGTATCAACTAATTTCATCACTGTCTCCACTTTATGAACCTTACAACCATTTTATGGATGAGAAAGTCGAGGTCCAGAGATGAAAATTCCTTTCCTATGATTGTATATCCAAGGAAGTAGCAGACTGAGTCCCAGTCTAGCTAGCGTCAGCCTGTCCAACTGGAATCAGATCTCTGAACAAGTTCCTAAGGGTCTCTCAACTTCAGTTTCTCCACCTGTCAGATGAAGCAGCAGGCATCCTTCCAGGGATTTTGTGGCTTTGGGGTTAGGATGTAGAGGACTGGGGGCTAGGAGCTGCAGGTGGGTTAGGAAACCTGGACTGCAGGGGGACAGGATCAGCTGAACTGTGCTCCTGGTCCCCATGTCTTAGCACAGCTTCTGCTCCTAGGCAGCTATCACACCCCAGCCAGGATGCTCTGCCTCTGGATGGAGGTCAGAGCTCTGTGACCAGAGACCAGATAATAACAGGAGCTAATTATTTCATCAGATCAAGTCACCAGAGGGTCGATTTTGGATGAATTCCCCCAGCTCTGCTTTCTCCTGGACTCATGCCAGCCTCTCTGGATGCTGGAGAAATCAATTAGAAATGACACAGGGGTTTTGTCTCCATTTTTCTCCCTCTTGGTAAAAGATTCAAAGTGACTAGACTGAAAGAGTCAACCTGTGTAACACCAGCTGACTGATTTTCTGTCCATCGCATGGACACCACCTCTTTTGCTCACCAGCTCACTCAGGTCCAGCAGCTCTTCCTCTCCATTCTGAGTCTTCTCATTGAATACTTTGTCAATGGCTTTCCATTCCTGGAAGACAGCTCTGGAGATGTCTAATGTCCAGAGTGTTCAGAAACATCACTCCAGCACCTTGAGTCTTTCTGCAGAGCTACGTTGAGGAGGAGATCCTCAGTGTCTGATGCCCTCTGGGCCCACGCATCACAGCTTCAGGGAAATACCTGCACTCTTACTCCAGTTCAGCTAGCAAGACCCAGCAGAATGTTTTCCTCTCAGTCCCCAAATCTAGTAGCAGCAGCAAAGAGTTTGGGAATCATCACGCAGCTAAGAGGGCAGCAGAGAAAGTGGCCAGAGACAGACTGGGAAATGCAGAGATGCCCTGTGTGCTGGGAGCAGCCCTTCTTGGGAGAACCATGGCCCTCTGGGGTGCTCCACTATGGCTCCCTCCCTCACTTTCCCAACCCCCTAAGCTGGAGATTCTTCACATGAATGATTTCACTGCCTTTAGGCCAACTTTGACATCCAGACAGACAGTGAGAGGAAGAGCTTCCCTGGATGTCACGGCAACTCCTATGTGGTGCTGGAGGCTCAAACCTAGGCAAAAGAATAAACCTGTTGAGACTGTAACAGCCTCCTGAGAGGTTTCCCTGTCTCCACTCTCCCCATCTTCCACCGGAGTCAAGAGGATTCTGTCGAAATACATGGCCACTTGCTGTTCTGTGAACAGAATGTGCTGGGGCAGGCACATCCCTACCCCCACGACTTTTGCATGTGCTGTTCTCCCTCTTGGAGGGAAGTCTTCCTCTGGATATCTTCACAGCTCTTCTCTTTTAAAATTAAAATCTCTTTTCTTCTGAGTGACAGTCTCTCTGACAACTAGATATTGTACTTATTATTATTTGTGTGTGTGTGTGTGTGAGCTCTCCCCTACTAGAACATCAGCTCCCTAAGGACATAATATTTTGCTACCTTTGATCATGTCTGTAGACCCAACACCTAAAACAGTGTTTGGGGTCATAGCAGAATCTCAGATATTTAGACTTTGCAAAGTATAACCTCCCTCCTGGTGACAATCCTCCAAGTGTAGTGGTGTAGGCGGGAGTGTGCCTCTGTGTGTGTGTGTGTTGTGTAGTAGTGGTGTACGTGGGAGTGTGTTTCTGTGTGTGTGTGTGTGTGTGTGTGTGTGTGTGTGTAGTAAGGGGGTGCTGCTGCTTTATTTTATTTATTTAGTTAGTTAGTTTTAGGAACAGAGCGGCAGAGAAGGAGGGAGGAAGACCACACAACTAAAGCTTGCTTCAATGCATAGTGGGTCAGGCTCAAACCTGGGCTGAGCACATGGCAAAGCAACACACACTATCCAAGGGAGCTATTTCACCAGTCAAGGGGGCTGCTGCTTTCTTATTCCCATTCTATGCAGTTTTAATGGAGGACAGGACATGTGACCTCAGTGGGCCAATCGGAACAGTCCATCCGTATAAGCTTCAGTGATTGGCCTAGAGATTGACAGCTAACTTAGCCAGTGAGGGTGAGGGGAGAAGGAGAATTGTAGGGCAAGGTGATGCAGGTGACAGGCAACTTCTTTAATTAATTAATAAATTGGAACAGAAAGGCAGAGAAGGAGGGGGAAGACTACACCACTAAAGCATTCTTCAAAGCAGAGTGGGTCAGGCTCAAACCTGGGCTGAGTGGTTGCCGTTCTGGGTGGATTCTGGGAATGAGTGAGCCCTTTGTAGCTCATGGCTACCTACTGGAAACTGAGAGAGACCACTGGTGACACTCAGCTCAACCAAATTGTACCTTGTGGCCAATTATAGGTGCAAATAAGTACCCTTCCTTGCTCACACTCATCTAATTTGACACTGGCAATAGGGAACACCTATGCAACACAGAAAACACCCTGAAAGAACAGTTATGGTGAATAAAATGTATGGTGTCTGTCACGGGTCCAGGTGACTCTAAACACTGCTCCTTTGCTAACTCCTACAACAGGTGTTAGTTGGGAGGTCCTGTTTGCAGATGAGAAAGTTGAGGCATGGAGAGGTTCTAGAATTTGTTCAAGGCCATGCTATCTGGGTGCTGAATGCCATCCTATGACACACCCATCCATCCTCTTCTCTTCCCTGTGCCCCAAGTCCACTTGGGTGGACTCTCAGTGGGAGCTGTGTTCACTGGCTCTTGATTGGGATTGGCCAAGGAGACACTGTCCAAGGGGAGTAGAGGATTTCACTGCTCTTTGATGACTTTTTCAGACAGAGGGAGAGAGAGAAGCTTCCTCCAAGGTGGTGGGGGCCAAGCTGTGAGCCTGGGCTGTTTGTATGGCAAAGCAGACATACTACCCAAGTGAGATTTTTTTTTTGTTGGCTCTTATTCTTTTCCTCTTTCTTTTGTTCTATTATTTCTTTTTGGTTTTAAATATTTTACTTATTTTAATGAGAAATACAGAGAGATGTGGGGGGGGGAGAGAAGTGCACTGATAAGCTCTGGTTTATGCTGGTGCTGGGGATTGAACCTGGGACCTCAGAACCTCAGGCATAAGTCTTTTGCATAACCATTATGCTGTCTTTCTTGTCCTTATGCTTCTCTCACACTCTGCTTACACCTGTGTTAGATGTCCGCATCTGCTTCCTGCAGGGCCTAGGACCAATGAAGCAAGAAAAGAACATGGCTGAAATCTGCACCCAGGAATGCTGACCACCAAGTCTTCATTTCTGACCTTTCTTGGAAACGGGCAGTAGGAGGAGAACACTGCTCATTTCAGTGCAGGCAGGGAGGGTTGTCTGGAGGAGTCCTTACAGAGTACAGTCAGTGATGTCCAAAAGGAACAAAGTTCTGAAGAAGCCAGAGGATTTGGGTAGGTCCTGAAGAAAAGGGTGCTTCAGGCAATGGAATAACAGGCAGAGTGGGAAGCAGGAATGTGTGGTCCTGCAACTCAGAAGCCCAGAAGTTGTCTAGACGGGATGACACACATATACATCTGTTAAGCCTTACACTCCCCTTCTTCCTGGCTGCAGGCTTTTTCCAGCCTTCTCCTTCCAAGAGCTGTCAAAGAAAGGTTGGGCATTCTACCACCTACAGTCCACAGACTCTTACTGTTACCCCTACACAGGGTCCCAGGGCATCTGGTGGTCTGTTCTTGGATTTCCAGCCGGAGGCAGAGAACCAAGTCAGCTTTCAAAAGCAGGTCTGGCAGATGCGAGGGGTCATTTAGAGAGAGGAGGAAAATCAGGTTTCAAGGCAATGGCTCAGGATCTGGAAAGGAAATCAGGGCAAAAGAGGAGGGTAAGAAGTGAAGCCCAGTCTCAGGGCTTAGGAATCAAGCTACCTGCATAGATACTCAAGCAGAAAAAAGTTATCCAGGGACTTCCATGTGCCAGATACAGTTCTCGGTCCTGCTGATAAAGTAGTAAAGCAGAGACGTGTCCCTGTCCTCACAGAGTTGAGATTCTATCAAAACCTGTGGCTGTGTGCTGTACGTGTGAAGGATCAACGAAAAGGTCAGTAGGACAGGGCATGGCACAGGTGAACTATCAGAACTCAGATTAGAGTTAGAGCTCAAAGAAAGTCTAGAAACAATGGATTTGAAGTCCAACAGAGGGCTGAAGAGAGGAGAGAGAGAGAGAGAGATAAATATCTTCCATGCCTGAGGCACCAAAGTTCTCAAGTTCAATCTCCAGCACCATTTTAGTTGGAGCATATAAGTGGTCTGGCAAAAAAATAAGTAAAAAATAAATCCAGGGGAGTTGAGCATTATAATCTGGTGCATATCTAACGAGTGAGAGGCAAGATAACTGACATGACCAAGTATCAGAGCAGCTGCTATGCATCAGGTAGTGTTTATTGATTGATGGGAAAAAAAAAAAGAGACAAAAAAATCTTTATTTTCTTGGAGATGACAGAGTGGGAAAAGGCAAGCATACTGGCAAGCAGATGCTAGGGGAAAATGTAGTATGAAGTCAGCTAGAATAGGAGGTTAACATGGGAATCTGGAGCCAGCTGGCCTAGGCTCCACTCTTAACTAAATGTAAAAACCTCTTTTGGTCTTAGGTAACACATAATGTGGGACTAGTGACAGCACTTGCTGAATTGTGAGGATGAAATGGCTTAGTGCTCATGAAACCTTTAGAACAGACCTGCGTATTATAAGCATCCAGTAAATGTCGGCTAGTGTATGGGTCAGAGCTTCAAGGTGAGACCTGAACTAACCATCGCCTTCCAATATGCCTGCACTACCCGCCATGGCTCAGTGGATGGCCAGTTGGAGTAATGTGGATACACTGGCTTAACTGATTAGGAGGAGGTACCTGCTCTTTCCAAACTGTTCTGAAGGGAGATGAGGGCAGCGGTCATCTTGCTTCATGTGGAGCAGAAGCAATGCTAACATACCAGGGGAGAGAACAGAGCTGTGAAATGCAACCTCCTTGGATCTTTTTTTTTTTCTTTATTGGGGGATTAATGTCTTACAGTCGACAGTAAATACAATACTTTGTACATGCATAACATTTCCTAGTTATCCACATAACAATACAACCCCCACTGGGTCCTCTGCCATCATGTTCCAGGACCTGAATCTCCCCCCGCCCCCCAGAGTCTTATAGGTTAGTGCAATACACCAACTTCATACCAAGTTCTGCTTAGTGTTATTTCTTCTGATCTTGTCTTTCAATTTCTGCCTGTGAGCTCATTCCATATTCAGCATTCCCTTTCTGACTTATTTCACTGAACATGATTTCTTCAAGATCCATCCAAGATGGGCTGAAAATGGTGAAATCACCATTTTTAAAAATTTCTTTATTGGGGAATTAATGTTTTACAATCAACAGCAAATACAATAGTTTTTACATGCATAACATTTCTCAGTTTTCCACATAACAATACAACTCCTACTAGGTCCTCTGTCATCCTTTTTGGACCTGTATTCTCTCCCCCACCCACCCCAGAGTCTTTTACTTTGGTTCAATACACCAAATCCAGTTCAGGTTCACTGGTGTTTTCTCTTCTGATCTTGTTTTTCAACTTCTGCCTGAGAGTGAGATCATCCCGTATTCACCCTTCTGTTTCTGACTTATTTCACTTAACATGATTTCTTCAAGCTCCATCCAAGATGGGCTGAAAATGGTGAAGCCACCATTTTTAATAGCTGAGTAATATTCCATTGTGTATATATACCACAACTTGCTCAGCCACTCCTCTACTGTTGGACACCTGGGTTGCTTCTAGGTTTTGGCTATTACAGATTGTGCTGTTAAGAACATAGGTATACACAAATATTTTTGGAAGGGTGTGTTGGGTTCCTTAGGATATATCCTCTGGAGAGGAATTGCAGAATCATAGTGTAGGTCCATTTCTAGCCTTCTGAGGGTTCCAGACTGCTCTCCACCGGGGTTGGACCAATTTCATGCTCACCAGCAGTGCAGGAGGATTCCTCTGACCCCACAACCTCTCCAGCATGTGTTACTGCTACCTTTTCTGATGTATGACATTCTCACAGGAGTGAAGTGGTATCTCATTGTTGTCTTGATTTGCATTTCTCTGACAATCAAAGACATGGAGTATTTTTTCATGTGTTTCTCAGCCTTTTGGATCTCTTCTGTGGTAAATATTCTGTCCATGTCCCCTCCCCATTTTTGGATAGGGTCATTTGTTTCCTTGTTCTTGAGTTTGGCAAGCTCTTTATATATTTTGGCTATTAAATTCTTGCCTGATGTATGGCATGTGAAGATCTCCCATTCTGTGAGGGGTCTCTTGGTTTGGGTAGTGGTTTCTTTTGCTGTGCAGAAGCTTTTTAATTTGATGTAGTCCCATAGGTTTATAATTGCCTTCATCTTCTTTGTAATTGGATTAATTTCAATGAAGATGTTTTTAAAATTTATGCAGAAAGAGTTCTGCCAGTATTTTCTTCTAAGTACCTGACAGTTTGTGGTCTAACATCCAAGTCCTTGATCCACTTGGAATTTACTTTTGTATTTGGTGAAATTTAGCGGTTCAGTTTCATTCTTTTGCAGGTTTCAACCCATTTTTTCCAACATCATTTGTTGAAGAGACTCCCCTTTGCTGGTTTAATATTCTAGGCACCTTTGCTGAAGATAAGATGTCCATAGGTGTGGGGGCTTACTTCTGGGCTCTCAATTCTATTCCACTGGTCAGTGTGTCTATTCATGTTCCAGTACCAAGAACTTTAGATGACAATGGCCCTGTAATACAATTTAAGGTCTGAGAGTGTGATGCCTACAATTCTGTTCTTTCTTCTCAAGATTGTTTTGGCAATTTGAGGTCTTTTCTGGTTCCAGATAAACATTTGTAGCATTTGTTCTATTCTCCTAAAAAATGTGTTTGGGATCTTGATGGGGATAGCATAAAATCTGTATATAGCTCCGGGTAGTATAGTCATTTTAATGATGTTAATTCTTCCAACCCATTAACATGGAATATCTTTCTACTTCTTTGTGTCTTTTTCAATTTCCTTGAGTAATGACTCACAATTTTCAGTATGCAAGTCTTTCACTTCTTTGGTTAGGTTTATTCCTAAATATTTATTGTTTTTG
Source organism: Erinaceus europaeus (assembly GCF_950295315.1). Classification (NCBI taxonomy): domain Eukaryota; kingdom Metazoa; phylum Chordata; class Mammalia; order Eulipotyphla; family Erinaceidae; genus Erinaceus; species Erinaceus europaeus. The sequence continues at coordinate 49,997,547 of NC_080162.1, read as the reverse complement.
TTGCTATAGTGAAAGGAATTGATTTCTAGATTTCATCGTCTTCTAACTTACTGTTTGCATAGAGGAATGCCTATGATTTTTGAATGTTAATTTTGTAGCCAGACACTTTACCTATTACCTGATGATTTCCAAAAGCTTCTTGCTGGATTCTTTAGGTTTTTCTATGTATACTATTATGTCGCTGCAAATAGGGAGAGTTTGACTTTTTCTCTTCCCTGTATCCCTTTATTTCCTTGCTCCTGCCTGATTGCTATGGCAAGAACTTCCAACACTATGTTCAATAGTAATGGTGAGAGTGGGAAGCCTGTCTAGTACCTGATTTGAGGGGAAATGCTTCTAGTTTTTCACCATTGAGTATGATGTTGGCTGTAGGTTTGCTATATATAGACTCCACTATCTTCAGGAATTTTCCACCTATTCCCATTTTTTGTAGTGTTTTGATCATAAAGGGATGTTGTATTTTGTCAAAGGCTTTCTCTGCATCTATTGATATGACCATATCATTTTGTTGATGTGGTGGATCATGTTGATTGATTTACATATATTAAACCAACCTTGCATCCCTGGAATAAACCCCACTTGGTCATAATGAACAATCTTTTTAATATACTGCTGTATCCGGTTGGCTAGAATTTTGTTCAATATTAGCATCTATGTTCATCAGAGATATTGGTGTATATTTTTCTTTTTTTGGTTGTGTCCCTGTCTGCTTTTGGTATCAAAATGATGCTGGCTTCATAGAAGCTGGAAGGATGTATTCCAGTGTCTTCAATCTTCTGTAAGACTTTTAAAAGTAGAGGTACTAACTCTTCCTTGAAGGTTTTGTAGAATTCATTCGTGAAACCATCTGGTCCAGGACTTTTATTCTTGGGAAGGTTTTTGATAACAGTTTTAATTTCATTGGCTGTGATGGGCCTGTTCATTTTATTTAGTTCCTCTTTATTTAATTTTGGAAGTTCTTAGATATCTAGGAAATCATCCATTTCTTCCAGTTTCTGTAGCTTGGTGGCATATAGTTGTTCATAGAAGCCTCGCATGATATGTTGAATTTCTGCAGTGTCTGTTGTGATATCTCCTCTTTCATTTATGATCCGATTTATTTGGGTCTTCTCCCTTTTTTGTTTTGTGAGTCTGGCTAAAGGTTTGTCAATTTTGTTCACTCTTTTGAAGAACCAACATTTACTTTTGTTGAACTTTTGTATGGTTTTATTTTCAATGTTATTTACTTCTGCCCTAACTTTAGTGATTTCTGTCCTTCTGGTTGCTTTAGGGTTCTTTTGTTCTTCTTCTTCTAGGTCCTTAAGTTGTGCAATCAAGTTGTTTATTTGTGCTTTTTCTTGTTTCCTAATGTGTGCTTGTATGGCTATGAACTTCCCTCTCAGTACTTCCTTAGCTGTGTCCCAAATATTTTGATAGCTTGTGTCTTCATTTTCATTGAACTCTTGAAACATTGTGATTTCTTCCTTTATTTGCTCTTTGACCCAGTAGCTGTTAAGGAGTTTACTGTTGAGCTTCCACATTTTGGGACTATTACTAATCTTTTATTTATTGTTATGTGTTAGTTTAATTTTGCTGTGGTCTAAGAAGATGCTTGGGATGATTTTAATGCTCTTGAATTTGCTGATGCTGTCACTGTGGCCTAACATATGGTCTATCCCTGAGAATGACCCATGTGGATTGCGTAGAATGTGTATTCCAGTTTCTTGGGGTGAATGATTCTGAAAATGTCCAATAGTTTTAGTATATCTATCTCCTCATTTAGCTCCCTCATTTCTTTATTGATTTTCTGCCTAGATGATCTGTCAAGTTGAGAGAGTGGGGTATTGAAGCCACCTACTATTATTGTGTTGCTTTTACTATATTGCTGTTGCTCTTTTGGTAGATATTTGATGTAGGTAGATGGCTTCTTATTGGGTGCATAGATGTTAATAATTGTTCAAGTCCTCATGACTGACTGATCCTCTGAGCATTAAGTAATGTTCTTCCCTTTTATAATTTTATTAATTTTAATGTCTATCCTGTCAGATATGAGAATAGCTATTCCTGCCCTTTTTTGTGGGCTGTTGGCTTGTATAATAGTTTTATTTTTTTCATAATATTTTATTTATTTTATTAATGAGAAAGATAGGAGGAGAAATAGAAAGAGCCAGACATCTCTCTGGTGGTACATGTGCTTTCGGGAACTGAACTCAGGACCATATGCTTGAGAGTCTAGTTCCTTAGCCACTGCGCCACCTCCCGACCACACTGTGTAATAGTTTTATATCCTTTCACTTTAAGTCTGTGTTTGTCTTGTTGAGTTAGGTGGGTTTCCTAACTCAGCATATTGTTGGGTTCTGATCAATCTTCATACTCTGTGCCTTTTAGTAGGTGAATTCAGGCCACTGACATTTATTGATATCAAAGATTGAAGATATTTTAATGACATTATTGTAGATTTTTAGAGTGTTCTGATATGTGACATATTCATAGTGGTCTGACTGTTTTACATAAGAGACCTTTCAGAACTTCTTTTAGCTTGGTGATAGTCGATTCTTTCAACTGTTGCTTGTCTGAGGAGGTTTTTATGCCTCCATCTAGTCTGAAGGACAGTCAAGCAGGATACAGTAGTCTTAGTTGAAAGCTGTTCTCATTGAGCACTTGATAGATATCTTGCCATTTTCTTCTGGCCTATAGTGTTTGTGTGGAGAAATCTGCTTCTAATCTTATGGGTTTTCCTCTGTAGGTAACTCTTTGTTTTTCTCTTGCAGCCTTCAGGATCCTTTCTTTATCCTTATTCCTTTCCATTCTAAATATGATGTGTCTTGGTGTCTTTAAGTCTGGGTGAATTCTGTTTGAGACCCTCTAGGCTTCTTGAACTTTTATGTCTTTTATGTTGTCTAGACTAGAGACGTTCTCAGCTATTATGTCCTGAAGAATGCTTTTTTCCCCCTCTTTCTTCCTCTGGTAAGCCAATAATGCGTATATTATTTCTTTTGAAGTCATCCCATAGGTCTCTTTTGTTGTTTTCAGTATCTCTTAATCTCTTTTTGAGCTCTCTTACTTCTTTTTAGTTGTCTCTAATTCATCCTCGATCTTGCTAATTCTGTCTTCAGGCTCATTTATTCTATTCTCTCTCCCCTCTACTGTTTTCTGGAGTTCATCTATTTTGTTACTGTGTTCTGATACTGTTTTAGTTTGTTCAACTAGTTGTGTTCTTAGCTCAGCTATTTCCACTTTCAGCTCTCTAATATACTTGAGATAATTAGTGTTTTCTTCCAGGGTCTCATTTGTTGTTTTTGCATTTCTGATGACAATTCAAACTCTTTACTCACTCCTGTGACTATTTCCTCAACGAGTGTTTGGATGTTGACCTCACTATTTTGTAGTTCAACCTTTGGGGTGCTTTTAGCTGGACTCTTGTTCTGGTTCATTTCTCTAATATTTTTTCTTGTTGGTTCAACCATTCTATATAGTATGTTATGAGGTCCCTCTCTCAGTACTTTTCAAATTACTGATCACTCTTGCCTGGATTGACTTGTGTCTAAGTAAGGTACTTAAAGAGTTCACAGTTGTGGAAATTAACAGTTGTTTCAATATTATTTCAATCCCTGAGTTGGAGCACAGAGGCTGTTAAAAGCTTCTTGTTCTTTTTCTTCCCTGTATGCTATGGGAGCCTGAGGGCTTTTAAACTATAAGTAGGATTCTTAGCTTAATCACTCACTCCAGACCAAGAGATAAAGCAGGGTAGGGGAGAGATAGCACAGTGGTTATGCAAAGAGACTCTCACACCCCAAGGATCCAAATCTCCAGACCCTACCCAGCCCCTCTGCCAAGCCGGGTCACACTGCTGGACCTTATGAGTGTCTAAACAAGTCCCATTTATAGTCTATAGGTTCTGAGGCAACTATTCACCATGTTATCATCAGGAGAACAATGTGGAAAGGCTCCCACTATACAGCCCCACTGCCAGGCCACTGAGATGTAGTTCTTCTCCTGAGGTTCCTGGTCAGTTCTCTTTTCCCAGATGTCAGCACTGGGCCTCCCCCCTGCTGCTCCAGCCTCTGAGGGCAGTAGCAATGGAGACTCACAGTTGCATTTGGTGAGTGTTAGTGAGTCCTCTCCTCCCTTCATCAGTCTTTTTGCTGGTAAAACAGACTGGAGTTGATGCCTCAACTGGTAAACTGCTGGACTGTTACCAGCTGCTAAATCTCTTCTTAGGCTCCTCTCTGTCCACAAGTGTTTGCACTTACCAGTGATTTGGTGTGTTCCAGATGTCATTCTTGTCCTTCCTTGTTGTGGTCCCAGGTGTCTCCTTCCCTACTGACAACACGTGGCACCTAGATCCAATTAAACCTGATGGAGGCTTGCCTTTGCATTCTTTGTCTCAGGCATCAATGTCCTTCTACTAGTTTGAACTGCTTTATTTCTTGCAGGGTCAGCTTTCTCATACTTTGACTCTTTGGGGTTATCAATCAAATCATATTTCTTTCCTCTCCCTCCCACCCCCAGGTCACTCCGAGTTGCTTTCTTTGTCACTTGTAGTCAAACAAGCCCACATGGTAGACCGAGCAGGGGGCTAAGTGTTGACTCAGGTGGCTTCCTAGACAAGCTGTGCCTCTGGGTGCGGAGACCTGATGACAATAGCCAGCTCACCAAGAGCCTGGGTCTGTGCCCAACTCTCTTAAGCAAGCTTTCCTCATACTTGTTTGCTAGCTGATACGATAAACGTGGCACAGAGATATGGAAGATAATGGGGGCATGAAAGCCCTGAATTCTGGACCTGAGTTACCCCACCTGCTAAGAGAGGCAGACTGTTCTCTGGGCTTGGCTTTGAAGCTGGGGGTGGGCGAAATATGATAGGTAGCAGGGAGCTGCCCCAAGCCCCCAGTCCCCAGTCTCCATCCAGATTTGTCCTCATTTCATACTCTTTTTTTTTGTTGTTGTTGTTTGTTTGTTTGGTGGAACCAGAACCCCAGACATGCATGATTCACTGCATTATGTTTTCATTCAGATAGAAAGGCAGAGAGAGACAGAGAAGCAAGAGATATTATAGCACCAAAGTCATGGTTCTGTTGCCACAGCACCTTCCAAGTGCCAGGACTTGAACCTGGGTCACATGGATGGCAATGCAGGCACCCTTTGCAGTGAACTATCTCTTTGCTCCCTGCTATAGTCTTCCACTCAGGTCTTTCCCACTGGAAGCTTCAGCTGGAGCTGGGAACTCCCAGCTCAGACACAGCCTGGTGCTGCTAATCAGTTGGCAAAAGCAACTGAGCACATACCAGGCACCAGGTCTGATCCTAAGTGCTGGGGACCCAGACACGAACACTGCTCATGGGTCAGATGCCAACATGAATAACAGGCCAATGAGGTGATGAGTTCCAAAGATCTGAGGCAGGAAAGGCAAGTTGGAAATGCAGGGAGGCTGCAGAATTTTAAGAAAGATGCATGCCTTTTTATGAGAGAGTGGAGGAGGAGAAGAGAGGTTAGTGCACTGCTCAGCTCCGGCCTACAGCAGTGCTGGGACAGGCAGGGTGTCAAGCATGTAAATCCTGTGTTCCAACACACAAAATTATCTCCCCATCCCAAGACTGTGTCTTTTTTTATTTACTTTTTGATTATTTTTATTTATTTAATGGATAGAGACAGCCACAGATTGAGATGGAAGGGCAAGAAAGAGAGGGAGAGAGACACCACTTGCAGAGCTTCCCCCCCTGCATCTGGGGACAAGGGGCTCGAACCTGGGTCCTTGCATACTGCAATTTGTGCACTGAACCAGGGCTACCACCGCCTGGCCCCAAGAGTATGTCTTAATAAGAAATTTCAGAATACCCATGACAGAGGTGAAAGAGGCCTGTGGATAACCAGGGGTACAGTAGGGGAAAGCAAATGCAAATGGTCCTGGGGTAGAAATGTACCTGGGGTGTTTGGCTAGAGGGCAGCTGACTGAGGGGGGCTGGATCTAACCTCAAAACATGTTGATCTGTATTACCCCTTCCTACAATTTTCCAACAGATAATTACTACTCACAGCCAAGCTGTGATTCATGATCTTGGAATGAGTACTGTCATGTACCCAGGTCCCCCTTTACCACATGGGAAAAGGATGGGGGCCAGGAGACATAGTGTGGAACAAGTTTAGATCTTCCTAGAGAGTGTGTCTTCTTCCCAGTGGTTGTCCCAGGCTGACACCTGGGATACAGAGCAGAGGATGTATATAAATGCAGAGGGTCTGCTTTCTTAGGTGGGGCTTAAGGATCTCAGAGAGTGTTGTGGTCATTCAGGTAGAACTACCCTGTCTCATGGAGCCTTAGACACTGCTGTTGTTGCTCTCACTATGTTTTATACATTAGGAGCCCTATGCAAGTCTGGCTAGATTCAAGGAGGGGGACAGGGACTCTTCCGGCCCCTATGTCAAGGTTACGCCACAAAGATCATGCAGGGTGCCTTGTGGTTATATGGAAAGCACAGCTGGTCCTGCCAAATTCACAGAGGCCTGGGCACTTCAACAGGGGAGTGGTGTGAGCTTCCCTTTCTCCCCCTGCACGCCTCTTTTAGGAAATGAAACTTGATATGTCAGATTTAGTCTGACCACATCTGTATCTGCCAGACTTTTGCAGTTGACACCCACACCCATTTCAAAGATCCCCTCAGCCTCAGGAAGCCCTGGGTTGACCCTGCTCTTCCTTCTCCTGTGACGTGTGGAATCAATGGGATCCTGTCCAGAGGGCTCCAAAGGGGACAGTGGAGGCAGATGAGGACCTGTCTTTGTGTGAAAGCTACAACACTCTCTTTTCTTTTTGTCCCAGAGAACAAGGCTTCCCGGCTATATCTGCGTTGAAAACATACTTGACTTCCAAATTTCATTTCCCTTAAACCTCTCCCTTCCTTGTTTTTTAAGTAGAAAGAAAGCTACTCAATAAGCCCCACAACCTAGACAGAAGTGCAGGCTCTGACTAGGGGAACTGGCCCAAACTTCTCATCAGTCTTTCCCTTCTGTGAGAAATGACACCACATAGGCTCTGACCTTTGACCTTGTGAGCTCAGGGCTACTGTCCACGTGAAGTGGAAGCTGGCATCCCTGGGGAACGTGTCTGTGTATGTGGGAGCTGTTCTTATCAGGTGGCTAGCTAGCTAGTGGGTGCTAGGCTGGGGCTTCAGGGTCAGGTCTGGAGAAGTGTTAATGCCTGCAGCCTGGGCAGGAGGGCTGAGAACAGCCCCCAAACTGCCGGAGTGTCGCTTGGGACAGGTACAACTCTGTCTGGACCAGATCAGCTGCTGGAGCCAGAGAAGTAGCTCTCAGGATGTTTCTGATGAGATGAAAGCTTCTGGGCCACAGGCTCTTGAGGTGAAACAAAGGATTCATTCCATTTCCTTTTTTTAAAAAATTTATTTATTTTATTTATTTATTCCCTTTTGTTGCCCTTGTTGTTTTATTGTTGTAGTTATTATTGTTGTTGTCATTGTTGGATAGGACAGAGAGAAATGGAGAAAGGAGGGGAAGACAGAGAGGAGGAGAGAAAGATAGACACCTGCAGACCTGCTTCACCACTTGTGAAGCGACTCCCCTGCAGGTGGGGAGCCGGGGTTCGAACCGGGATCCTTATGCCGGTCCTTGTGCTTTGCGCCACCTGCGTTTAACCCGCTGCGCTACAGCCCGACTCCCCTCATTCCATTTCCTAAGGGGGTGCCATGACTGACCTCCACTCTATACAACTGAGAAGCTCTGCTGCCACCAGTGAATTTCTGTGTGTTGGCCTTCTTTCCACTCCTTTATTTCAGCAGACTGATTTAGAATGGAAGGTTCTCCCTTCCCATGCCTTAAGCCAGGGGCTTTCCACCTGGCCACCAGGCACATTTGCCGTTGGTCATCCTTTGTGGTGTGTGCTACCCTGTGCTTTCTGGGATGTTCAGCAGCAGCCGTGGCTTCTACCTGCTAGATGTGAGTAGCATGGGTCCCTTAACTGGGAAAACTAAAGAAATCTCCAGGCAATGCCAGATATACCCTGAAGGTAACATCCCAGGTAAAAAAATCCCTGCTGTGGGGGGCAGGTCGGTGGCAAACCTGGTTTAGCACACATACAACCAAGTGTGAGGACTGGGGTTTGAGGCCTGCTCCCCACCTGCAGGGGTCCACTTTTCTCTGTCCTATCTAATAAAAATTAGAAGGGAAAAAATGGCCACTGAGAGCAGTGGATTGATTCCTAGTGCTGGCACTGAGTCTCATCGACCCTGACAGAAAAAAAAAAAAAAAGAATCCCAGCTGTGAACAGACAGCAACACTAAGAAACAAAGGTCATAACACTGAGGGTTCATTCCTGCATGCCGAGAGTGCTGAGCTTCCCCTAACAAGAGTGGAAGGCCCCTTACAGGCCACTGAGGACAGGGCAGTGGAACCCCTGCTTGAAGCTCAACAGTCTCCAGAGAGATCACACTGGGTTTCAATGTACCTCTAGTATGGGGAAGGTTGAGGCCCACCCATTGCAAACCCCACTTTGATGCAGCCAACAGACCTGATGGGCAGAAGCTCAGTGATTTGTCCACGGCTTGAGCCCACATGGAGTCTGGATGCTGTTTGTTGACTTCTAGAGAAAAACAGCCTATTGCAGGGACACAAGCTCAAATGTCTGCCGAGCCAGGGAAGGGAGTAAATGACATGTCCTGGATTTAGAATCACAGGGAAGCCAGGCTGAGACTACATAGGAGCCGCTGTTTCCAAGGTGGAAGGTTAATACATTTTAAACACCTGGAAGGTCAAACAAAGTCTAGTTTGCTTTGCCACCCTTCAAAGCCACCTGATCTTGCCAGGCCTCTGTCCTCATGGAGCTGACCTTCTGGTGGGAGATTTATAATTAGCAAGTGGAAATGAACTTCAGACTGTTTTAGGAGCTTTGAAGGGAGTCACTAGGGTAACAGGGTAGAGAGTAAATCAGAGGCCACCTCTGGGAGGAAGTAGCATCTGAACTAAAACCTGAAGGTAGACAAGAAATCTGTCCTGTGTGAAAAGCTTGGGATGCAAAGGGTACGGCGAGTGCAGTGGCCCGTGGTGGGAATGAGCACAGGATGAAGACCAGAGCAGCTGGGGCAGAGAGTGGGTGTGGCACCTTCAAGTGGGGTTGGCTATCACCTTCCTCTAGCCCACACCTTACAGGTAGGCTGCACCTGCTGTCTTTACTGGCTATTTAGGAGAGACAGGAATCGATACAGAAATTCCCACCTCTGTTCTTTGTTCTTTAGTCTTAGCTGTGGACAAAGGCATCTGGGGCAGCAAGTTACAAAGTTATTTCTGCAAAAGGCCTTTGGCCAAAAGCAATAAAGTTGGACCTGAACAGAGTCATTATTCATGCCTAATTGTGGGCTGGTTCTCGACAGCTCCGGCCAGCCTGACAATTCCAGTCACCTCCCCACTCCCCATTGAGTCCCACATTTTCCCAGCACTGTTTATCCCCACAGAGCACATATTTATGTTTCCAGAGATTGGAATTTCCTTCAAGGAGAAATAAAAGAGATGAAAGGCCATTCTGGCTGCCCAGTATTAGGAATCCAATTATTTCTCCCCTTCCCACCTCGTCCACAGCCAGTCCCCACCCTTCTTGTCCCTGCTATTAGCAGGAGAGCTTCTCATTAGCTCACCTTGGAAACAGCCTGACGCTCACAATCTGAGAAGCCTGTGCTCATAGGCGGAGGAGGAAGTCTAAATCAACTTTTACCAAATAACCCGCTAAATTTAGAGATGCAAGTCAAGAGAATTGCGAATGACAGGTCCATTTCCAACTCTGGTATGCCCTGCAATCTAATTAGCTTCTGGAAATAGACCGTCAAAGTGGGAGGCAGTCTGTGGGTCAGAGGTGCTCTTTGCACTCAGATCCGTTCCTATGACAGGCTATCGTGATGCCACTGCCAGGATTCACTGCAGGGTGTCACCAGGTGTGCTGTGTGCACCTGTGCGCTGCAGCTGGGAGAACAGGAGCATGTGTGGTGGAGCCGGGTCTGGAGAGATAGGGCACACCCACTGTGCACGTAGTTCCCTCATTACTGCCCACTCTCCCTTCCAGGAGGCACTCATAGCTCATATCCTCTGTTGGAGTGAAGTTGCTGAGAAACTAGAGACTCTGGGAGCTGGCTTTGCCCCATAAAGAGAATTCGCAGAATCCTCAGCAGTGCCTATACTATGAGGTCTCTGAGCTGGAAGAGTGGCCATGTAGATTTTGGGTTTTCTGCTTATACTAGGCTTTAAAAGCCTTCATTCATCTGTTTTCTACTCATTTGTCCATTAACTCATAAAAAAAAAGATGCATTTATCTTACAACATAGAGAAAGACACCAGACCACCACTCCATTCTGGCATAAGCAGTGTCAGGGATCAAACCCTGGGCTTCATGCACCTAAGTCCTGTATTCTACCTGCTGAACTAACTCCTGCCTTCTACTCACTCATGCATTTTAAAATGTGAACTGCCAGGGGGGCCAGATTAACTGTACACATTACCATGCACAAGGACCCAGGTTCAAGCTCCTGGTCCCCACTTTCAGGGGGGATGTTCCACAAGTGGTGAAGCAGTGCTGTAGGTGTTTCCCCTTCTCTCTCCCTCTCTACCTCCCATTTCCCTCTTGATTTTTCTGTCTCTATCCAATATAAATAAATAATAAATTTTTAAACATGTGAAATTCTCCCTCTGGAACACAGTCACTTACCCAGGGTCTGTATAGAGGTTTCTAACATTTTTGTCTATCCAACATTGGTCCCCTTCTTTTAACATCAGCCTTCTAATTTCCTTCTGAAGACTCTTTCTCTGGACAAAATGTATACCCTCTCCCTGCTATGTGACTAAGGAGTGACTGTGTTACTAAGATGGGCCAGTCTGATTATTATGACAAGCAGAGGGTTTCAAGGGCAGAAGAAAAGGCAGGAGTGCTTTTGTCCCATTGGAATCCCTACTCTAGGAGGCTGCCAGCAACTCCTGCTCCAGGGACCCCAGAATTTCCCAAGTTCTGTCCTGTCTTCTCCTAAGTCTGCATCCTAGCCTTTCTGGTAATCCCCCAAGTATGCAAGAACCCCCTCACCCAGTGAATTCTATTTCTGCTCGTGGTAGTAAGAGTTGGTCTCTGCTGTTTGTGATCTCAATGAACTGTACTCTGATAGGCCCCAGGAGCCAGCTGTCAGGTATTCATACCGTCATGTGGTTTTTATCCAATAAATCTAGGCTTGCATCAGGACCTGATTTGGCCAAGAAAAGGTGGCAATCCCCAATGGAATAATACTTAGAAGCAGGATCTTTGAGAAGACATGAGGATGGAACCCTCATGAATGGGATTAGTGTCCTTGTACAGGAGATACCACTTATCTCTTCTGTCAAGTGAAGACACATCCAGGAACCAGGAAGCAAGTTTTCATCTGTCACTGAGTTTGTTGGAACTTTCCAATCTCCAAAGCCACCTGAATGCACTAAGACACCCTGATTCACAGAGTTAGCAGATGTCTATCTGAGCAAGCACCCATCCTGCCTAGCATGTACAAAGAGCTAGTGAAGATAAACTTTTAGGGGTATGAGTTGGGAAAGGCCACAGAGAGGCAGGTCCCCTGCACTGTGATAACTCCTTTTACAAAGAAACGTGAGGGGGAATGGCTACTTGTTTTTCTGAAGACACATGCAGAATCTTCCGTACTAGAGTCCTCATGCTACTGACCCCACATACTGCTTTTTCACATTGTAGCAGGTCTGAGACTAGCCAGAAGTGGAGCATGCATCCCACTAGCCCTTCTTCAGGGTCTGATGTCCTTCCTGGAGCTTGGTGGGCGTGATGACCCTCCTCTGCTAGGGAGGTTAACACTAGGCTAGGTGTCAGGATGTAAGAGGAACTAGTGAGTGTTAAAGAAATCCTCTCCATCTACCTTTGTTTTCTGAAAATGACAACAGGTTTTGACTCCTTGCCTTGAGGAGTCATTTTCAAGCAAGGCTCTCCAAAACACTAGATGATAATCCAGTGGAAGATCAGCAAGGTTCCTTCCTTGATTCCTTTATCTACTAAAGAGTTCTGGGGTACTCCAAGTGCCAGCTCTTGCTCTAGGGACTGGGCTACAGTGGTGAGCAATATAGAAAAGGCAGCCACAGGACTTTTCTAATGAGAGGAGGAAGAACAAAGGATAAAGAAGCAAGTACGTACAGGCTGCCCTCTGTGTCTGCAGGTGGCCTATCAGTGGGCTAAGCATCAGTGGATCCAACCAAGCTCAGACTGAAAATACATACAGAATTAGGTCAACAACGGCTGTGTCTGTACTGAACACATGGGCTTTTCCCTCTTGTCATCCATTATCCTCTGAACAATACAGCGCAACAATTACATCTAAAGCATTCACATTGTATTAAATTTTATAGGTAGTCAAGTGATGCTGAGGAATTATTCTGATGCAGTCTCTGCCCCCAGGTTTTACCACGCCCCGCATTATCCTAGGAGTGCCCCCTTCAACCAATCCTGCCCCCACACGTCACCCGTGGTTGTCGCCCAATAAAAGCCCCCTCACCCGCCCCCCCCCCCCCCGGGCCCTCGGCTCCCTCTCTCTCTCTCTCTTTCTGGGCTCCTTCGGGTCACGCTCTCTCTCTCTGAGTGGTGAGGTAGTGGGGACAGCCATTGTTGGCTGACTCCACGTGGCCTGAGCCACCCCCCATCCTATAATAAAGATTTGTGTACCCCACTTGTTCCAGACCTCCTCTCTCTCTCTTCTCCGCGGTGCAGCCCGACACCTGGCCACAACAACAGTCAAGACTGATTTAAAGCAAATGAGAGAATGTGCTCAGTACATGCATTTTATCTAAGGGGCTTGAACACTCACAGGTTCTGGTATCTGGGGAATCCTTCAGCTGAGACCTGGTGGAACAGAAGGGGCCCTGTGGGTGAAGCAAGCTTTGATTCAGCCAAGGAACAAAGAGGAGGCTAGTGTGAGAGGGGGCAGAGGCCAGCACTTTCGGCAAAGCATCTACAAGCTGCCAGGACTTTAGTACATGGGCAAAAGGCCCACGGAGAGAGGGGCTGATTAGGGGAGATGCTACTCCACTGAGTCATCTTGGGATGCTGCAGAAAGGTTCAGCAGAAGGTGCCCCATTCAGAACCTTCTTCAACTTCAGCAAGACATTGAAGTCTCTTGGGAGCTTTAAAATACTCTGAGGCCTGGCCCCCATCTCAGGGCACTGACTTCATTGATCTTGGTTTAGCCTGGGCACCAGGATTTTTAAGAGCTCCTCTGAAGGTTCTGTTAGGAACTCCTGCTCTACTCACAAGCACCTCCTTATGGACAGGGTGACAAGCCCCACTTTGGGGCTTCCTGAGCCAGTCTCACTGAAGCCTTACAGACAAAGTTGGTGGGACAGTGTGGGGAGTGGGACATGGTGTAGCTTCTCAGCTCAGGTAGCTGAGAATCATCTCAGTTCCACTTATTTCTGAGCTGAACACTCCTCATCTGCAGCAGGGAGACCAACAGTCCTTCTGTGAGTAGAGTGGCTGGAAGCGCAGAGCAGGATGGAAAGGTGCAAAAGAACTTGCAGGTCTGGTGTGTGTATGGCGGGGGGGGGGGGGGGGGCATCAGTGGTAGAGTATAGGCCTTGCAAGCACGAGACCCAGGGGGGCCACCCTCAACACCACATTGAAAACAAAACAATGGAATCTGATCTGTCTTGCAAAAACAAAACAAACAATCAAAAACACTCTGAAAGCTATAAAGACCTGGTACATGGTACAGCCTCTGTGGGAAGCAACATCCTGTAAAAAAAAATCAAAATAAGAACTTCCATACCATTGAACAACTCCACTTATGGACATTTACCGCAAGGAAAAGAAAGAAAGTCACTATCTTGAGAAAATATCTGTATTCCCCCATCCCTTGGTTGAAGTTTGGTGCAGTGTTAGTCACAACAGCTAAGACAGATGAACGATTTAAGGGTTTATCAAGTGAATATAGATGTATGTGTGTATATAGGCACAAACAATGGACTATACTCAGTCATACATAAAAAACAAATCTTGCAATTTGCAATTACATGAATAGGTCTTGAGGGCATTATACTAAGAGAAGTCAAAGAAAGACAGATACTGTCTGAATTACTTTTGTGTGGAATCAAAACATCCCAATTCCTATATAGAATAGACTGGTTAGGGCTTAAAAGGTGCAGCACAACTCAGTAACTAGGTTAACAATATTGTACTAGATTATACTAGAAAGTTATGAAGAGAATTGGCCTTAAAATTTCTCATCATCAAGAAAAGAAACCCCACCTTATCTGAAGTGATGGCTAGTAACTAAATGTATTGTGACCATTGCACAATAAGTGTGTGTGTATGTGTGTGTCTATGTGTGTGTGTATATATGTGTGTATATACATACTTTATTATCTTTATTTATTGGATAGAGACAGCCAGAAATCAAGAGGGAGGGGGTGATATAGAGGGCGAGAGACCGAGAGATAACTGAAGCCCTGCTTCACCACTTGCAAAGCTTTCCCACTGCAGGTGGGGACCAGGGGCTCAAACCCAGGTCTTTGCACACTGTAATATGTTTGCTCAATCATTTCTGCCACCACCTGGCCCCAATAAGTGTATATATTATTATGCTGGATAGCTAAAACTAATACAAAGCTATATGCCAATTACATCTCAGGGAAAAGAAAACTAAAAAGGATCAATAAGTAGGAGCAACAATAACTACAGTGGCAACAATAATGATTCCTGTCTTTTGAAAGCAATTCCCATGTTCTAGTATCTCTCCATAATTCTAGGAGGACGCTACTATAATGAGTCCTGTTTTACAGACATGGAATCTGAGAATCAGAGAGATTATGTGATTTGCCTAGCTCCTCCCAGCTACTGAGTGATTAAGCTGAAATGTAAACTAGAATGTCTGGTTTCTGAGTCCATAATCTTTACTACTGAAACACTGACTTGCAAAGATAACACTTAATCCCAGACTTTTATGTGCTCTTCATCTTTTGTCTGGGTAAAAGCCACGGACCCCTAGGTTGCTCCAGGAACTCATAACCATAACCCCACTCATTGGAGAGGCTGGTCCACACTGACCACAAGGGTTTGTTTAATAGATTAGACTAGGACATTTTAGGAGTAGGGCAAGAAGCAGGGCAATGAGCAGAAAGGACTTGACGATAACTTAGGCACAAACTGGCTTATTATTGGTCTACAGAATCCCAAATTAGTTTAGGAGGAGGGCACTCTCATGCCCAACCAACAAACATCTGTCTAAACCTGCAGCTCTCAGAAAGGAATTTTTGAGTTTTGCTTGTCCTAAGGACTAGGGATGCTTCTGCAGAGTGGGGTGCGGGGATGTTTGATGATTTGCAATACCCTCACACTGTGAAGAGTGCTCTATTGTTGGGACTATGTGTAAGCCTGATAGAGCTTAGGGAGAACCACCCCCGTCCTTGGATGGAGGTCTGAGAAGATAACCTCTTGGTAAGTCTCTCTCAACCGAGGTGAGCAAAAGGGGGGAAACTCAGACTTAGTTCTTTCCTTCTCAACTCTCAGGCCCACAGAAACCCCAATACTTCCCTCCATTAACTGCAGGCCACATGGCCGCAGATTCACTTATTCAAAGTCACCTTCTGATCACAGAAGAACACACCTTATCACACACTTCATCACACACCTCAGACCCCAGACAAGAGAAATTCCAAACTATATGGCTTTTTGATATCCATCTTCTCTCTGTCTCATCCTTCTGGTTTAACCCCTATGCTTCTCTCAAATACCTTTGGATAATTAAGTTGCTTGTGTCATGGAGAATAACTGTCTTGTATCTTATCAATTCCTGTCATACCAGTCCCCTACCATGGGGGCAAGCCGACCTTTAAGAAACCTGTAATTTCTGACATATTTCAATAATAATTCCCTTTGGTTTTCTATTTAACTCATGTCCACCTTGCTAATAAATGAGTTCTGAGCACGCTGAAGAACTCCCCAGTGTCTTTTACTTGGTGTCACCCCTGTTGTGAGCGAGAAAGAACCAGCCCGTTACCTTTCCCCTGGAGATCACCCCGCCAGAGACCTGACACTCTATTTCCTGTATGACTTCTGAACATTGCACCAGACAATAATGTAGGTGAGAAACTTCTGCAGTCAGGGAGTTGGGTGGTAGTGCAGTGGATTAAGTGCACATGGCACGAAGTGCAAGGACCGGCGTAAGGATCCCGGTTCAAGCCCCCAGCTCCCCACCTGCAGGGGAGTCGCTACATAGGCGGTAAAGCAGGTCTGCAGGTGTATTTCTTTCTCTCCCCATCTCTGTCTTCCCCTCCTCTCTCCATTTCTCTCTGTTCTATTAAAAAAAAAAAACTTTTGCAGTCACCCACCTTGGGAGTGAACTCCATTCCACATTCCACAAAGGAACAAAGAAGATGCTTTGAATGATTCTACTCTATACTGGATTTTCTGGATCTGGGAGTGCTAGATAAACAAAGAGAAAATTATAGTTTGTTTCACTGGAAAAAATGTTGGTAAGCTGGTCATTATTTTGGAAAATTGCACTGTTTATGGGTATATCAATTGTGGGGTCTGAGTTACCCAAATCTCTGTCTCCTACTGCATGGTGCTGTCAGATTTCCTTGGTTCTATTATCAGGTAAGCATCTGACTTCTTACTGTGCCTCCTAATGCAGTTGTGTCTAAGCATTTACACAACACAACACACATGTTTAATCCTTTTAGTTTTCTTTTAAACTATAGGCAGGACATTTTACTGATGAAAACGTATGTGTAAACAGATTATGTGATCTCTGGATTGATCTGAGGTAAATGTGGCAAAATATTTGCTAGCAGAAGTGAGTATTTGATGTACTAATTTTGGGAACCAGTGATCTGAGTCTAACATGGAAAGCCAATTTTTCTTTGCCAGTATTTGGTATAAAGATGAGTATAGAATCCAACCCTGGGCCAATAAGGCAGAAAGTAAAGCCTGCTGAGGTGGAGGTTTTCTTGGAAGGATTTTGCTCTCTGATTAGATGTGAGAAGAGCAAAGCACCCTTTTCTATCCCCACTATCTACAGGTACACAATGTGTAGAGCTGCAGCAACCATCCTGAGACCATGAGCAACAAAGTCAAAGGTATGCTGAGGAAGATTTGGGGTCCTTTTTGATACTGCCATAGTTGACTTCTGGACAGTCCTGCTTTGAGCTCTTGTTATGTAGAATTCAATGTTCTACAAGCTCAGCCAAGAATTCTACTATTTGCAGTGGTTACCTCTTGATTCACACTCATATGATGAGGACTTCAAGTCAGGGAGTCCTAGCTGGCATTCCTGTTCTCTGAAATGTCTGAAATAAGTGGCCTGTGTTTAGAAGCCTGACAGAAATGCAGTTTTAGGATGATCCAAGTTTCACCAGAGCATGCACATCTCCAGACTTCTGTGGGCTGTTCCCCCCTCCCCAATGTCTTTTCAAAAAAACCTCTGGGGGTTGGGCGGTAGCACAGCAGGTTAAGTGCACGTGGCACAAAGCACAAGGACCGGCGTAAAGATCCTGGTTCAAGCCCCCGCCTCCCCACCTGCAGGGGAGTCGCTTCACAGGTGGTGAAGCGGACTGCAGGTGTCTGTCTTTCTCTCCCCCCTCTATCTTCCCCTCCTCTCTCAATTTCTCTCTGTCCTATCCAACAACGAACGACATCAGCAACAACAATAATAACCACAACAAGGGCAACAAAAGGGAAAAAATGGCCTCCAGGATTCATGTGCAGGCACTGAGCCCCAGCAATAACCCTGGAGGCAAAAAAAAAAAAAACCCTCTATGGTCACTGAGGTGGGTTAAGTCAGCCCTGGAGCCCTGACTGTGAGCCAATAAGAAATGCTGTTGGCAACATTTTTCCTCCAACACATGTGGCTTCCACCTGGCCAAACATATCTTGGTTAGCACTCATGATCCCTGGGGATGCTCCTGACCATTAACTCAAACACACAAGACCTGCTTCTAACAACTCTGATCTTAGGACATAATGTATCTAAGTTTCCAGTAGGGACCAGGTGTGCAAAGCAATGGGCTAAGCCTTTTACAGGATGAAGTGACATATCAGCAGCCAGGGCCACTGGGCCACATGTGTTTTGGAATAGTATTAGGAGACCGTGGAGAATTCAAAACAGTGGCGGTCTCATGTTAAAGAGAATTCCATGAAGTCTAGGCCTGGGCTGAGAAGCAGCTCAGAAGGCTATGCCATCAGCTGTTCTACCAAGGAGGTGTCCACTGCCCAAGAAGCCCAAGCTTCTGTATGACCTTATGCTATTTCCCAAAGGGTGTCTGTTACAGAGGGATAGATATTCAGTCCTGTCTGCAATAGGGCTAAGCAACAAGGAGACAGACAAGAGGAGGCTCAGCCTCAGCCTTCAGAAACTTCTTAGGAGTGTCAGAAAATGTTGAGGATATGGGATGTGCTAAAAATACTCATCAAATAGATGCTCGACAGGGATGGGGAGGGCTGGGATGGAGGGGGACCACAATAGTGAACAAAATGCAATCTCACTAGATGATCATGTCCAGTCCCCGGACTTAAAATAACATCACTGGGCTGATGACTCCCAAATTTGGGTCAGCAGCCCTATCAGCTCCAGGCTTGTCTACCTTCAGCACCCAGTGAGCCTTCAGACATGTGTGTTGAGGACCATCTCAATCTACCCTTGCCTCGTCTCCCAGCTTCCCCTTTTAGGAATCAGCAGACACCCAGTGGTCCCTAATTCCTCAGCAGCATGGCTGTGTCTGGAGCCGGTTCCCCTTTGGTTGTGTGACCACCCTGTTCATTGTAGGATGCTCAGTAGCACCCCTGGCCTCCACCCACTAGATACCTGGAGCTTCCCTCTTCTGTGAACACTGTGACAACCAAAAGCATTCAGACACTGCTCAGCATGTCCTGAGGACTGGGGGAGGGTAAAAAGTTTCCTTGGCTTGGGAACCATTCATTCATTCATTCATTCATTCATTCATTCATTCATTCATTCTTAATATCAAATCAATCTTGAAAGTCCTGTTGGCACTGTCTCCACAATACATCTCCAATCTACCTGCTTCACTTCATCTCCACATTGGTACCACCACCACCACCACCACCACCACCACCACCACCACCACCACCACCAAACATTAGCTTCCACTCGGGCTTCCAGCAGCCTCCATCTGTATAGCATCACCATCACATAGCTGCTGATACATCTGAAAATGCAAACTGTGTGCTGGTGAGGTGGCTGAGCAATGGAGAACTTGCCTTGCATGCACGAAGACCTGGCTTTGACCCCTAGCACAACATAAAATCATGGCAGAGCACAGTTCTGATCTCTTTCTCAAACATTTTTAGATGTAAAAGCCTCCAATGGTTTTCCCTTCTCACTTGAAGTGGGATTTAAAATTTTCACCATGGCCCATATTTCTCACTGCTGACCTCATCTCCCATCCTCCCCTGCTTACTCACTCCACTCCACCCCACTGGATTTCTATTTTGTGTTTTCAACAGATGTCTCAGGTCACTCTCCACCTCCAGTCCTTTGCACAGGCTGTTGCCCTCTCTCTGTACAGCTCTTCCCCCAGATCGACTCATTTTCTTTATATGTATTTACATAATTTTTATTTATTTTCTTTTATTGCAGAAAAACAGAAATTAAAAGGGAAAGAGGAGATACAGAAAGGGAAATAGAGACATCTGCAGCACTACTCATGAAGTAGTAGTGCTCATGAAGTTTTCCACATGAAGGTGGGGACCAGGGCCTTGAACCCATGTCTTTGCGCACTACAATGTGTGTACTCAATGAGGTGCACCACCATTCAGCCCCTCAACTCATTTTCAAAAAGTAGCTGCAACACAAAACTCACATCCTCAGCAATGCCTTCCTCTGACCACTGGTCAAAAGTTGTCCCTATGATGCAGTCATTTCCCGTTACCATTTTGCTCCCAACTGTAGAGATTATATATAGGTTCCATGAGAGGAGGTTCTAGTCCTGCTCACATCTAACACATTTGGCACACAGTGGCTGCTCCATGAACATATGTGCACTGACTTCTAACAGGCATGCCCTCTTGATCTGTACAGCAGCTTCCTGAACAGCTCCATAGCCCCAATCTCAGAGCCTCTCCCTTGACTTGCAGCAGCCATAGCTTTGGGCAGGAAGTAAGATACGCACACTCCAGGGTCCTCTTCCCCAGACCTCCATGCAAACAAAGCACACACCTGGCTCATCACTACCCAGTACCCAGAGCTTCCTCTGGGAGTTTGATTCAGTAGGGCCTGAAAACAAATATCTCCACTATTCTCATGGTGGAACTTTGAACAAATACTGGCCACTAGAGAGCACAGATTCAGGGTCAGGCTGCATATTTTAGGTACTAAGGCAGAAAAGTTAGGCCTCCAAAGCCTGGTGACCTTGGTGGAAGGAGAGTGGAAGCTGATCACTTAGCAACTGTTTCCATGGGCCTAAACCCAGACAGGCCCATCTGCCCAGCACCTCTCACACGAAAGCCCCTCTCTCGGCAGTTACTGTCTATTGGCCTTCCCAGCCACCATATTTATCTTTCACTGGGTACTGCCACCTGTCCTCTCCAAGGCTTTGGGGGTATCTAGTTCCACGATGGGGCTTGGGAGCCTGGCCTAAGCCCACAGTCAGAGACTTGTCTGCTTGGCCAGTGATAGGTTTGGAGTGAGAATGAGACATGAAACAATCTAATCAGAGGGAGGCATAGGGCTTGGGTGGACAGCAGTGAAGAAGAGGTTTGTTTCTTCCTGTTGGGTTCAAACCAGAGGACAAAGGGACAGCTCTCCAGCAGAGACCTCAATTATGACAACAGCCCATGTTTACCAAGGGCTTACCTGTGGCAGACACTGTACTAAGCACTTGACATTGATGATCT
This sequence comes from Erinaceus europaeus, assembly GCF_950295315.1. NCBI lineage: Eukaryota > Metazoa > Chordata > Mammalia > Eulipotyphla > Erinaceidae > Erinaceus > Erinaceus europaeus. The sequence continues at coordinate 49,976,693 of NC_080162.1, read as the reverse complement.
CATCTCTTTCTTTACCACAAATCAGAGGCAGGTGCTATAATAACCACAGCAGCAACAATGCCAGATGAGAGAGAAGAAACGCCCAGAAAGGTTCAGTGATGTCCCCCAAATGGCAAAGCTAGGCCAGCAGCCAGATAGTCTAGCCCTCCTAACCTGGGTGCCAGAACCTGCCCACTCCTTGGAGCTGCAGAGAGAAACCAGTCCTGTGGAAGGAAGAGTAGAGATGAAGAGGAACAAATTCTCAAAGTAAAATCCAAGCCTGACTGACCCCAACAGTGCCTGCAGCTAGAGTTACTTTGGCTGTTTTGGAGTATAAAAGTCAGTAAGTCCCCTGCTTTCCTCTTTATGCTGTTTCAGGATTTTTTCCTCTTTCTGATGCTTACAAGAAAAAGGATCCTGATTACTTCCCAGTCCTTCTAAGAAAATACCCACTAACTGATACTCCATTTGCGACTGGCACACAGCAGCTGCTCAGTAAATACCAGCAGATGCCCATGGAAGCTGCTTTTGCTTCCTCTCCTATAGCTGCTGGGCCTGTAACCCTAACACCCAACTGTGGCCAGTCCAATGCCTCTTCCCCTTTTGGCTCCAAGTGAGGCCTAGTTCCCTAGCAACCACCCCAATTAGGCAATCACACCATTTATCAGGATGCCAATTAATTATAATGATCTTAATGATCTTCCAATTAGGTTGCGCCTTGAATCCGGATGAGGGGGAATGCAGATTCCCTGCCAGGGCTGGTCACAAGGAGGAGCTGCTTCTCCTGGCTGCAGGTAAGCACCAGAGGCCCCATCCTCCCTGTCCACAGCCTGGACCCAGACCTGAAAGCAGACCCCTCTGCTAAGGCTCCTGGGCCTACCTCTGCAGGGACAGGCCAATGCCACCCCAAAATGAACCACAAGAGGGCATCGCTTAGAAGAGAGTTTTAACCCTCTGGTCACTGTACTTTCAGTGGGTGCAAACCCTCACCTCAGCTTTCGTGGCTTTTCTTTCATGCTTGGTTGCTGTTTCCTTTTGCCTCTTGGCTAGATGGTGTACATGCTTGTGAGAAGAAGGAAATGTCCCAAATGCTGCCGATTACCCTCCAGACTAGCCCCACCCTCCATCCTCCCACCCCAAGCACAATACAAACTAGAGAGGTCTGCCCAACAGCAGGGATTTGAGGAGAGAAGTGGGATTACTGAGAAGTTCCTGCTTTTCAAAGCTGCATTCTCCAAAGGTTTTCTTCCACTGCATGTACACGTTTTCTACATTTGGGAAAAGGTCAAGGTCATGGAGGGAGGAGACTGAAGCCCCAGGGGCCTCCTGGACCCCTGCTCTGCTCTGACAGTCACCAGCAGCGGGCAAGTCAGGATCTTCTCTGTGCTTCAGTTTCCTCAGCTTTAGCATAAAGACAGCTACAGGATCTATCAGAGATTTTTTTTTTGTTTGTATGGATTTGAGTTATGCAGAGGGCACAGAAAAGTGCTTGGCCCATAAAACATGATGCAAATGTGACTCAACAACTTAAGATAAAACTTCCTATTAACTGCGAACTAGTCAGAAATGCTGATGTTGTTCTGTGGGATAGAGGCTCTTTCTTGGCCTCTGTAAGGGATTGAAATCTGAGAACAGATGTGATAAGAGTTGGGTGAAATTGCCTGTCTGGCTTATTTAAGAAACCAGAATTTTCCCCCTTGAGGCAGGTCTAAAGAGATACATTCACCAGGTCCAATGAAAGGAAGAGGGAAATGTGAGCTCCACATCAAGAGAGGGATGTCAAGAACCAGTGTGTCTACAGACACATCAGTGAGGTCCTTAGATGACAGTGGAATGGAGCTGTTGGGCAGGAGACTGATTACATATGTCTGCGTGTATGCACAAGTGTCTACACACACACACATACACAGAGAGAGAGAGAGAGAGAGAGAGATGGAGCAGTCCATATCTCCAAGTCCAGGCTTTTTATAATCAACTCATCATTAAGTTTGAAAATGTAACATGTTATTAGAAGGAGCCACAAATTCAAATAAAAAGTCCCATAAATACATACAAAACCTAAACCCAAGTGGCAGCTATGCCAACATCAATCACTGATATACATAAACTTGGCCCAAGGGAGATCATGTGAAAATGTCCAGCCTGCCTTCCTCCAAGTTCACCACCACTGCCTTTCAGAACTGCTCCTTAGAACACTAAATAACACCCCCAGACAGCCGGTCTGGGAAGCATCCTCTCCTCCAGAATTCAGGACAACCAGTGCTTGGAGAAGCTCTCTCACGAGGTGAGTGGGTGTCAGTCTGTCCCCTCCTGTTTCCTAGATGCCAAGAATGGCTTCACTTTACCCAAACCCCTCTGGTGGCCCTGTGATGGGAACAGAAACCCCCTCCACTGAGAGCTGGGAGGTGAGAGTAACAATCCTGCTCTGAGGAGAGACTGGAGTCCTCCAGGAAAGGCCCATCCTGCCTGCTTCTCTGGAGCCAGAGAACCTGCTGGAGAGCAGTCAGCCCCCTACCCCCCTACCCCCCCCCCCCCACAGGCAGGGCCAGCAGCTCTGTAGGAGAGAAGCAGGGGACAGATGGAGGGGGGAGGGTGGGTGCCCGACATGCACAGATGTGCAAATACCCAGATTCAAACGTAAGCTGAATGTAATTACTTGGTTAATTAAATATTGACTTTAACTCCAAAAGTGATTAAAACAAGCTGTGGGACAGTCCAACAAGAAAGGGGGCAGGAGTCGGGCGGTGGCGCAGCGGGTTAAGCGCACGTAGCGCGAAGCGCAAGGACCAGCATAAGGATCCCGGTTCGAGCCCCCGGCTCCCCACCTGCAGGGGAGTCGCTTCACAGGCGGTGAAGCAGGTCTGCAGGTGTCTATCTTTCTCTCCCCCTCTCTGTCTTCCCCTCCTCTCTCCATTTCTCTCTGTCCTATCCAACAACGACAACAATAATAACCACAACAATGTTAAACAACAAGGGCAACAAAAAGGAAAAATAAATATTTAAGAAAGGGGGCAGGGGATGCAGCAGAACCTTCAGGAAGAAGATGGCTCAAAGGGAGGTTTGTCCTACTGTGTGCAGGAACAGTGGCACCTAGTCTCTGGGCAGGAAGGAACATGCAGACAGGTCCACAAGCAAAGCTGAGATTTGCAGATGTGTCCTGACACTTACCCACCCTCAGACCCATCTCCTTCCCAAGGGGCTTTCAGAATGAACCCAGCAGGACTCAGGGCACAGGACCCTGATTCTGTCCAGTGGGCTCCTCTGGAACATAACGATTTGCCTGACCAAGAGTGCTCCACAAGTGCTTGTAGAATGAATGAACTACTATAAAGAAGACTAGAAATAAAGTGCACTCTTAGAAACCACGGCAGTTTCTCTGTAGGACTCCAGAAACCTAAGATGCAAAGGGAGAAGCCTGAAGCTCTCTGCGGGGTGATGGGGCTGGCTCTGGCCTGGCCTGCGAAGAAGTTTGCCTTTTCAGTATCCGCAAGGCACTCAAGATCACGTCCACCGCTTCCCCGTGTCGTGTCCGGGCAAGACCCACGTGGTCTGGCTTCCAGCCGGTCCACTGGATCTAAACTCTGAGGGGTCAATGAAGCCATCCCCTTGCGGCCGGCGGGCCCAGGCGCGTCCCCCCACCCCGGCCTTGGGGGCTCCGCGTGGCGCGTTCTCCTCCGCTCACCAACCTCCCTGGAGGGTCAAAAGGGTCACCACCCCCTGCGGCCCGCAGGCGCTGGGGCCTCCCTACCCCGGGCATTCGGGTCGCACCTCCGAGCACAGCTTTAGCTCCGGGGCCAGAGCAGGGCGGTCCGGACCGGCTGGCGCTCACCTGGGAGGCTCTTGAGCCCCGGTTCTCCCCGGGGCCGGCTTCGGCTGCGCGATCCCCCGCCCCGCCCACCGGGCTCCCGAGCCCACTCACCAGAGCGCGCGGCTCCGGCGGCCTCACCCGGCGCTGGGCGCAGCCGCCTCTGCCGCAGCCCGGCCGGGGCGCAGGGGAGTCCGCGCCTCCGCTGCTGCTGCTGCTGCTGCCGCCACCGCCTCCGCCGTCGCCGCTGCTGCATCCCCCGCGAGTGCCGCCGCAGCCGCTCCTCCTCCCGCCCTCCGCCTCCTCCCCGCCTCTCCGCCCCCCGGCTCCCGCCCCGGCGCGTAGCCCTCGCCAAAGTCCGGGTCTGCGCCCCGCCCGGGCCGCTCCGACAGCGAGCCGGCCCCTCGGTACCGCGCGCTCGCCCCCTCCTGCCTGCCGGCCGCCGACCTCAGTGCGGGTGGAGGGAGCGCCAGGGCCCGGCCGGGGCGTCCCCTGCGGCGCCCTCCCCGCGACACCCACCCCCCACCCGCTTTACCTTTGGTTGGGGGCGACGCGTAGCCCAGCTGGTGCGACCCTGCTGCCCCCCCCCAGCGCACAGCCTGGGCACCGAAGTCCGGGCCCCTGACCGGGCGGCGGCAGGGCGTGGAGTCCGGGCTGCTCACGGGCTCTTGGTGCCTCGGTACCCGGCTGGCCGCGCTCCCGGCGCCGGCGCGCACCCTCGCGGGACACCGCCGCGCTCACCCAGCACGCCCGCCGCCCGCCACGCAGAGTTGCAACCTCGGTGGGATTCACCCAGGAACTAGGGTGAGAGAGGGACGCGAGCCCGAGCCATGTGTGTGTGAGAGAGACAGAGAGACAGAGAGAGTGTGTGTCTTTACACCCTCACAGGCGAGGGGGGCATCGCCAGTTAATCACATCTCGCAATGCATTCAGGAGGCCATCGATCAGGTCCACTTGGCTAGAAACGAAGAGTCCCTGCCTGCCTCTTTCCGCTTTCTTTTTCTCCACCCTCTGAGCTTGAAAGAGCCGAGTGTTCCACGGGGCGTGCGACAGCTCTGGCCGAGCGCTCCCCGCACAGTGACACGCTAATAAATGTTTTCTTTTATCTGCTTTCACAAGAGCTCGCCCCGGTCTGCAAACACCTACCGCCGCCTTTGCTGGAAGCCCAGCTCTAGGCTCTAACTACCGCCGTGCACTGGTGGGAGACGCGGCCCTGGGCGGCGGGAAGGGTGGGCTGCCCGCGCTCGGGACCTGCCCACGCGCCCTGGAAGCCGCTCCACACATTCGCTTGAGCTTAACTGAAAATAGCAGCCTTTGCCCAGAAATGGCCCGGGAGTTGGAAAGAAAGGAGTAAGCGACTTCCCTCGAAGGGGGGGAAAAACCAACTCAAGGTGGTGCTGTCTACCGCGGTTTCCACTGTCCCCACTGCTTAGCAGAGGCTAGAGGGTGAGCGTTTGGTCCGCTTGGGCCAAGAAGAGAATCCAAGAGTAGGTTCCCAGCTGAGTTGTCAAGGGGTAATTGACCCTCTCCTTGTAGGCAATAGTCACGATCTGAAAAGGCACCTGTTATTTTTATACCCATAGAACAGATATGTAGACTGAGTCACAGAGAAGTTATGTAACTGACCTAACATCACAGTTCTTAGTGGTAGACCCAAAAGTTGAATACAAGAAGCTTGGCTCCAGAGTGAGGCTCTCAATCCCCAGATTTATTACTTACCAACCAGCATCTCCTCTCTCTGGTGCTGAGTTCTTTCAAGCTAGTCATATTTCACAAATAAAAAAAAATGCAAGAGGTCCAGGAGGATACACTTAAGTGAAAGCATTCTTTGTTGTTTATCTGGACTTCAAATTGAGTGTCCTCACCGAGTTGGGGGTTCTAGACTCTTCTGCCATTGTCTCCCTTGTTTCCCACAGATCAGTTTACAGTCTAGATAAATCAGAAAAACCTGGAGCTTGCTTTTCCAAATCTAATTCTGGCCCCACCTTTGGCACCATGGAGATTGTTGATCTTTTGCCCTCCTTTAACCTTGGAAGGAAGTGTCAGGTTTCTTCTCTATCCCAGACCAAAAAATAAGGGGAGCAGGGGAGGACTCTCCTTTTCTGTCTTATTTCTGCAGAAGGGTGAGCACACTTGCTGAAGAGCTTACAGTGTAGCTCAGCTGAAGTTTGAGGTAGGTCTTGTGTGTAATTTAAAATCTTCTAGTAGCTACATTTAAAAATAGACGTAGGTGAAATCAATAGTATAGTTTGTCACTCCAACATGTAATCAATATTAAAAATCACCATGGTATTTTACAGCCTTTTTTCTTATTAAGTCTTGGGAATCTTGTGTATATTTTACACACATCTTAATTCACAATAGCCCATGAGGCTTGGCTGCACCTGTACTGAACAGTGTGGCTCTAGAAGGTTCTTTGGTCCAATGCTGAGCATTTCCACGAGGTTATCTCATGTAATCCTCTTAACAGCCTTTCCAGTGATCTGGTGCTCAGAAAGGAAAAGGGCCTTCTTCTTCTAGCGTTTGCCCTTCTTCCATAGCCAGTCAGCAGCATCAGGTTGAGCCTGAAGTAGTTTCGAGACCTCCTTTGAATCTGGAGAGGTGGCAGTCGTTGACTATGTGGGTCATAGTCTGTCTGTAGCCGCAGGGGCAGTTCGGGTTGTCTCTGGCTCCCCAGCGATGGAACATAGCGGCGCACTGGCCATGGCCTGTTCGATAGCGATTGAGGAGGGCCCAATCATAACGTGCTAGGTCAAAGCCGGGTTGACGCTTGCAGGGGTCTGTGATGAGGTGTTTGTTCTTTACCTCAGCTGACTGCCAGCTCTGTTTCCAAGAGACTGGAACAGAGAAGTTCAGTGTAGGCGTAGGGGACCAGAAAAGGGCCTTGAGCAACATCAATAAATCAAGTGTGATTTTAACCCATTTGAGATTATGTCTGACTTTGGACATGCACCCCATGGGATGACAATTTTCTAATTTGATCCTTAGCACTGCACAGGGTAGCTCAGAAACCTGGGTTGAGGGAAGGAGGTAGGTGAGAGCTACCAGAATGAGCTCTGCTTTTATATTGGAATGTTTCAGAGGTGAGGTTTGATTTCATCATATATGTGTGTGTGTGTGTGTGTGTGTGTGTGTTCAAAACCACAAGACCTTTCATTAAGCCTCAAATTCATGAACACAGCTCTATTTCTCTTACATGAATCTCACCCACAAATTTCTAGTGCATCCTTTCCTCCCCACTAGGAAACCCCAGTAAGGGAAGGGTAGCTCACAACCTTTTATCTGTAGTTGTAAGAGGGGCTGAGGGGGTAGTGTCACCTATTATTTAAAAAAATTTTTTTCACTGTTACTTTAAGAATCTGCAACAATGTCTGTCTTACTCCTTATTCTTTAAGAAGGAGGGGACAGATCTTGTGTTTGTACACCTGTGTGTGTTGTGTGTGCAAATACATGCATGTGCATTCACTGTAGGCAGGTGCTAGGAATCAGTCTCACTTGGGAACCAATCATAGATTGAAGGATCTGCAAACCATTTTTTAAAAATTTTTTAAATTTATTTATTTTCCCTTTTGTTGCCCTTGTTTTTTTTATTGTTGTTGTAGTTATTGTTGTTGTTACTGATGTCATCACTGTTAGATAGGACAGAAAGAAATGGAGAGAGGAGGTGAAGACAGAGAAGGAGATAGAAAGATAGACACCTGCAGACCTGCTTTACCGCTTGTGAAGTGACTCCCCTGCAGGTGGGGAGCCAGGAGCTGGAACAGGGATCCTTATGCCAGGCCTTGCGCTTTGAGCCCTGCGCTTAACGTGCTGCACTACCGCCAGACTCCCCTGCAAAACATTTCTTTCACACAATTTCCAGAAAACTCCCCAGTCTTCTGGGTCTGAGGCCTCATTCTCAGTTTTCCAGGTTCCTTCCAGGCAGAGAAGTGTGTGTGTGTGTGTGTGTGTGTGTGTTGGTGTGTGTTGGTGTGTTGTGTGTGTGTGTTGGGGGGGGGGGAGGCAACACCATTCAAGAGCTCAGCAGTTCTGATGTCCCAGCTGGGAATCCTCTGTGTGGAGTCAGCATGGGGCTTAGCAAAATCCTCTGGATCCTTGAGGCCTCCTGGTTCCCAGTTCCCTGTCAGCCCTTCTCCCTAGTGTCCCTCCACACCCTCATGGCATCTCTCTCCAGGATTATCTTGGCTGGGTAACCTGGCTTTTCAGGCTCTTCATGCCACTCCCCAACAATACCCCTTGTTGATTTAACCTCCAGGGGACCTTTCTCTTGATACCTACATGCCTCTGTTTCTTCCTTCAGCAAGTTTCTTGGTGGCCCTTTCATGCAAAAAGCTGTCTGGTTTAGCTACTCTGCAAAGTCAGAATACTTTCAGTTTCCTTGACTCCTGTGCAACAATTGAAAAGGAAAAGAATTCCTACTTTTTTTTCTTTGCTGCTTCTCCTTTTTAAAAAAATGTCTACCAAGAGACTGAAACTCAATCTCATTGTCCGAGCACTTCTAGCTGGATTTGAGTTGGAATAGATGGGATTTTATGAGAGTTGTAAAAGTCAAGCTTTTAACATGTTTTGAAACAAATTGGTGTGTGAAGGAGAAACATTAAAAACTGGAATCATGGCTGCAGACTGGAGGCTCTGGAATTTGAGCCATGCAACTGGGACACAGGTGGCTTTAATAAGCCACACAGTCTGGCTGTGACTTGCTTCTGCAAAAGCTGAATAGACTATAAGAGACTGGGGGTTGGGGGTTGGGACAGGGAAGGGGTTGGGATCGAACTTCTGAGTCCCTAAGTGGAGACAGTTTTGCATGGGTTTTAAAACACTAATCCCAGCATCATCCATAACATTATAAATTTGTGGTTGATTCTGCTGAGTTTTCACTGGGACTTATGCAGTCTTGTCAAGAGAAATGCAATTGCATTAGAAGAAAGTTGTTTATATATCTTGAGATATTGTGATAATGAAAAACAGCACCATAAACCCCCATTAAGTCAAAAGAACATTAATTGTGTTTCATGCTGCCTCCCCAGGCCAGTGCGCTGACACAGACATGCTTCACTTCAGCAAAACAGGACTAATCTTTGCAGCACGGTACCCATTTCCCCCTTAATTACACATAATTGTATAGTCTAATTTATTCTAACGCCCAACGCCTAAAAGTGCACATTCATGAATCAAGGGTTAGATTGGGAGGTAGGAGAATTATAAATGGGTATAATTGCAGTCTCCTGGGGACTGCTTATGAGTGATTTTAAAAAGCAATGATGTTTATTCTGCATTCTTACCAGTAAAAGACAGCTGAGCTACCTCCCGTTAGGAACACAGAAAACAGTGACAATTTGTCTAGGAGCTTAACAATGCGCCATTAGTTCTCTTTTGGATAAGCAAGCAAGAAAGATTAGGTATGTGGATTTTGTGCAATTTGTGATGTGATGACACAGACTCTCCAGCAGCATCAGTCCACGTGTAGTTGAGTGTTACAGTGAGTCACACTGCCCTAGGCAGCACAGCTGCAAATCTCTGTGGACAAGCTAGAACTCGTGGGTCTCTGGTGGACAGTAGTTTTGGAGAAAAGTAGGGTCTATTTGACAGTGCAATTTAATCTAGCTTTTTTTCTTTCACAGAAATTTTTTTTTTGACAATCACCTTCCAGAAAAAATCACTTTTGAGCTTTGATCTTAGTGAATCCACCATAACTAGCATTGGTGGTGATTTAGTTGAGAGTGGAGTGAGAATAGGGTGCTACCCCAGCTGAGGTTCTAAAGTTCTGACTGCCCTGGGCTCTGTACCCACTGACTGGCTGATCTGCTCCTTAGTGCTGACCTTCTCAGATTTCATTTTCCTAAAAACACAAACACAAAAAATTACCAGAGTACTGTTAATTGTTTTATTATTATTATTATTTTTATTATTATCATCAGATATCAGAGCACTGCTAAACTCTGGCTTCTGCTGGTGCTGGGGATTGAACCTGGAACCTTTGATGCCTCAGGCATGGAGCTCTTTCTGCACAAGGACTGTGCTATCTCCCCAGTATCACTTTCCTAATTTTAAGATTTGGGATGACATTGAGGGCATTGCTGATTGTTGTGTTGATTAAGAAAGATTAAAGATGACAGAAAAAAATGTGCTGTAGCAATACTGGAAGATGCAGGATGTGAGCTCCTAGAATCAGAGTTGGAAACATGCTGTCAATGGGCTTATAGAGCAGCTCCTTTGTTGTCTACAACCCTGACTGGAAAAACCCAGGGAAGTTTCCAAGCTAAGGGTAAAATCAACCAGGTCATTGCCAGGTTCAGGCTCAGAAGTCCCCTTCTCTTGGGTGGGAAACTCAAATTTTTTAAAAATATCTTTATTTATTTATTGGAGACAGCCAGAAGGACAGTCAAGAGGAAGGGGGAGACAGAGAAGGAGACACCTGCAGCCCTGTTTCACCACTTGAAAAGCTTTCCCCTGCAGGTGGGGACTGGGGTGCTCGAACCTGGGTCCCTGAGCACTGTACCATGTGCACTTAGCCAGGTGAGCTACCACCCAGCCCCGGAAATTCAAATTTCTAAGCAAGACTTACATACTTCTGACTGTGCCTACCTCACCAACAGCTTTCTCTGCTGTCATGCTTCTATTTTTACCATGAAAATTTCAAGCAAAAATTGAAAGATGAATGTAGTGGATCTATGCTTTTTAAGCAGTGGGCAGCCCATGTATATACTGAGACATAAATGTGCATAGCAGATAGGTATGTACACCATCATCAACATACCTGTTAAAGGGTCTGAGAGCTGTCAAGGAAACTAGCCTGAAACCCGAGTTTTCCTGAACACATGTGTGAGTCAAGAGTCAAGCTGATCTGGTCCTGTGGAAATGCTGCTCCTGAAGATTTCACAAGCTCTGCAAGGAAGAGAGACAGGGACACACACACACCACACCACACCACACCACACCACACCACACCACACCACACCACACCACACCACACCACACCACACCACACCACACCACACCACACCACACCACACACCCTAAAGATATCCCTAACATTAGCCATCAAGAACACACAGAGACCAGCTGGTTCATGATGTACAACTCCCAGGTTCCAGAGGAATGGGCTTAGCAGGATACATAGGGGAAAAAAATAATGACCTTGCTTGAATCCTTCAACACATAGATAACACCAGAGCGGGAGACATACTGTCTGACTTGCTCTACTTTGTAGGATTCCTAAGAATATTTACTGTAGCATCCCCTCACCTATGTACGATGTATACAATCTCTTCATCAGGACCCAGACCTGGGTCAGTTCTTTCAGAGCAATCTGAGGGTGAGGGCTGTTTAACTTCCTCTTGTTCTTGGTTTGATTCTTTATTACACTCAACTTAAATCTAAGTTTGTCTGTTTTTCAGTCAACTTACCTAAGGAAATGAACTGCAATTCCATAATCACTCTCTTAGCTCTCTCATTAACAACAGTGGTGAAGGTGTCACTTTGCTCTACAAGCCTTTTTGAACTTGCTGTGCCCTCTCCTGGAAATATTCTCCCAGATTTTTCTACTTGTCATCATTCCAGTCTCAGTGCAAATATTAATTCCCTGAGAGTTCTCCTCTGTCCATTTTGCTTAGAGATACTCTCCTATCTCCCTCACTTTCAAACTTCCCTCCTTGTTTTCCTCTCTTCCTGTAAGTCAGTGCCATGGGAAGTTCTCTTTTTATTCTGTCTGTGACCAGGGAGGGTCTCCTTTGCCTCTCTGCTTCCATCACGCAGTAGCTGCAAGGGGAGCAGGAGCTTCATCTGGCTTGTCCCCATAATCCCCATGCCTGCAGGTCCAGCACACAGTCAGTATTCAGTAGATATCTGTTAAATGAATGAATGCATAGCCATGTGTGATGTTTTCAAATAGAAGAGGTAGTAAAAAAGGATGATTAGGACCCAGTATTTAGAGATTAAACCTGAAAGTTTCAGTCCCAGTGCTGTGGGATTTAGTTCACTGCTATGTGTGTCGGTGCATCTCTAGCCCTTAAACTCACCTGCCAAAAGGGGTCTCTGACAATGGATCTCTCTACTTCTGAGGGTGGTCATGAGTTATTAATAAACTTGTATACAAAGTTCTTAGAACAGTGCTGGGCACATAACAACTCACTCTCCTCATGTACTTATAATTTATGCTGCATGGTTGGCAAGAGGCCAGTGATTTTAAGCACCACTGACCATGAACAGACACACACAGAAATGTTCTCCAAACATAATGGCCTGGGGAAAACTTCTTGGAAGTGTAGATTTGGCCACACCGTTGACCACATGCTGCCCTGTAAGAGGTCAGCCAGGTTAACATTTGGCCTGGGAAAGGCTCTGGCTGTTTACAACCATTGGGCACCTGGGATGATACATTAGGGTTTGTGGCTAAATAGTTTTGACTTTCACCCTTGAGACCAGCTCCTGGAGGCTCACACAGGGACCAAGGCCAGGGAGATTAGTGAGGAGAGGAGTGAACACAGTGGCATATGCTGTGACTCAGTGGGTCTTCATCCACTCCTATCTTATACAGAGACCATTTTGATTTTACCCTATCGCTGGCCTGTGCATTTTATTTTTCCATCAGGGTTATTGCTTGGGCCCAGTGCTTGCATGGTAAATCTACTATTCCTAGGGACTGTTTCCCTTCCCCCTCTTTTTTTTTATAGAGATGGAGCGAAATTGAGAAGGAGGGAGATAGAGAGGCAGAAAGAAAGAGACACCTGCAGTACTGTTTTCCTGCTCACAGAACTTCCCACCCTGCAGGTGGGGACCAGGTGTTTGAACCCATGTCCTTGTGCATGGTACTGTGCGTATTCAACTGGGTGCACCATTGCCTGGCCCCATATCCTGTACATTTTTAAAAGAGGATATTTGGTACTAGATGCCAAAATGCACAGGCACATAGTTAAATGCATGGTGTTCAGATAGAGTAATAAAAAATAACTTAGGTGGTCTGGGAGGTGGGCTCTCAAGCATGAAGTCCTGAGATCAGTCTCTGGCAGCACATGTGATGTTTGATTCTTTCTCCTCCTCCTCCTCTCTTTCTCATAAATAAATAAAACCTTAAAAAGAAACTTCAGAATCAAGAATAGTGTTGTAAATGTGAACAATAAAAATTGCACCTAACAGACAGTTTTCCTAAGAGTGTGTATGGAATGCAAACGATTACCTTTTGGGGAGAGGAGGAAGAAGCATTTCTAGCATCCATTTACCAGGTTTTTATAACAGGAATAGGAAGACCATTTTCCTTTGGGAAAAATAGACATACCCTAGCCCATTTTCAATTCCTCAAGCCTCTGATGAAATGGGTTTGGTCCCATGCTCCAGATTGGGCTGCGTAACTTTGACCTGGATGATCTGTGTATCCTATGATGTGAGCAACAATTGGTTTAGATATGGGTACATGATTTTCTCTGAGCCAGTGGGAATCAGGCCTAGGATCATTGTTTGCTCTGTTGCAAGAAAGGTACTTTCTGGATTTGAACTGCGTGCTAATTGAGAAGCCATCTGAAGCCCCAGTGGGACTGAAACTGAGTCCGAGTCACTAGGTAAGGAATTGTACTGTAATTCTAGGACACCCTCTAAGGTTGCCACTCCTCTGTATGTGACCTTGCAGAATCCCCACCTTTCAGTGTGGCAGGGCTGTGAATATGGTGGCATTTTGATTCCAGTCTAGGGCAAGGGGAAGGGATTTTGCAGGTGCATTTAAAGTTACAAATCAGCTAATTCTTTTGGGGGTACCTACACAATTCCATTACTCCTGGTAGATTTTTGTTTTCTCCTTTTAGCTCCAGATATAGACAGAGAGGGGGAGAAAGACAGAAATGGAGATATAAAGAGGAGAGACACCATGGGACCACAACACTGTTTATGAAACTTCCCCTGGCACCATGCACGGTGATCCTATGTGGTGCTGGAAACTGGAAGCCAGGTCTTTGCACATGGTAAAGTATGCACTCTACTTGGTGAGCTATCTCCTGGTCCAAAATCAGTCGAATTTAAATGAATTAAAAAGGGAGACAACCCTGGATAGGGAGGCCTGGCCTAATCAAGTGAAAGTCCTTAAAGGGAATTGAGCCCTTTCCGAATTAGAGATAAATCAGCTGATTTTGAAAAGGCAAACTGTGTCTTATGGAGAAGGGTACCAGCCAGGAACTAGGCTCCATCAGAAAAAAGAAGGAGAGAAAGAAAGAAAGAAAGAAAGAAAGGAAGGAAGGAAGGAAGAAAGAAACAATAACCCCCAAACCCTGCCTTGTTTTGTAACCTCTTTTAACCACAAGGAACTGAATTCTTTCCCAGCCAGGGAGCATGAAAGAGGACCCTGTGTCTCTGATGAGATTGAGGCTTCAGCTACTTCTCAACAAGGCCACAGAAAGCAGGCCTTGAGAGATGTCCTAGAGTAGAAGACCCCGCTAACCCACAGGCAGATTCCTGATGCACGGTAACTATGAGATAAATTTATGTTGGTTTAAGCTGCCAAGTGTGTGGTCATCTCTTTGCAGTAATAGACAAATAACACATATATGACCGACTAGGTCAAGCTGTACCTGAAGCCAGCCAGATAGCAATGGAATTTTAAATTGAATGAGCCAAGAAATTCAGCCCTGCCTCCTCCTTGTCTCTCTTTTTAAAATTTCACTTAAAAAATCATTTTTGCTGAGGAAATGCTGATTTACAATGCCTGTCACAGCGGTACAGTTTCACATCTCTCCAAGATAGTGTCAGCACATCTCACTTGCCATTAAGTTGTCATCTCTCTCTACTACAGAGCACTAGAGCTCTGACCCTCTTTTATTTTTTTTCTTTTTTATTTATTTAAAAAAGGAGATATTAACAAAACCATAGGATAAGAGGGGTACAACTCCACACAATTCCCACCACCAGATCTCCATATCCCATCCCTTCCCCCGATAGCTTTCCTATTCTTTATCCCTCTGGGAGTATGGACCCAAGGTCTGACCCTCTTTTAATCCCTTTCCCCTTTGTATCTTAAAGCAGCCCCACTCACTCCTCCCCTACCTCCACCACTCCCCAGCAAAAATCCCGAGACAATATCCTATTGTCCTGGTTTACTTGACACACTGCTCCCTGGACCTGCCCCTGAACCCGGAGACATGGACTGTGGTGCTGTGATTGGGCCCCTTCTGGGTTGCAGAGCAGTGAGCTCTGGGGTTTCCCATCATTTCTGTGAACCTACACCCAGACCCTGAGGATAAGTTAACAATTGGCCTAGACATGGGGAGTTTTTTTTTTTTTCTTTCCAAACAACTTTATTGAGGTATAATTTATATACCATAAAATCCACCTTTTTTAAAAAAAATTTCCTGAGTTGTGCAACTACCTCCATAATTTAGTTCTAGAACTTTCTTGTCACTCCTCAGAATAAGATCTCCCAGAATAAGATCTGTGGGTTATTTTAAATTTCCCCAGATGAGTCTAATCTGTCATTGGGCTGAGAGCCCTGCTGGGAACATCCCCTGGGAAGCACAGGCACAACGTTGCCCAGTAGGGAGCAGAGGAACCTGGGTAACTGAAATAAAAGTGTAGGAAATTTCAAAGAATGTGAATGGGCATCCACAGAAGAGGTTTGGGTTCAGGGGAGACTTGGGCAGAGGGGTGGAAGCTGGCTGATGAGATGGGTTGGTAAGATGCTCAAGTTTCATTCTAGAAAGGTCCATCTGGTCTGTGGATAGTGCTGGTTTGGGGAGAAAGATATTTTCCTCATCTTTCTACTTAGAGATAACCTTATGTTCACTTGCGAGGTGACATATCCTGGTATTTTGGAGGGGTAGGTAGGAGCTGGGGTCTGGGGTAGATAAGGGAGTGCCTACATGACCCAGAGCCAGGAATTGGGGCATTGCTCCCAGAGGCTGAAGCACCACACCAGAAGACATATAGCTAGGCAAAAGCAGGAGAGCAAAGGGCTCAGGGTGGGGGCTTCTTTTTCCTCCTTGGCACAGCACCAAGAGCCCAGGAGTTCCCTGGAAGAGGTTGGGCCAGCTCTGTCCTGCTCAGCCCACAGACCAAAAGATCCCCTAGTCTTCCTTCCAGCAGGACCTTGATTTGCTAAGAAGTTGAGCTGTCTGGAGTGCCTCCCATCAGTCACACTACTGTCCTCTTCCTGGCTTGGTAGAACCTGTGTTCACCTGGCACCCTGGGTTATCGACATCCTGTGATTACTCCTGGTGCATCCTTGTTTCTGTTTACATCTGGTTGTCATGACTCTGGCAGGTGCTGTTGCCCGCAGGACTGGGCTGCTAACCAAGACTACAGTTGAGGCCTTTGTGATGAGCAGTTTATCCTTACCTGTCCCCGTTCACCTTGGACAAGGGAGTGACTTAGGAGCCTAACACCTGCTGCTTCTTGAGTAATTATTACAAGAGCCTTGGGGACCTGGATGCAAAGAGTAGACCTTCCTTGGCTAGTTCAAGCAAGAGAAGAGGAGTTGTTGACACTTATCAGGTGGGGCCTGTGAGACAGCTCACCTGGGAGGTTGACTGCTTTGCCATGTGTGTGACCCAGGGTTGAGCCCTGGTATACTCCATGGGCTGCTAGATTTGTTTTGTAGATACCTAGCTCCAGAATTAACCCTGGTGGCAATAAATAAATAAATAAAAATAAAAAGTCCAGCGTGATATTGATAACAATAAATAATCTATCAGATGTCCCTAAATTCATGGCAAGTTCAGAACAAGGCCCCGTGATTCTGACCACACACTATAGAGGTTGCCTTGGCTAAAAAAATACCATTAGCTACCCTGTTAGGACACTAAGGTTCGGCCTTTGCTGAATCCCTGGGAGAACCACATGTCTTGCTGTGGGTCTATCTGGAGGCCAGACCACTTTAGCACTGGTTGCCACATAAAAACTCCATCCCAAACCCCTGTCTCAGGGGCTTGTCTGACTGGTGGAACCTGGGGCCCCTGACTGTACCCCAGTCACAAAGGCTGTTGGAGGTACTGGTCTCGGGCATTGGCTTGAGAAGGTGGTTCTCCTGTGATGTTAGCAAAAGGCAGGGAGGAATTTAGAAGTCACTGAAAATAAACGTGTCATTTGCAGCAGGTCAGGGGATGGCTGAATACATGATGACTCTCTTTGAATCCTTGTCCCAAGTGGAAAGGGCTTGTCTGAGGATATGTGCTGCTCAGATTCCAGCATTTTCACCAACCTCCCCAAGGCAGAACTGCACAGCAAATGGCACAGAGCTCCCCAGCCCCCGGCCCTACTGTGAATCAAGCATGAGTGGAGCACTGGTAAAAAAAGGGGCAGCTCTATGCAGGCCCACTTGCATCTTCAGTAATCTTGCTTGCTACCAGCACCCTGTGGATAAAGGCATCTGTGCAGCCTGCTTGCCACTGCATTCATTCACTCAGGTTCATAAGGAACCAGAGGGGCTCTCAGCTGATCTTCAGTTTAGGTAGCAAGCAGAAGGGGGTGATTTCTTTGCTTTGAACAGGACCACACTGCTGTGGGCTACTAGCAGATAGTATTTGGAACTATTTATGCCTAAGTTTAGAGGTAGACTGAAGGAAAGACTCTCAAACAGGCATTGTCCTTGGACTGCCTGCAAGCTGAGTTCTGACTCAACAGGTTGAGTTGAGTTCAACAGGTTGTGCATTCAGATTAGGAAGCTGGGCTTCCCTGAGATGGAACAGTTGAGAGAGATGGCCTGTAAACTGGCCTGAGGGAGCCAGCACTACTGAGCTGGGTGTGGGAGGAGCTGACATTGTGCCTGGGAGCTGCCTGCATGGGCCCAAAGTTGCTTTGATCAGGTTATCATAGCACACAGCAGCCTAACACAGCTTAAGTGAGATGCTTGTTTCATTCATTTCGCAAATCTATTTAAAGTTGCTACGAAATCTCAGTAATGATATCAGATCTTAGGGCCTTGAAGCTGACTTTCATGCCCCTGCTTGGAGGGCTTGTAATCTAGGAGGTGAACTCCACAGAGCTTGTGGTTGGAATTTTTTCGTTTGTTTGTTTAAAATATTTATTTACTTTAATTGTTTATAAAATGGAAATACTGACAAGACCATAGGATAAGAGGGGTACAATTTCACAAAATTTCCACTGCCAGAACTCCACATCCCATCCCCTCCCTTGAAAACTTTCCTATTCTTTATCCTTCTGGGAGCATGGACTCAGTATCATTATGGGGTTCAGAAGGTGGAAGGTCTGGCTTCTGTAATTGCTTCTCTGCTGAACATGGGCTTTGACAGGTCAATCAATACAGTTCCTGGCACCTCTTTATTCCTTTGAGCCTGCCTGCCTGCCTTCCTTCCCTCCCTCCCTCCCTCCTTCCTTCCTTCTTTCCTTCTTTCCTTCCTTCCTTCCTTCCTTCCTTCCTTCCTTCCTTCCTTCCTTCCTTCTTCCATTTCTCCCTCCCTCCATCCCTCCTTTTCTTCCTTTCACCCTCCTCCCCTTTCTCTCTCTCTCACTCTGTCTCTCTCTCTCTCGCTCTTTCTCTTTCTTTGGCCACAGGAAATTTATTTTGTGTAGGTGATTGTATAGCCCACTCCAGGGGTGAATCATGGTGACTTTAAGCCAGGGATTCTTGAAGGTAGATCCCAGAACTAGCAGCATCAGTAGTCCCTGAGGACCTGTTAGAAATGTACATTTGGAGACTAGGAGGTGTTGCACTCAGTTGATCACATGCGTTACCATGTACAAGGACATTTCGAGCTCTCACTCCTCACCTGCTGGGGGGAATCTTCATGAATGGTGAAGCAGGTCTATAGATGCCTCTCTTTCTCTCTCCCTATCTTCCCATGCCCCTAAATTTCTCTCCATTCTATTGAATAAAATATAAAGAAAAAAAAGCACATTGTTGGGCCTTGGGGGCAAGGCTACTAGTCTCTGTTTTCACATGGCCTTCCAGGGACCAATCACATGTGCAGGCAGGGTCCATTCTTGCCAGTGATCTGTGAGGAGAGATTTACTGGGAGATTTTCTTTCAGTTAGCAGGTGGGGAATCTTGGAAGTGGGTCCTGTCTTCCCCCCTTGCCTGTTTTCCCAGAATTGTGATGTGTGCTCACATGCTTGGGGATGAAACAGCATCACAGGACTGGGAGGACAGGGATATCAGTGACCCCCGAGGATGGCAAAGGATAAAAGAACTGAAGCGCCCAACCCAATAGGGACCTGTTATTAACAAGACTGTAATTGCCCTCATGGCTGTGCTCCATGTAGCCTGAGCACCCCTAAGAAATCCAGGGTCAGGAGGTCAGTGATGATGTGGGCGTGACAGTATCACATCTTTACCTTACCAGAATGTTGTGCAAGCTTTTTTCTTCCTCTCTACCTTTCCCACACCTGTAATTAGAAAACCCCTCAGCCATATCACACCCATTAGTGTGGTTATCATAAAAAAAAATTAGAGGTGCCCCAGGAGGTGTAGTAATGTTGATTTCTCAAGTATGAGGTCCTGAGTTTGATCCATGGCTTCATGTGTGCCAGAGTGATGCTCTGATTCTCTTTCATGCTAATAAATACAAAAATTAAAAAAATGCTAGAAAAGGGCTGGGGAGACAGTTGTGAAAAATGACTTTTATGCCTGAGGTTCTGAGCTCCCAGGTTCAATCCCCAGTGCACACTGGTAAAAAAAAAAAGCTAGAAAGTAGCACATGTGGGTACATATTAGGAGAAACCAGACCCCTTGTGCATTGTTGGTGGGGATATAAGTAGTCCAGTGCCATGGAAAATGAAATGATGGCTTCTCAAAAGAAAAAAATGAAAGATAGAATTACAGTATGACCCAGCTGCTCCACATCTCCTGATCGCCCTCCCCAAACCTGCTTCTCTGGCCATGTCTGTCTTCGGGGTGACTGACAATTCAACCCTTCCTGCATCAGAAACCACTCTCTTCCCCAGCCTCCTCTCCACAGCCTAATCCATGACCAATTCCTGGTGGCTGCCTTTCTTATATACCTGCCCCGAAAGGCTTCCCTTGCCAGTCTCATCTAGCATCGCCTCTGCTGACAGCAGTGGGGCCTGCTGAAGCTCCTTGTGCGTGCCCTGGCACCTCTCAAATCCAGGCCAGAGCTGGAGTTTTTCCAACTACAGATCGCAGTGGCTCCATCCTCATTTCACTTTCAGTAATCAATACCATATGAAACTCTTTTATGAAAAAAACCAGCTCCTCCTAGTATAAATTACTGTGCAGGCCCATCACTGCCCCCCCCCCCAATTGATTTCATTTCTATTTCTAAGAGCCAGGCTGTGTTCTGGGCCTCTTCAGTCTGAGTCTCTTGAAATTTGGGGTCTGACATTGTGGGGTGAGGGTGGGACAGATGTCATAGATGGTTGGTGCTTTGGTTTGGATTGTCCTGGGAGCATACTCTGAGACAAGAATTGGGGAGATAGTAATTTACTGGGGGGGGTAGGGAGCATAGTGAGAAGTAAAGTGGGAAGGGAGGCTAACAGTTTGTGTTATTAAGTCTGCATGCAGAAGATGACGAGTTCAACCTCATGGAGAAAGTCAGGGGTCAGGCGGTAGTGCAATGGGTTAAGCGGCATGAAACGCAAGGACTGGCTTAAGGATCCTGGTTCGAGCCCCAGGCTCCCCACCTGCAGGGGAATTGCTTCACAGGCAGTGAAGCAGGTCTGCTGGTGTCTATCTTTGTCTCCCGCTCTCTGTCTTCCCCATCTCTCTCCATTTCTCTCTGTCCTATCCAACAATGACAACATAAGTAACAACAACAATAATAACTACAACAACAATAAAACAAGGACAAAAAAAGGGAAAAACAAAACAAGAAAAAATAAAAGAGAGAAAGTCTGGGAACCAGAGTCAATAACACATGGACAGACTATCCCAGGAATGAGAGATTTGGGGTGTTTATACATCAGTTCCCACAAAGTAATTTTCTGTGGTCCTTTGAGGGAGGGGGTATCCATTCCTTGGCATGTCCTACGTGCCATATGTGGGCTAAGTGAATTGCTGAGGTTGTGGACAGAAGTTTCTGGACAAAGCAAAGCAGAGATTAGCAATTGGAAGTGAGTCTGGCCCATTGAGGATTTTAGGGCTGTACCCAGGACACAGCCAGAGCCTGGCCACTCCTGCAGAAGATGCCAAGCGAAGCTCCCCAAGTGACTCAGACCTTCATGACAGAGCATGGAGACACATGGTTAGAAAGCTGGCCCTTTCAAAGTTTCATTTCCCTCAAAAAGAAAAGTCTCAGTTTGTGCAGACATGTGTTAACCCCTCTCTAATTCTTGATCATCTCCCATTTGAACCAAAGAGAACACCAACCTTTGGCTTCGAGTTTGAGCCATTTTTGGGCAAGTATCCCTAGTGGCCATTTGTCACAATGTTTGGATCTCTCATTAACTTTCCCAGTTAAGTCAAGTATGCAAGGTGTGCTGTTAAAATAGATGCACTTGATTGAGACATCTGATGGGAAAGTATCTTAAAGAGCCCTAGGTTGTACAGCATCAGATAGGCTATAGCTCATGATGCTGGCCCCACAATGAAGCTCACATTCTCTAGAAGGTGTCTCAGGTCTCTGCCCTCTAGTTTTTCAACCTCCTCTCTCAATCTCAATTAAAAAAAATTTATTTATAAAAAGGAATCATTGACAAAAACCATCATAGGGTAAGATATTACTTATTTATTACTGGATAGAAACAGAAAAATTGAGAGGGGAGGGGGAGATAAAGAGGGAGTGAGACAGAGAGGCACCTGCAGCCCTGCTTCACCACTTCTGTAGCTTTCCCCCTGAAGGTGGGGATCAGGAGTTTGAATTCAGATCCTTGCACACTGTAATGTGTGTGCTTAACCAGGTGTGCCACTCTGCCTGGATATTGGGAAATTGTGAGGATGTGGTAGAGCCTGGCAGGGCTTGACCTGAGGAGTGTGCCTGTCCTGTCAGTCTCTCTCTCTCTCTACTGAGAGGTTGAGCAAGGAGGGACAGGAGTAACCCCAAAGATTTTCCCCATCTTATCAGACTCCCTGCCTCACAAAGCACCCTGCATTCCTGATACTATGGCCACTATATAAAAAGAAAGGGGGAGGTGTCAGGAAATTGTGAGGATGTGGTTGAGCTTGGCAGGGCTTGACTTGAGGGGACATCCATCCTCTCATCTTATCAGACTCCCTGCCTCACAAAGTACCCTGCATTCCTGATACAATGACCTGCTCCTTTATTATCTACACAATCATTGTTTTGACTGAAAGATCTCCACCCATTCCATTCCTTTGATCTATCTTCTTTCTACACTCAAGACCCAAACTGCCTGCAAGGTATTATTAATCCTACCAGTTAAAACCCTCACAACAGTTGCTAAGGAAGTTCCTACCTTTCCAGTCCCTTTTACCTTTCTCTGCCCCTTTCCTAGCCATTTCCATTTCCGACTTGACACTTCTGGGTCTGCCCTTTAAAAGCCTTGGCTCTCTGATCAATAAAGAATCAAATTGCCTCGCCACCATGAGTCTGTTCCTGAGTCAGCTCTCTCGAGTCACTGAGTGAGTAGCAGCCCAGGTTGGCTCTGGTCGTGTTCTCTCCAATCCAGAGAGTACGCATCTGGGAAGAAGCATCCCCATGCAGGACAGAGACAGGTCCACACAGGTTTTTGGGAGAAAACCAGACACCAATGTCATTCCTTTTTCCCTGTCAGATACAGAACGGCTCCTACATCATCATTCCCACTTTGCCATAAGCTTAATGGGGTTCTCAGGACAATTAGACAATCATTACCCTCCTGACAAATGGGTAGCTTCGCTGCCCCTGTTGTGCCTAGACTTTTCTCCCATGCTCCCATTCCTTCTGCCCCACCCCCCAATTTTCACAGATGGTGGCAAGAAAGGAGCTGCTGCCCTAATATATTACCCAGATAAACCATACCCCACGTTGGGCACTAGATGCCGGGCTAGAGTGGGGGTGCCTCTTCCTGGATGCATACTCTCTGGATTGGAGAGAACACGACCAGAGCCAACCTGGGCTGCTACTCACTCAGTGACTCGAGAGAGCTGACTCAGGAACAGACTCATGGTGGCGAGGCAATTTGATTCTTTATTGATCAGAGAGCCAAGGCTTTTAAAGGGCAGACCCAGAAGTGTCAAGTCGGAAATGGAAATGGCTAGGAAAGGGGCAGAGAAAGGTAAAAGGGACTGGAAAGGTAGGAATTTCCTTAGCAACTGTTGTGAGGGTTTTAACTGGTAGGATTAATAATACCTTGCAGGCAGTTTGGGTCTTGAGTGTAGAAAGAAGATAGATCAAAGGAATGGAATGGGTGGAGATCTTTCAGTCAAAACAATGATTGTGTAGATAATAAAGGAGCAGGTCATTGTATCAGGAATGCAGGGTACTTTGTGAGGCAGGGAGTCTGATAAGATGAGAGGATGGATGTCCCCTCAAGTCAAGCCCTGCCAAGCTCAACCACATCCTCACAATTTCCTGACACCTCCCCCTTTCTTTTTATATAGTGGCCATAGTATCAGGAATGCAGGGTGCTTTGTGAGGCAGGGAGTCTGATAAGATGGGGAAAATCTTTGGGGTTACTCCTGTCCCTCCTTGCTCAACCTCTCAGTAGAGAGAGAGAGACTGACAGGACAGGCACACTCCTCAGGTCAAGCCCTGCCAGGCTCTACCACATCCTCACAATTTCCCAACACCTGGCCTCTGGATCTCATTTTCATTCTCATGGCTTTCTCTAGCCACCACAACTTTTCTCTCCCACTAGGTCTATACTGTCTCTAGTACTGTTTACCAGCAGCGTGAGTATGTCCTGCTGAGGTCACCTGTGCCCCAGGGATTGTTGTATCCAGCTGTGCAGGGGGCTGTTGACTAGGGGATGGGGTGTGGGGGTTGAAAAGTGAATGTGTGTCTGGGATGTTCCTACTAGACCAGGCACTTTGAGAGAACAGGTCCAACTCTTTCTGCAGCCTGGTGAGGCCACTGTGCAGGGAGCAGAGCCTGGAGAGGGCAAGAGGGAGGCTATGGGGAACTCCATTAGTGCCCCCCAACCCTCACTATCTTCAAACAGAGGAGTCTGTTCAGACTGCTCCCCAGCTGTGTCTGTGAGACAGCAGAAGACCCAAAGAGGCAAGGCAGAGTGTGCAGAACAAGAGTGAGGCCTGCACCCACTTCAGGGCTTGTGCAGGTGTGAATGAGCTCCAGAGTGTATATGAGTACGTGAGAGATCATATACACACAAGTGAGCATGTGAGAATGAGGTGTGTCTGCGTAAGCATGTACCTGTGAGGTAGAGAGAGGGAAGAGAGGGCCAGGACAGAGAAAGAGTCCAGCGGGAGAGATGAGGCAAGAAACCAGTTGGGGTGCCATGCATGGAGGAAGGCAGATGGGCGAGGATGATTAACTGGCTTCTGTTTTTTCTCTTTTCTTTTTTTTATATTTATTTTATTTATTTATTCCCTTTTGTTGCCCTTGTTGTTTTTCTTATTGTTGTAGTTATTATTGTTGTTTTTGTTGTTGGATAGGACAGAGAGAAATGGAGAGAGGAGGGGAAGACAGAGAGGAGGAGAGAAAGATAGACACCTGCAGACCTGCTTCACCGCCTGTGAAGTGACTCCCCTGCAGGTGGGGAGCCGGGGTTTGAACCGTTTTTTCTCTTTTCTGCCAGTGAAAATCAGAGCAGCTCAAATACACCAGGTTCACAGGCACCACCAGACACTGGTCTAAGCACCTAATGTGTGCTTTTAGTTACAAGTCCTCGGGCTGTGCTTGTGCTGAGGCCTTGCTCTAGATGTGGGCGATACCCTTTTCCTCTTCTTCAGATGAGTGACTGGTGACCTGCCAGGATCTAGGAGGAACCAAGTGCAAGGGTGGTTCTAGTGTCACATCCTTCCTGAGTGATGCCTTGCTGGGTGTCACCTTGCTCATAAAGATCCACGAGTCAGTTATCCTTGTTGCACATTTCACATGTGGAAAAACTGAGGCACCAGAGTTAGCAGTTTCTCCACTTGAAAGTGGCCAAGCTGGGGCCAGCCCAGGCCTCAGGGTCAGGTCCACACTGGAACTCTGGCTGGGGGCCCATGGTAATGAGCCCTTTGAAGAGCAGTGAGTCACTGACCTTGGCCGTGCCTCAGTTTCCTCATTTGCCAAGTTGGGCTCCAGTAACTGCTTCCTGACTCATGAGCATGAGAGAGAAGGGCTGTGGCCATGGCTCCCAGAGACTCTTCTTCCCCTGAGGAAGGTGTCCTGGCCTGGGAGGAAGCTGGTCTGGGCTTGCAACTTCCCTGCCTGGAGCCTGCAGCCCAAAGGGAGGCCCTGCTTCCTCCTCTCTGCCTGCATCTCTGACTTCCTGCTTGTCATGAGGGACAGAGGAGCTGGCTGTGGTGACTGTGGGCAAGTGGGTCTCTGAGGTAACAGACTTGCTGACTGAGCCCTGCCTTTGGCAGTGCACTGAAGGTCCAGGCTGGGCTCTGGCTTTTGCATTGATCCCCATGTACCAGATCACAGAACCTAGTAGGGGGACTCAGCGCCTCAGGGCTCCTCTTGGAGGGACATGGACAAGGACCCCAGCTCTGGGCCAGGCTGGTTTTTGTCAGTTTTTCCATGTTCTTAGGAAAGCACATCATTTATTTATTTATTTATTTATTTACTCATTCACTCATTCATTCCATAGCTCTATAGAGATTCTGTATGTTGCCTCTGCTCTGGGCATCAAGGATGCACTTGTGCTCCAAATGGACCAAGCAAGACCCAGTTCCCATGGAGCTGATGCTTCAGTTGCCAGGGACAGTGAACACTAAGACCCCTTCTCCAAAACCATCTGTCCATACATGTATATTGTGGCACACATACATATAAAAGTGTGTGTGTGTGTGTGTGTGTCTATGTGTATATAATGAATGCTATAAAAATTAGGCAGCGTTGAAATAGGGTGTTCCAGGAGCTGCTTTAGATTGGGGGACAGGGAAGGCATCCCTGAGGTATGCCATCTGGGCCTGAAGGAATTAAAGGGAATTTTAATGGGCTTATAAGGGGCAAAGACATTCTAATCGGAGAGAGCATCATGTGCAAGGACCCTTCAATAGGAGCTTGCTTGGAATATTCTAGGATGGTCAGAGTAGACTCAGCAAGGGGAAACATAGCCAGTGATGAGATGCTGGGCCTTCCGGGTCATGGAAAGGAAGGTTGGTTCACATTTTGAGAAAGACAGACTGTGATTAGTGAGTCATGTATAGAAGACTTTACATGATGTTCACTTGATGTTTTGATAGCATCCCCTTGACTGCTTTTGTCATCTCTGGATAGCTTTTGCAGTCATCCTCTCACTGTGCAAGAGAGGAAAGAATAAGAATTGATGCAGGGAGACGAGTAAGAAGGTGACTGACTGCATGTGAGAGGTGGAGGAGGTGGTCAGATTCTAGCCATAGTTTGAAGATAAAGACAATTTAGGGATTGATTAATGAACTCTATGTGGAGGAATAAGAGGAAGAGAACCATCCATTTAACTCCATGATATGACTAAATCCTCTGGAAGGATAGCATTGTCTTTTCATAAGAGAGCAACTGATGTGGGTAGAAGATGAAAGCCTTGGAATCCCCAGGAGTGCTCCCTGTGGCCAGGTGGGGTGGTGGTGCACCTGGTTATGTGCATATGTTGCCATGGGCAAGGGCCTAGGTTTGAGCCCCCACGCCCTACCTGCAAGTAATTACTGTAGATCTCTCTCTCTCTCTCTCTCTCTCTCTATTTCCCCCTCCTTTCTCAAGTTCTCACTGTCCTATCAAATTAAGAAAAAAAAAGTGGGGGATGGCAGCTGAGAATGGTGTATTCATCCTGTAAGGCTCTGAGCTCCAGTCATAACTCTAATGGCAATTAAAAAACAATGTTCTTGTGACCCTGCGCTTCAGGTGTCCGTCCCCCTCCTTGGTCCCTGTAGCTGTAGCCTATTTGCAGGAGTTGCCTGGGCCCACTGCTCTTTGATTTAAGCTGAACCAACACTCCCTTCTTCAGATCCTCCTCCCCCAAGTTTCCAGTACAACTCTGACTTTTTCTCTGAAAGACCAACCTACATTTTGTTCTAATGGCCAGGGTTCATTCCTCACAAGGACAGGCAGCTCCCACACTTACAGAATGAATTGGTGCAGACTCCAACAGTGCCCAGGGTGCCCGGGGCTCCTGGAGGAGATTTAACGTGGCTGCCACCTGTCCAGACGGGTTTGTTGGAAAGCGCTCCATCTGTTAAAGGGAGTTTGAATGTTAAAAAGGGCTATCAATTGTGGGAAGGAAATTACCCCATCTTCAAATACCATCAACTGGGAAAAAGACGGATGGGGCTTTTATAGATGTGTAGTTTGTCCCAATAAAATAAAACATCTTAAAACCTGTCTCTACTGGCGTCTGAGCACGGCGGTGTTGTCTAATAGAGCAGTTTACATCTCAGCGACGAGTTTCTTAAAACCAGCGCTGTGCGGCCATCTATCTGCCTTTCTAGAGCAACTGCAATACGAATGTTCAATTATGCGGTGTGAAAAAGAACCTACTAAGTACAGGACCTTGGGCTAAGGAGGAAAGAGATGAATCTTGCCACCATATCTTGGGGAGGGGGGATAGTGGAAGATGAGAGCAGGACCTAACTAGCACACAGATGAGATGGTTAGTGTGGTGACAGAAGTCTTGAGGTTCAGAGAAAGGAGAATATTTCAGAATAATGGGGAGCCTGGGAGAGTTTAGAGGGAGGTTTGCTATGCCAGTTAGCTTGCTTTTGAATGCAGGGAGTTGAAACCCCTAGTCAATCTGGCTTTTACGGTAAGGGGATTTGTTACTTTCCCCAACTGAGTCTATTGGTCTCTATTTGGATACTGGAGTTTATTCAGTAACCACACACCACATTCAGGCCCTCTGTTTTGCCATAGCTCTGTGATTTCACCCTCAAGTTGGTTCTGCAAGTGGGCACTAGGAGACTGAGCCTGGATCCATCCTTATACACATGTGTGCTCTACCAGGTAGACCACCACACAAACGCTTGCCCCATGATCTATTATAGTATTAGTGGGCAGTGATTTTCAGCATGTTTATTTAGTTGTTGTCACCAGGGATTCACCACTGTGGGATGACTTTTGAGAGAGAGAGAGAGAGAGGCAGAGGAAGAGAGGAAAATATACCAGAGCCCTGGAGCTTCCCCCAGTGTGGAACACTGGGGGCTGGACTTGAACTTGGGTCATACACATGACAAAGCAGGCAACACTCTGTAGGTGAGCTAGCTACCTTACAGGGGCCTCAGCACTTTTAACAGTCTAGTCATTGCAAGGTTTCTCCAATCTACTCCTTTCCATCCCCAGCCTGATTCATCTGAGTATACCAGCTCTTCATCCCTTTGTAAATAAATACAGACACAACTTGGAAATACTGCAGTCTTGGTTCCAGACCACTGCAACCAAGTGACTGTTGCAATAAAGTGAGTCACATAATTTTTTATTTCCTAGCTCCCCAGACATATAAAAGCCATGCTTATGGCCTGTTAAGTATGCATAGCATTATGTCTAAAAAAACAAAACAAAACAATGTATGCACATTAATTAAATGTAACACAGACACACAAACTGAGCTTGTGCTGTTGGGAAAATGGCATCAATAATTGTGCTCTATGCAGGGTTGCCACAAACCTTCACTTTGGAAAACAATGCAAAACCCTGCAATAGCTGTGAAGGACAATACAGTGAAGCAAGATAAAATCATGGGTAATCCTCCAGCTTGGGGCTCTCACCTCCTTTCTGAAATAGCACTGCCTGTTTACTAAAAGTTCCAGGTTTTTGGTCCTCAAACATGTTTATTCCAGATATGCTTGATATTGTAATAACACAATTTAAATAAATGGAACAAATGGAGAATTTGGAGTTGTTGCTTCCATGAAAATAAGTTGAACTGCTGAGAAGGATTTGATAAGGTTAAACACCTAAAGGGGATTGTAAAAAAACGTTCCCTGTTCAGTCCTTGTCATTTGCCACATGTGACTTCTGAGCACTTGAAATGTGACTGCTGTGACCAAAGCAGGGGATTTTGGCTTTGAGTTTATTTCATTAAATTACTAAAGATACGTGATTCAGCTATGGGAAAAAAAAAAAAAAAAAACTATGTTTTGGGATAAGAAGTCTGTATAAGTTCACTTTTTCAGGAGGTAATCTTCTGGAATCTAAATGCAGACCAGTTGTTTCTGGCAGATGGATTATAAGATTATAAGTGTAAAATACACACCAGGGTTTGAAGGTTTAGTTCAAAAATGTAAAATATCTCAATTATTACCTTCATTATATAGTGAAATGATCATGTTTGGTCAGACTAGATCATAAAAACAATGCCATCTGTTTCTTTTTATTTTTTTCTGATGTGGCTACTAAATAATCACCATCACATATATATGGTTTGCATTATATTTCTGATGGTCAGCACTGCTTGAGAAAGATTCTGCTCCCTCACATTGATTTCTGAGTATCATGAAGTCCTCATTTCACTTTGTTTTCTTTTAATAAGATTTATTTATTTATTTTGGATAGACATAGAGGGAAATTGAGAGGGGAGGGAGAGGTAGAGATAGATAGATAGGCAGGTAGATAGATAGATAGATAGATAGATAGATAGATAGATAGATAGATGATAGGTAGAGAGACCTACAGCACTGCTTCACCACTCATGAAGCCTCCCCCCTGCAGGTAGAGGACAGGAATTTGAACCTGGGTCCTTGTACACTATAACATGCATGCTTTATTGAGTGTGTTACTGCCAAGCTTCTCTTTATTTTTTTTAAAGTGTTATTTATGTATTAACTTATGCATATGAGAGAGAGAGAGAACTAGAAATTCACCCTGGTATGTACAAAACTGGTGATGGAAGGCAAACCTCATGTTTGAGAATTCAAGGCTTTATCCACTGTGTTATGTCATGGACCATACCTCATTCCACTTTATTATTTAACATAATTTTTTTTTGCCTCCAGGGTTATTGCTGCGGCTGGCTGCCTGTACTATGAATCCACTGCTGGAGGCCATCCCCCCCCCCATTTTGTTGTTGTCATTATTGTTGCCATTGATGCTGTTGTTGTTGGATAGGACAGAGAGAAATGAAGAGAGGAGGGGAAGACAGAGACGGGGAGAGAAAGATAGACACCTGCAAACCTGCTTCACCACTTGTGAAGCGACCGGCCTGCAGGTGGAGAGCTAGGGCTTGAACCAGTATCTTTACTCTGGTCCTTGTTCTTCATGCCACGTGCGCTTAACCTGCTGCACTACCGCCCGACCCCCTATTTAACTTAATTTAACTAATTATTTATATTATCACCAGGGCTATTGCTGGGGCTCAGTGCCTACATAATGAATTCATTACTCCCTGTGGCCATTTTTTCCTTTTTTTTTTTTTTTAATTTGATAGGACAGAGAGAAATTGAGTGGGTGGAAAAAAGAGGGAGTGAGAAAGAGAGATTGCTCTCATTACAGTCTGCTGCACTGATTGTAATGCTCCTCCCCTGCAGGTAGGGATTGGGGAATTGAACCCAGGTCCTTGTGCATGGTAACATGTGCACTCAACTGGATGCGCCACTGCCTGGGCTGGTCACTCCACTCTAAAGAAATTAACTGGAGGCACAGAGAGGTCAAATAACTTATTGGGGATCGAGGTGGTGGCACACCTGGTTGAGCACACACATTACAGTGCGCAAGGACCTGGGTTCAAGTCCCTGGTCCCCACCTGCAGGGGGCAGCTTCACAAAGTGGTGAATCAGGGCTGTAGGTGTCTCTCTGTCTCTCCCCCTCTCTATCTTCTCTCCCCTCTCAATTTACCTCTGTCTCTATCCAGTAATAAATAAATATAAAAAACTTAAAAAAAAAAGAATTGAAACACATGAACTTGAAAAAATATTTTAAAAAATTAACTTATCGGAAGTTCCACAGCT
The DNA here is from genome assembly GCF_950295315.1 of Erinaceus europaeus. Lineage (NCBI taxonomy): Eukaryota > Metazoa > Chordata > Mammalia > Eulipotyphla > Erinaceidae > Erinaceus > Erinaceus europaeus. The sequence goes on along the minus strand of NC_080162.1, from coordinate 49,946,052 downwards.
ACAGTGGGCTGGGATATGAGCCCAAAGACTCTGCTTCCGGAAGCTGTGCTTTGTCAGCTGTTGGGAAATTTCTGTCACAGACACAGAGCAACACATGACCTACTTTGCTGAATTTCCCTGGTATTCCACATGCAAATACCTGCTTCTGAAAAGGCAAAACGAAAGTTCTTCAGCCTGGTGTTTCCTCCACCCTATACTTAATTTTTTTTTTTTAACCACCACTCAGCTCTGTTTTATGGTGGCAAGGGGGATTGAGCCTGGGACTTTAGAGTCTCAGGCATGAAAGTCTCTTTGCATAACTATTATACTATCTACTCCCACTCTACCCTATACTCTTTCCATGTTGTTTGTGACCTCCCACTCTGCTCGACTCTAGTACACTGTCCCTGATAAGAGCAGACAAAAGCTGATTCCCAAGTGTCTCCAGAACAGAGTTGAGGAGTTGACAGGTGAGAATGAGCAGGAACTATAGCTTCATGACCTAAGATGGACAATGCTCAAATTCACACTACATATTAAGAACCACTTGCAGCAGCAAAGCAAGCAGCTAGGAGTTATAATTGCTGGAGTGAAGCATTCCCTCTCTCATAGGAGACCATTAAACCAGGAATTGCAGCAAAGACATCCCTTTATAGGGGGCTGGGCAGCCATTGACCTGAACTTAGCAGGACTCAGTATTTGTTGAATGAATTAAGTACCTTACCCTTCTCCATGTCTGTCTTTTCTATTGTCTTCAGTGTCCTCCCATTCTCTCTCCCACAGCCCTGTTTCCTGGGCCTCAGGCAGATTTGGGGCCCACCTGCACCCTGCCCAGATGACAAAGGGCTCTCATTCTTGGAGCTGAGGTTCTGTGTTCTGGGGAACCAAGAGTTGATGCTCCCTGCTCAGCAGGCCCCTCCAGATGCAAGGTTGATCAGGGATGTCCCCCCTCCTCCACCTGCTTACTTCCTGCTGAGCTCCATGGCTTGCAGAACCTCTTCTGACAGGCCCACTACCCAGAGGTCACACTTCCTCAAACACATTCCCAGGAGGACAGACCCAGTTCTGAGAGTCCAGGAGCTAGTCATCCCTTGCTTTCTGCTGTTCTAAAAACAGCTTTATTTCTCCAAATGATGCTACACCTGTGGAGGACACAAGACAGCCTATTTTTAGCAGGTGCCAGACTGCACACAGGGTTGTAGTTAGCATCTTATTCAAAAGCTGGAGTTTCCCACCGGATTCAAGTGTCAGAGCTGCAGCCTCCAATCTCTGCAATGCTTTCTGCTGTCTGATGTGGGAAGGAGCTAGCTGCACAGAGAGGGGAGCCCGGGGTTCCTGGAGAGTCCGGGAAAGGGGCAGAGATGTTTGTGGCCATTGCTCCCATCATCTCTTACTCTGTCTCCTCTGATCTGCTACTTTTCAGGTGTGGTCCTATCCAGATCAGAGTGTTGTCTTCCTAAGAGGCCAAGCTGGTTGGGCCAGGAGGGTCAAGAGACTCAGTCACATTGGCATCAGACCTGCAAATTGCCTGATACCCACTCATGGCTGTCTTGGGGGCAGGGGCAGGGTGGGGGCAGGGGGTGAGACAGACTCTGGGCAACCCTTCAATATTCTCCCTGCTATATCTCTTAAAGTAGCAGGAAACCTGTGTGCTTAGAGTAAGGACTATTGCCCCAGACTTTGAAAATGGGGAGTGAGCATCAGTTCGCCTCCTCTTTCCATTGGACAGGAGAGAATGAGCAGGAGTCTCCAAGGTAAAGATGAGGGCAGTGACCTTAAAAATCAGAGTAAGTCACATGTACAAACTACTGTATTTTACTTTCAACTGTAAACCATTACCCCCCCCCCCCACACACACACACACATACACACATAAGGAAAGAAAAACCAGAGTAAATAAGAAAAAGTTACTACAGTCATGGACACTTAGGAACATACCTAGAATAGATTTCGTAGTTTCTTTCCACCCAAAGATCCCTATTGTCATCTGACTTCCCTGAGCAAATGACCTCATCAATGTGCTCTGGGACCTCACCTCTCCACTAGGGGAAGATAGAAATAGACTGGGGATATGGATCGACCTGCCAACACCCATGTCCAGTGGAGAACCAATTACGGAAGTCAAAACTCCCATTTTCTGCACCCCATGAAGAATTTTGGTTCATAATCCCAGAGGGGGAGAAATATTAGGGGAAGATGACCAGAGAGCTCTGAACTTCAATTCCATCAGGACCTGGAGAGAGAAAAGGCAAAAAGGAAAGATGCTGGGAGTAGTAACAGGTGTAGATGTGACTTAGAAAGGAAGAGAAGGGGAGTCAGGTTCTATATCCCATTCTTAGGACTTGCTTATCTTATATTTGGAAATGTGTCCTTGTTCTCCTTCACCTATTTCATTCACACTGCAATTTTTATCCCCAGTTTTATTCATTTCCACATCACTGTCTCCACTTTTTCCACATCTACTCTCCACCAGATGTTTCTTTACTTAATATTGTTCCTTAAATAAAACTATTTTTATTTTCATGAAGAAAGTTCTATTTGAAATCAAAACTGCCACTACAGTAGACTAAAAAACCAGCGTGTCTGCCGCTGAAGGACAGTAACCATAGAAATAAAAACAATACACCCAAATAGAGGTGTTGCTTTTCCACTCTAAGCCCGGGGCCTGTTCTTTCTTTGTTCCAGAGGATGATTAGCCAGACTCAGAGAGGAGCTCAAGGCATATTAGCACCAAATCAAGATGTTTTCTTCGAGGTAATTGGAAAAAGTGAAGAATAGTCACAATAGGACTCCGTGTTACAGGATGCCACACTCACTTGCTCTGTCTAATTGTCTCATGAGGGCTATAGGGGAGGTCTGGAGCCAAGAGGCAGGGGCTGGGAGCAGTGGGGCTGGGGAGCCAGCACTGCCCTGGTTCAAGGAGAGAGGCCCTTTAGCCTAAAAGAAAGCAGAGGAAGATGGTGCAGAGTGGGCTGCAGAGGTGAAGAGAGGGCCCAGAGCTCCAGGCCTGGGAGGCCATGGTTGCCAAGCCAGAGGTATGGAGTCAGGGAAGTGCTCTTAAGGCCCAGGTGGCCTCTGGAGAGGAAAAGAGATGACAGCCAAGATGTTCAGCCAGATGAGCCAGCTGTCACCCACCCTTCTCTTCCATCTCCTCAGCAGGTGTCCTCTATCCTCAGAGACTAAGCTGCAGGAAGAAGTGGAGACATTGAATCACCATTTGTCAACTCCTCATTCATTCTCTGCAGAGGGACCCCTTGGTCAGCCCAAGTAAAGGGATGCATTGATGGGCCATGACAGCCCTTCCTGTCCCCTCTAAAGTGTCCTGAGTTAGATTTCTGAGATCCCAGAGGACTGCACTAATGCCTCAGCTAGGGACCTCTCTAGGCCTCCTGCTTGCTACTGCCCAGGTCAAATCCATCAATTTCCCATCGGTCAACACCTTTCCTGAAGCATGAAGGATGTGCTGGCTTAAATGGGTCACATATTCTAAGCCACCAGGTCAAGGGAGAGAAGTCGAAGAACTTTCTTAATTATTCAGGTTTTGTGCAAAACCATTTGCATTATTTTAACATGAATTGAGTCAGTGCAGAAATGAGGCCTGAGATAGAGGGCTGGGTCTCTAAAACACTGGCCCAGCCACGTGGATTCTCCAGGGTACAGTGAGACGCACTTAACTCTGTTAGGTGGGCATTGTTGGAGTATGTTTACCTCATGGATCCTACTGTTTCAGGGCTGCAGTGATAAAAACCACTGGCCTTGACCTTTAAGAACTCACAGTCTAGTGAAGGGGCTCTGGGGTGTGCATAGAAAGGTCTAAAAACTGTGCAGCATGGTTACATTTATTTTATTTTATTTATTTATTTTTTGCTTCTAAGGTTATTGCTGGGGCTGGGTGCCTGCATGATGAATCCACTGCTCCTGGAGGCTATTTTTTCCCTTTTGTTGCCCTTGTTGTTTATTACTGGTGGAGAGGACAGAGAATGAAGAGAGGAAGGGAAGACGGGGGGTGGGGAGAGAAAGATAGACACCTGCAGAACTGCTTCACCGCTTATGAAGCAATCTGCCTGCAGGTGGGGAGCCGGGGGCTCTAGCCCGGATCCTTACGCAGGTCCTTGCGCTTTGAGCCATCTGTGCTTAACCCTCTGTGCTACCGCCCAACCCCCAAGGTTACATTATTATGTATGGACCTTGAGACTATGTTAGGAGCATAGTGAAGGTGAGCTGGAGTGTATATACACAGAAAAAGAATATTTGATGTTAAAATACTTCTTTGGGTTATTCCTTAGGATATGAAAAATACAACACAATTTAAAGAGACTTTCACCGCACAGACACACACACACATATATATATATTTAAATCCTTCCTCTTTCTTTCTTTCTTACTTTCTTTCTTTCCACAAAGCACTGCTTTCCACTAAACTCTGACTTTTGGTAGTGCTGGAGATTGAACCTGGAACCTCTGGTTATATTTTGATTATAACCAAGTGGCATAAAAATAAATAATAAGCTATCCATATATTATATTTATTTATTTAAAATATTTTATTTATTTTAATGGGAGAGAGAGACAGAGACAGAGAGTGAGATAGCCAGCCCAGAGCACTGGGTGGTGCTTGGGATTGAACCTGGGACCTCAGAGCCTGAGGCATGAAAGTCTTTCATGTTACCATTATGCTGTCTCCCTAGTACCATATGGTATATCTAAAGTATATAAAAATACTGTTTGAAAGGATATGTGCACTTCTTTTTTAAAAAAATATTTATTTATTTATTCCCTTTTGTTGCCTTTGTTTTATTGTTGTAGTTATTATTGTTGTTGTTGTTGTTGGATAGGATAGAGAGAAATGGAGAGAAGAGGGGAAGACGGAGGCGGGGGGGGGAGAAAGATAGACACCTGCAGACCTGCTTCACCGCTTATGAAGCGACTCCCCTGTAGGTAGGGAGTCGGGGGCTCGAGCCAGGATCCTTATGCCTGTCTTTGTGCTTCATGCCACCTGCACTTAACCCACTTTGCTATACCGCCTGACTCCCAGATATGTGCATTTTTATGCTCACAGTTGCACTATTCACAATAACCAAGATATGAATCAACATAAATGCCTATTGATGTAATAAAGATTCTGTGATATATATTATATTATATTTTCAACAGAATACTACATAGTATCATTTATTTTATATATTCAATGGAATACTACTCTGCCATTAAAAATAATGATATTCCATTAGTTGGGGGAGAATATATATACATTAAAGAAAAAGTGTACAATAGTCTACAGTGACTCAATAAATTCAGTAAACAAGTAGAAAGACCTAAAAAAAGACACCATAAGGTACTTAAGCAAATATTTTCTACTTAGAACTAGATGCCCTCCTCACCTACTTCCTATTTCACTTCCCTTAATCGCTCTAAGTCCAACCGTGACAGATAAAATAAGGACTACAAAAGCTGGATAAAGCCAAAGGATCGGTATACTTCAATGATAGTCCTTTTGGTCACTACCAGGTCACCCCATCATCTGGGGCCCTACTCAGGGAATCCTTGGATTCCCATATAGACATGATGGGCCTAGATCTCTAATAGATCCCTCTCTCCACTATCACTGGTCATATCCACCAAGAACAACATCATAAAACCTCTTATGGGTCTCTATAGGACATTGCTCTCAATGGATAACAACAGTAGCAGAAATTGTCCCACTCTCTGAATGGAGGCAGGGTCAACATACTCTGCCATTAGAGGAAGACTGGTCCTGAAATGAGTGCAACCTAGAATGTTCCTAGATGACCACAGAATGTGAGCTTAGACTGACAGGGATGTAGAGGTTATACAGGCTCCTGTGCTAAATATGAACAGATATGGGTCCTAGGTAAAATTGATGAGGTTTACAGTTAATGGAATTTATAAACTTTTCCCATATTTGGGAGCTTCTCTCTGCCTTTATCCAGCTTTCTAGTCCTATCCTCAACTCTGACACCATCTGCCTAGACAATACTCCTAGTCCACCTGCATATTAGCTGTTGGGCTCAGTCAAAAATTAGTAAAGTTATGGGCCCGTTGGAATAGGCCCAAAATAGATTTTCTAGCTCTTTCTAACACGAAGACCTCAAATTTCTTTTTTTCTTTTCTTTTTTTAAAATTTTTGTTTATAAAAAGGAAACATTGACAAAACCATAGGATAAGAGGGGTACAACTCCACACAATTCCCACCACCAGAACTCTATATCCCATCCCATCCCCTGATAGCTTTCCTATTCTTTATCCCTCTGGATATGGACCCAGGATCATTGTGGGATGCAGAAGGTGGAAGGTCTGGCTTCTGTAATTGTTTCCCTGCTGAACATGGGCATTGACAGGTCGATCCATATCCCAGCCTGTCTCTCTCTTTCCCTAGTGGTGCAGGGTTCTGGGGAATCAGAGCTCCAGAACACATTGGTGGGGAAGACCCCAAATTTCATCTGCTATACTTCTACCTTTAGGTTCCTGATTATTAAACAAATTATTCTGTTTTATTTTTATTTTATTTAATTAATTAATTAATTTATTTTTGTCTCCAGGGTTATCACTGGGGCTCGGTCCCTGCATCACGAATCCACTACTCCTGGAGGCTATTTTTTCCCTTTTGCTGCTCTTGTTGTTTATCGTTGTTGTTGTTATTATTATTGTTGTCGTTATTGTTGAATAGGACAGAGAGAAATCAAGATAGGAGGGGAAGACAGAGAGGGGGAGAGAAACATAGACATCTGCAGATCTGCTTCACTGCTTGTGAAGCGACCCCCCCCTGCAAGTGGGGAGCTGGGGGGGCTCAAACTGGGATCCTTATGCAGGTCCTTGTGCTTTGTGCCATGTGCGATTAACCCACTATGCCTTGCCCTCCCCCCCGCGCCAATTGTTCCGTTTTATATCTTAATTTTTTTCATCCACTAAGTTGCAGATGCTACCATGACACCAACCTGACTTCCCTGGGCAGACGACCTCACTACTGTGTCCTGGAACCCCACCTCTCCAGTGCCCTACCCTACTAGGGAAAGATAGAAACAGGCTGGGAGTATGGATCAACCTGCCAACACCCATGTCCAGTGTAGAAGCAATTACAGAAGCCAGACCTTCTACCTTCTGTACTCCATAAAGATTTTTGTTCCATACTTCCAGAAGGATAAAGAATAGGGAAATTTCCAATGGAGGTAGGGATGTGGAACTCTGGTGGTGGGAATTGTATCCCTCTTATACCACAAAATTGTCAATCATTATTAAATCACTAATAAAAAAAGATTTTTTTAAATGATGGTATTGCACTGTTTGGGACAAAATAGAACCAGAGATTATTAGACTAAGTGAAATAGAGGTGAAAGACAATTACCAGCTGGCTTTACTCCTATAGGGAATATAGGTAATGGAAGCAAAAGAGCTGGCAGAAGGAAAGGATAGTAGCCAAACTGTCTCTTAGACTTTATGAAAATTATGCTTATTATGCTTTATTAAAATTATGCTTTATGATTATTAGAGGGAAAGGTTTGGGGCACAGATACTTTGGGGGTAGGTGTGTGAGTTGTACACACACATACATAGATGTGAAACTCTGCCCCTGAAATAGCATTCTGTAAACTAGTGTTAAGTTGCCACTGCGGAAGATAACTATGTTGAAATGTTCTATGTCTTGACTGTGGCAATGTTTACCCCAGTGGGCACACATTTGTCAAAACTCACTGAATCCGACACTTACAATGGGGTACATTTTATTGGACAGAATTATCTCCTAAATAATTCCTGATTAAAAAAAATCAAAATGTACTCAGCAGTAAAGCACTTTGTTCTTAAAGAACATGGAGGAAAATAAAATAAACCAAGTTAAATTGGGGGGGTTGGGGGGAGGCAGAGAAGAATTAATAAAGGACCAAATTGAATATGTGTGAGGTCAACGTTGAAAAGATGAGCTTTTAAGAAAATATATGGTTTATTTTGTTTCAATGAGATAGATAGATAGATAGAGAAAGAGAGAGAGATACACAGAGAGGGAGAGACCAGCTCACTGTTCAGTTCTGGCTTATGGTGGTGCTGGGGATTAAACCTGGGACTTGGGGAGTCTCAGGAATGAAAATGTTTTCTTTTTCTCCTCCTCTCTCTTTTTTTTTCATAACCATATGCTATCTCCACCGCCTGGAGAGATTTAAAATAATTAATGAACTAGTTAATTAATTCTAGAGAAAAGCTAATGGTGTAAGAATACAGGTCAGGGGATAGATAGGTCTTCATTTTGGAAGCTGGGAGGTTTTTGGCTAAGGAGCTATTTGGGAAGAATGGCTGAAAGCAGACTGAGGTGGGAAACCAAGAGACTAGTCAATATGCCTGACTCCTCCCTCATTTTTCTCCTGGAATCCAGGTGTATTTTATTTTATTTTATTTTATTTTATTTTATTTTACCGGAGGACTTCTCATCTCTGGCTTATGGTGGTGCTGGGGATTGAACCTGGGACCTTGGATACTTATGCATGAGAGTATTTTTGCATAGCCTTTATGCTATCTCCTCAACACTCTTCTTTTCTAAACCTTTACCAAGGGGTAGTAATAGCTCTACCATGCTTCCAGGATAGTCGAACCCAGAACTGTCATTTTGAGAGAGTGGATTTATCTGCCCAGAGTCCCATCATAACTTCATCCAAGTGAGAGCTGACAGGGCTGCAGTTGAGCTTGACTCCTGGGAAGCCAGGTGGAGAGGTCAGAATGGGTCTGACTGGATTCTCCAGAATAGGGAAAGGGGAGTTCCCTGAGTGAGGACAGGGAAGGTACAGGAACTCTGGGGTCAGCCTAGGCACGTCTCTGGCAGACCTCCATAGCACAGCTGTCTGATGGGATGTGACTAGGCAGGAAGAGAGGCTGCAAGCCAAGAATGGCAGCATGGGGCAGCAAGGAGGGGAGTACTTCCCCTGGAGAGGGCCAGGTGGGTGAGACTGGGTGGTGGTGCTTGGTTCAGACACCAGTGGGGGCTGGTGGCTCACACTGACAAATGTCTTTGTCTTTTTCTATTAACATCCCTCTGGGAGCAGACACTGATAGGATAATCTAAATTCGCCCAAGTGCCCAGATCACAAATGTGGTTGGGGTGAGTCATCCAGGTGAGAATGGCACTCCTGTGCCCAGCCATGGTGTGTCCCCAGTGACTAGGCCCTCTGGACATGCTCTTGAGTTGGGGCACCTCCTCAGTTTTGGTGGAGGAAGACTGGACTCTAGAGTCCTGTTCTCTCCCATCTATTTTCTCAGAGTATCTCGTGAGTGACTTGTATGTATAGGACTCTTGAAATATTATCTGCCTGTGAATTTGTTCCCAGATACTTGGTTTTTGCTTGTTACACAGAAAACCAATGCAGACAGCAGGGGAGCATTTTTTGCAAGGTAAGTCTGCCAACTTGAGTGTGTCTCAGAAATTATGTAATACCTGCTCCCCAAATGTGAGGCTTGGGGATAAGGGTGGGGGGATATGTAATGGGGGAAAGGGAAGGGAATTACGTGAGGGTTTCCAGGTGCCTGGTCATTAATTTCCAATTCTGGCTGCTGTCAGACTTGCTGGTATTAGAGAAGCAGGAATGGTGGATGGCTGGAATCTTCTTTTGTGAAGATCTGCATTCCTTCTTTATCCCTAGAGGGGTTTAGAGAGGGTTAGCAATCAGCAATCTGAAAGAGTAAGGCCCATTTCCATGCAGGCCAGGGATTAGGAAGGAGGTGGAGTTCATGTTTACCTATGGCTATCTTTTAATCTTTGGGGCCTGACTCCTGGGTTCTTTATTGTGCAGACAAAGAGCAGGAATGACATTTACTTATCTCAAGGGAGAAGAAAGTGGGTCTTCATTGCCCTAAGTTGCTTTCAGCTGTCGAAAACCTTGAGGCCCTCCTGGTGTCAATTTCACCTGCTTACAAGGACCTGGAGAATCTCTCTGTATGGTTTAATTTTTCTCTTTTTTCCCTCCCCCTTCCTCCTTTCTTTCTTTCCCTTCCTTCCTTCCTTCTTTCCTTCCTTCCTTCCTTCCTTCCTTCCTTCCTTCCTTCCTTCCTTCTCTCCCCCCCTTTCTTTTTGGCCTCCAGGGTTATAGCTGGGACTCGGTGCTGGCACTGAGAATCTACTACTCCCAACAGCCTTTTTTTAAAAAAAATTTTTTATTTAAGAAAGGATTAATGAACAAAACCATAAGGTAGGAGGGGTACAACTCCACACAATTCCCACCACCCAATCTCCATAACCCACCCCCTCCCCTGATAGCTTTCCCATTCTCTATCCCTCTGGGAGCATGGACCCAGGGTCATTGAGGGTTGCAGAAGGTAGAAGGTCTGGCTTCTGTAATTGCTTCCCTGCTGAACATGGGCGTTGACTGGTCGGTCCATACTCCCAGTCTGCCTCTCTCTTTCCCTAGTAGGGTGTGTCTCTGGGGAAGCTGAGCTCCAGGACACATTGGTGGGGTCTTTAATCCAGGGAAGCGTGGCCAGCATCCTGGTGGCATCTGGAACCTGGTGATTGAAAAGAGAGTTAACATACGAAGCCAAACAAATTGTTGAGCAATCATGGGCCCAAATCTTGCAATAGTGGAGAGGAAGTGTTAGGGAGGTACTCACTGCAAACTCTAGTGTACTTCTGCTTTCAGGTATATATTTTGCAGTAGTTTATGGATACGTGTGAACATAAGCTCTCTCTCACAGAAACTGGTGTATATCTAGGTTATGGGACTTTGTTAGAAAGTGAACCACCTGAGATGAAATTAGAGTGTACTATAAAAGGAAAGGTCTCACCCGAGTAATGAAGCTGAAGGGTTGTCATTACACACGTGACTTTTTTTTATTTCTCCTCCTTCTCCTTCTCCTTATTTCTCTTCCTCTTCTTCATCCTCCTCTTCATCTTCTCCTTCTTCATCTTTTTCTTCCTCTTCTTCTTCTTCTTTTGTTTCTTTTCATTCAGTAGGAGAGAAATTGAGAGGGGAGGGAAAGATACATAGATAGGTAGATATATAGGTAGATAGATAGACAGATAGGTAGATAGACCTGCAATGTACTATATGTGTGCTTAACAGGGTGTGCCACCTCCAGGCCCCTGCTTTATTTTTCTTAAGCCCTCTTAGTCCCCCCCCCCCCCATCTTGATTCCACTATTATGGCCAACAAATACTCCAAATCCCATGAAATCTGGTAAAGGTATGTAATTTTTTCCCCCTACAGGAGCCTGTGTAACCTCTGAGTCCTTGTTGGTCTGAATTCATGGTCACAGCTGGCAACATTGCAGGCTGAATTCTTTTCAGGACTAGTTTTACTTGAAGTCTCCCTTGAGTGGTAGGTCAGAATGACCCAACCTCCCTTCAGAGACTGGGGCAGTTCTACCATTGCTGCTTTATGGTGAGGTCCTCCCATAAATTCTTTATCCAGTCACCTGCCCATGGGCATGTTGGCTGCTTCTACTCTTTGGATATTGTGCATAATATAGCTATGAACATAGAGGTGCTTATGTCCCTTCAAATTAGTGTTTGCTGATAGCAATTTCAAGCAAATAATGTGAAAACAAAGTCGTCTAGGAACATACATAAAATAGACTTCCTAGCTTCTGTCCACCCTAAGGTCCCTACTTTCATCTGCTCTATTCCTACTTATTAGTTTCTGTTTATTAAACATTTTGTTTTGCTTTCCATCTTACTGCCTTTCAGCTACTAATTTGCAGGTGTTATCATGATACCATTCTGACTTCCCTGGGCAGATGATCTGAACAATGCTTCCTTGAACCCCACCTTTCCAGAGCCCTACCTCCAGGGAAAGATAAAAACAGACTAGGGGTATGGATCGACCTGCCAATGTCCATGTCCTGTGGAGAAGCAATTACAGAAGCCAGAACTCCCAACTTCTGCACCCCAAAAAGAATTTTGGTCCATACTCTTGAGGTGGAAAATGTTAGGGAAAGATGACCAGAGGGCTCTATATCCCCATCCCACCAGGACCCAAAGCATTTGTCACCAGAAATTTTCTTTCTTTCTTTCTTTCTTTCTTTCTTTCTTTCTTTCTTTTTTTTTTGCCTCCAGGGTTATTGCTGGGGCTCAGTGCCAGCACTATGAATCCACTTCTCCTGGAGGCAATTTTTTTCTTTTTGTTGCCCTTGTTTATCATTGTTGTTGTTACTATTATTGTTATTGCTGTTATTGTTGTTGGATAGAGCAGAGAGAAATGGAGAGAGGAGGGGAAGACAGAGAGGGGGAGAGAAAGACAGACACTTGCAGGCCTGCTTCACTACCTGTGAAGCGACCCCCCCTGCAGGTGGGGAGCTGGGGGCTTGAACCAGGATCCTTATGCCAGTCCTTGTGCTTCGCACCAAGTGTGCTTAATGTGCTGCACTACTGCCCAACCCCCCAGAAATCTTATATTTATATCTTCTATGAAAGGGAAGTGAATCTAGAAAACACCAGGCATGATTTCTCTTATCTGAGAGAGAAGAGGAAAAAAGGAAAGAGACCTAGAAGTAGTAATAGGTGCAAGGGTGACTTAGAAAGGAAGTGAAGGGAGGATGGTTGAAAAAATGAGGGAAAAATACACATAGAAATAGATAGATATAGAATTACCCATACTAGTGACCTTGGGAGAACTACAGCAGTTTCCAGTGGAGGGAATGGAAACGCAAAACTCTGTTTGGGGGAACTGTATGGGATTATACCCCTGCTATCTTATAACTTTGTAAATCAATATTAAATCATTAATAAAAAATAAATTTGTATTTGCCTGATTTTTTATAAATGTCTAACAGTGGTTTAGATGGATCATAAGAGAATCCCATTTTTATTTGTTTGAGAACTCTCCATACATTCTTTCAAAGAAACTGCACCAGTTTGCTTCCCCTCCAGCAGTGTAGGAATGCCCTTTTCTCTACATTCTCGCCAATACTTGTCATTTTCTGTTTTGTTGATGTAGGTCATTCTCACAGGTGTGAGATAGAATCAAGGTATGTACATTTTTAACTACTGGGAGAAAAATCAGCTAAGATATTGACCATCTGAGACAAGAATTGGATCTCACGAGTGAGATAGACAAAGCCAGCAGTAGGGATGGAGTAAGAATGACAGCAGTGGCCTGAGACCCAATTTTTGGAACCCATGAAAAGTCTGGAACTCATTGAGGGGCTGGGGGAGGTGTTGGTGATGAGAGCTGATGGGCCAGGTCTGAGCTGGTTGTAAAGCTTATCTGTAACAGAGAGCTCCACACATGGAGAACACATAAGTTCTCTGTCCCATCATCCTGGCTTCTTCTTTTTCTTTCTCTGTATATTTTGTATCAGTAAGAAAATGTGGTCTAGTTTTCTAAATGTAGTCTACTTTCCTGCCCTCCCCTGTGAACAGCCGAGCAAAGATTTAATTTAGATTTTTGCAGTGCTGGGCTGCATTCATTAAATTATTTCCACTGTCTTGGGGGAAGCCTGGTAACTTAGTTTAATCATATCATCTTTCATTCCCTGAAAAAATGCTTCATGTGTCTCCCAACATAGATGGTCATAAATCTGTTGGCATCACTAGTTTCTGCTCATAGTTCCCATCTCCCCTCACTTTTTGACTTGTATCTTGGTTGCCTGCATTTCTTGGCTCTCCTGTTGGAAATGTTTTTCCTTTTTTTGTTCTATGAAAACCCCAGTTATGCTCACATATATTCAGAAATATTGGTGTTTAACTTGAA